>NC_133507.1:158828374-159131405 GCF_049354715.1 Callithrix jacchus
GTGGTAAGAAAGGGGTGTGCTTGAGTCTCATTGGCAGCACTGTCTCTCTTTTTTTTTTTTTAGACAGTCTTGCTCTGTTGCCAGGCTGGAGTGCAATAGCATAATCTCGGCTCACTGTAACCTCTGCCTCCTGGGTTCAGGCAATTCTCCTGCCTCAGCCTCCTGAGTAGCTGGGATTACAGGCATGCGCCACCATGCCCAGCTAATTTTTTGTATTTTTAGTAGAGACGGGGTTTCACCGTGTTGGCCAGGATGGTCTCAATCTCTTGACCTTGTGATCCACCCATCTTGGCCTCCCAAAGTGCTGGGATTACAGGCATGAGCCACCACACCCGGCCACTGTCTCTCTCTTAATAGTGCAACATCCAACCTGCAGAGTCTGAGATTCAATGAGATATGCTATGCTGACTGAACAAATTGCTTAACCTCTGGGCACCTCCGTTTCCTCATTGTGCAAAAGGGGTTAATAATACCTAGCTCACCCTATTGTCATAGGGATTAAATAGCAAATTATCACAAACATAAAATGTGGCTTAAAACAATACATTTATGATCTCATCCTGATGGAATCAGGCGTTATTTGCAATTTGAAATTGGGAATCCTGGTACTTTGCTTTGCAAGCATGCAAAATATGTCCACTCTTAACTCCCACCCACAGTGTCAGGCAAAGCCCTCTCTTTTTCCTGAAGATCTCTGTGTGTGGTCCTGGAATCTGCTCCATTCTTACTGTCACATCAGAGGGACATCATTATGTCTTTATTTTCTTTAAGCTCTCATTTTTCTACCCTGGACTAAACACGTCCATCGGCTTTCAGCTTTTCACTCCAAGTAACTCAAACCCGCTCTTTCTCCAAAGGGCCAAATGTCATCAGGAAGGAGCAGCTGCCCCTGCAGTACTTGGCTGATGTGGATACCTCCGACGAGGAAAGCATCTGGGCTCACATGGCGTCCCCCCATCATTCCAAGCGGAGAGGCCGGGCGTCCTCTGAGAGTCAGGTAACGGTGGCTGGAAAGGCCTCCATCTTGTCATTTTTTTTTGAGTGGAGTCTTTTCACCCCCCACACCAAGTCACTTTAGAAAAATTAAAGCTTGCAGTGCTTTAGAGTATGAAATTCTGCAAGCCTACTTAACAGAGATAGGTCATCACAATATTTTTTATGGAAGTGAATTCACATAACAGAAAATTAACCATCTCGGGATGGTTAATAATAATTAACCATACAATTTAAAATAGAGCTTCCATGTGATCCAGCAGTTCCACTTCTTGGTATACGCCCCCAAAACTGGAAAACAGGGACTGAAAAAGACATTTGTATCCCCGTGTTCATGGCAGCATTTTTTGTAATAACCAAAAGATGGAAGCAACCCAAGCCTCCATCAACAGATAAATAGGTAAACAAAACACAGCTCATACACAACATGGAATATTACTCACCCCTGAAAAGGAAGGAGATGCTGACACATGCTACACTGTGGATGAGCCTTGAGAACATTATGCTAAGTGAAGTAAACCGGTCACTTTGGACAGAGCCTGTACGGAACCGTATGGTTCCACTTATCTGAGGTTCTTAGTCAAATTCATAGACAGAACCTGTAATAGTGGTCACCAGGGCTGGGTCAGGGGGATGGGGCATTGGTGCTGAATGGGCATAGAGTCTCTGTGTTGCAGGATGAAGGAGTTCTGGACACGGATGGGGGTGACAGTTATACAACAATGTGAATATACCTAATACCTTGAAAATGATTAAAAGGATAAATTTTTAATATAGTATTTTATAATTTAAAAATTTGAAAGAAGTAACACATTTTATGGAACTTAGGAGAAAATAAATCATCTTTAGTCTTCAAAATTATTTTTTAGTTTTGTTTTTTGATTTTAGTTTTTTTGAGACGTAGTCTTACTCTGTGGCCCAGGCTGGAATGCAATGGTGCCATCTCAGCTCACTGCAAACTCCACTGCCCGGGTTCAAGCAATTCTCCCTCCTCAGCCTCCCAAGTAGCTAGGAATACAGGTGTGCCCCACCACACCCAGCTAATTTTTGTATTTTTGGTAGAGACAGAGTTTTGCCCTACTGGCCAGGCTGGCCTCAAACTCCTAACCTCAGGTGCCTCACCCATCTTGGCCTCCCTAAGTGCTGAGATTACAGGTGTAGGCCACCACACCCAGCCAAAAAATTAACTTTTGAGGTATACAGTTCATTGACAGTACATTTATAGTGTTGTGTAACCACCACCTCTAATTCACCCCCCGAAGAATCCCACACCCATTAACCAATTACTCCCCCTTGCCCCAGCCTCCTCCAGCAGTCTTCCTTCTGTCTCCATGGCTTTGTCTATTCTGGACATTTCCTGCAAATGGACTCACAGAGGACATCTGGCCTGTTGTTACTGGCTCCTTTCACTAAGCAGAATGCTCTCCAGATCCGTCCATGCTGTAGCATATATGAGTGCTTCATTCCTTTTCATGAAAATACATATTTTATACTCAATCAAGTATTATATATTTTACAAGAGGAGGAAATAATCTGTCAGGTATGTGAAACCCTTAGGTTTTATTTTTAAAAATAAAAGAGCGAGACTTAGCTCACTCTTAGGCTTAGCAGCCTTACTCTGCTGCCCAGGCTGGAGTGCAGTGGTGCCATCTTAGCTCACTGCAACCTCTACCTCCTGGGTTCAAGCAAGTCTCCTGCCTCAGCCTCCTGATTAGGTGGCATTACAGGCACCTGCCACCACACCCTGCTAACTTTTGTATTTTTAGTAGAAATGGGGTTTTACCATGTTGGCCAGGCTGGTCTCGAACTCTTGACCTCAAGTGATCTACCCACCTCGGCCTCCCAAAGTGTTGGGATTGCAGGCGTGAGCTGCCGCACCCAGCCCCTTAGCAGGCTTTATATAGACATTAAGAAACTGCTCATAATACTTAACACCTGTTAAATGAGTAGAATCACTCACACTGTAGACACTGGCTTATGAAATAATTCATCACAAGATTTATTTAAGTACCCTGAGTTCCCCTCACTGCATTTAGATGATTCTGTTGAGTCAGCTGATTTCTATTTGAGCAAGTTCATGTTACTGGGAGAAAGGCAATATTGTTTCGTCTGAGAACATCATGACCACTAGATTGTTTAAGGCAAAGAAAGACACAGGCTATTCATGTCTCCGATAGAGCCTTGACCCCAGCATTGTAATCATGGGGTGGGGGGCTGTTCTGTAACTAACGACCCTAGAGGCACGAAACCCAGAGAAGGGGGAGTGGCCTCGCTCTGAATGGAGACAGAAACCACAGCATCACCAAGGCTGGTCTCAGGCACATCTTCTGGAGCCTGGATGAGTGTAGGTCTAGCTCCGTGGGCATGGTGGTGCCTGGCACAGAGCCCCTCCTCCCTCCTCCTGGGAGATCTGGGAAAGGGAATGCTTCTGTGGAGCTTCCCTTCAGGGCCCGTGGGCTCTGGGCTGCCAGGAGGGCGGCTGAGTGAATGCTGAGCCTTGTCAGGAAAGGCCTGGAAGCAGCAAGGAGGCAGGGGTTCTTGAGGGGCAGGCGAGCTGGGCGGGGCACAAGGAGGCTGTTGTGCAGGGTCCAGGGTTTCTCCAGCGCCCTGGCCCTTTAGTGCACAGGACTACCCGACATGAAGCATTGGCCAGCTCTACAGCCACAGGGCTGCAGACCCCCGCCCCAAGGCAGTCACTAGGCCAGCACTGGCTCAGGAGTGGGCAACAGGAGAAAAAGACCCAGTGGCCCCAGGCTTTTCTGAGCCCCCATCCCACAGGAAATCTGTCCTGTGGCTGTTCTCACAGGGCCGGACCTTCACACGCATGGTAAGTGAGGGGTCTTCCAGCCTCTTGTCACTTCGCTTCTGCACCCAGAGAAATGACCTGCTGAAAATGAGCACCAGAATTTCACAAAGAGTCTTTCTAGCATGGCCCTACGGGAAATCCTAGGGGTTTGGGTTCTAGATTGGGCTAGTGTCCACAGGACAGAGGCGTGCAGTTTCTGAACTCGGCGTGGGCGTCTCTCTGGAGTCAGTGCCCTCGGCTGGCTTTTTACTGTACTGTCATTTAGAAGCTTCCTCAGCCCTGGTCTGAAAGTTTCTCCTGCACCAACTTCCTTGAACGCCCACTTAGTCTCCGAAAGAAGCACGCTTGCCCCATCAGAGCCAGGCATGAAGGCCCTGAGAAGGCCTGCGTGAAGACCGCTTATGGTCGCTTCACCTCCTGAGGCCCACGACTCCTTTCATGTAACAGCAAGCAAGGCCCTGATGCAAGGAAGTGTCCTTTGATTCAAATCAGGGAGTGGCTGGCTTGGCCCCTGCCGTGTCTGTGTCCTGAGAGGACTTGGAAGCTGCAGGAAAGGTGGAGTCTCGGAGCAAGTGCCCCACCTCATGCGGCAGCTGGGGGATCCCAGAAAGCCGACTCAGCCTAGTCCATCCAGGGACCTGTGGCTGCAGCGAACAGTAGAGGACTAGGGTGGCCAGGATAGAGACCTGGGAAACTGGGATCACTGGGCCAGAGGAATCCAGTTCTAGGGCCTGGGCTCTGGACAGCACACACAGCTCTTCCTGATATCAGGAAGTGGCTTTTGTGGCACATTCTACAGTTATTCTGAGAAAAGGGGAAGAGCCGACTCAGCCAAGTTCATCTGGGGACCTATGGCTGCAGGGGACAGTGGAGGACCACGGTGGCCAGAATAGAGAACTCTCTGGTGAGGACAGGATGGCGTCCTCCCCAGTATGCCCACAATAGAGACCTCTCCGGTGTGCCCAGGATAGAGACCTCCCCAGGAGTGGCCAGAGTAGAGACTTCCTCCATGTGGCCAGGTAGAGACCTGGGGCAGATCTGTGGCTGGCTGAGCATCTTCCAGCTTCCTAGTCTGAAAACAATGGGATGAAGATGAGAATCAAGTTGTCTATTTTCAGTAAACCTTTAATTTAGCAACTTATTAGCCTTTAGTAAAATACACATCATGGTATGAATCCTGCGGAAACCAATTATCCTTTATACCTGCTTGGAACGATTCTCAAGTTCATGTTTGTATATCCTGCCTCTGGAATTGTTTCTCTTTGTGTGTTCCTATTAACTCGTATTTACTTTGTCAACCCTAAATAATGAGATTCAGAAAATAGGAGTAAGTATTAATATGTCAAGTTTATCAGAACGAAGGCTTGAGAGTGCCCGCTCGGAAAGACGGACTCCAAACAAGCGGGGTCCAAAGTGGACTAGTGAAGGTCTCATCTACGTGGAAATTTTGGCAGGATCACAGCCTTACAGAGGAACAGTGACCTGGGGGACCCTTATCTCTGATGCTGTTTGGTCCTAATTATTTAAAGGAGGGAAAAAAGGTAGGAGTTAGCCTCTTAACCCCCTCTTGGGATCCCGGAGCTAGGGTTATCTCCAGGGATGTTTCCGTTTCAAAAACACAGTTCCCAGGTCGAGTTTTGAGACTGGAGAGAGGCTTTTTCGCCTTTATAAAGATTTACACGTATTTGGAAAAAGCAGAGAAAGGAGCTCTGAAAGAAAGGGGGCAGTGGGGAGAAGTCGTTTCTCTATTTTCAACAGGTGGAATGAGCACCTGATTTTGCCAGCATGCTTACATTCACCCCCACACCAATTGGGCACTCAGGAGTAGCGAAGGAGCTGCTGTATCTGCACTGTGGTCTTGTTTGAAAGGGGCCCAGTGCTCCCGGAGCCAGGGTGGCATCATACTTATTGTGTCTGTGCTGTCACCTCCTCGGCGAAGGAGCCTGACGCTGCCAGGGCCTTGTCAGAAAGCAGGGTGCTGAGCTCACTTCCCACTCTTCCCTGCTGGCCTCTCCCTGGCTCCCAGCTGCCCCCACCCACCTTTAGCTCCTGCCCACCTCCCCCAGCCCCGGCATCCTCCACCCTGCTGCCACTTTCTCCTCGTGGCATTTCCCCATCTCTTCCACTCTGGATGTAACATTTCCCAGCAATGGTGTCAGGTGCTGGCTGGGGGGCTGTTGCCCTCTCCTGAGTCCCCATCTGTGCCAAGCCTACCGCTTCTGGGAGACAGAGGTTGTCTGCTGAGCGCTCTCTCCCCAGAGTATTGATCTCTGCTTCTGCAGATGCTCAACAGGAACAGAGGCCTCAAGAGAGGCCCCCCAGATCACTGTTCCTCTGCAACGTTGTGATCCTGCTAAAATTTCTACGTAAGTGAAACCACTAGTCTTCTTTGGACCCCATCTGTTTGGAGCCCGTGTTTCGGGGTGGCCACTGTCAAGCTTTCATTCTGATAAACTTGGTATATTCACACTTCCTCATATTTTCTGAATCTCATGACTCAGTTACCAGTGGCTCCTCAGGCGTGGGCCAAGGTCTAATCAAAACCCTAGTGTTGACGTTTCTCAGCCAAGCATGCTCTTCAGGCAGATTTGCCCCCTCAAAGCCCTTGGTGCTGTAAAGATTAAAGTGATTACGGACCAAACGGTGCAAAAGCATCTTAACACTCCACAAGCACCGCTTCCCTCTTTTAAAGCCAGGTGAGCCGTATATGAGATAATGGCAGGAAAGATGCATCTGCTGGGCAAGGAGGAAAACTAGGAAATTGATTTCCCATGTCTCCGTCTGGGAGCTAATAGACTTTGGTTGACTCAAGAGTCTGGTGACTCAAGGGATGAGCAAGTCGTACTTCTGGTCCATTTAGGTTGTCACCTGAAGGGCCTTGCCTCCCAGCCCACGAGCGACCCAAGGCTCTTGCTGGCTAATGAGTGAGTTTGATCACTGTGGCATAATTAACTGATGTCTTCCTGTGCTGCTCAGTATTGGTGGTGACAGTGGCTGTCCACAGTGATGACACCATCACAACCATCCAGATTCAGCTCCTTGTCCTGCTGAACTCAGCTGCTGTCCTGCCGCTTTCACCCTCCCCACTCTCCCCTCTCTTGGTTTCGTTCCAAGATTTTGCTTGGTGTTCCAGAACTCTTGGTATCAGAAATAGGCTTCACGGTTAACCTTCCCAGGCCAAGTCACAGCTGGTGGCCTTAACTCTCCTTCCACTTCTTGGGAATTTGGTGCTTCTGAGGTGGTGGGTGCCAGAGTCTTGCTTGTGGGAGCCAGGGGTCTTCTGCCCACTGTTTCTCTCCTTCTGCTGCAGATCTTTGAGCTGAATAAGCGTATTTCAGCTGTGGAATGCCTGCTGACCCACCTGGAAAACACAGTTGTGCCTCCCTTGGCCAAGGTAACACCAGGGGCTGGGCAAGGAGAAAGAGCCCCCACAGCTCCTTAGTTAAAGGAGGCTGAGGTGTGACATGGGCTTTTGGGAGAAGAGTTTCTTGAGATTTTGCTGTTTGTAAGCTTGAGTTCTGTGTGCAGTGTTCAGAGGGCCAGGTGATTCCTACCACATATCCTGAGTGAAGCCGTCTGTCGCATTCAGGCCACCACCCCTCATACCCAGAGCTTGAATTAGAGACAGCTTGGAGGGTGCACAGGTGTAGCAGCCTTCCCGGTGGACATAACTGGAGATAGGAGGAAACTTGCTTGGCCCAGCAGCTCTGAGATCCAGCAACCAAAGCAGGAGGGAGTCTCCCTCTGCACCACGTTTGGGAATGTGTGATCAGCACAGCTTAGTCTGCTATATGCAGCTGTAACAAAACACCACAGACTGGGCAATTTATAATGAGCAGAAATGTATGTGGCTCATGGTTCTGGAGAACTGAGAAATCTAAGATCAAGGGGTGGCATCTGGTGAGGGCCTTCTTGCTGTGTCACCACGTGGCACATGGTGACAGAGCACAGGAGAGACAGAAAGCAAGGCAGGACCGAACACTCTTTTATAACCACCCTGGAATGAATAACAAATTCATTCCTTCAGTAATGATATTAATCCATTGATGAAGGCACAGGCCTTTACCTCTTGAAGGCCCCAGCTCTCAACACTATAGCACTGAGGATTGAGTTCCCAAGACATGAACTTTAGGGGACACATTGATACCACAACAGCACACCAAGGCAACCTAATGGGGAGCAAATAAAACAAACCACGGGCCAGGCGTGGTGGCTCAAGCCTGTAATCCCAGCACTTTGGGAGGCTGAGGTGGGTGAATCACGAGGTCAAGAGATCGAGACCATCCTGGTCAACATGGTGAAACCCCGTCTCTACTCAAAATACAAAAAATTAGCTGGGCATGGTGGCGCATGCCTGTAATCCCAGCTACTCAGGAGGCTGAGGCAGGAGAATTGCCTGAACCCAGGAGGCAGAGGTTGCAGTGAGCCGAGATCGCACCATTGCACTCCAGCCTGGGTAACAAGAGCGAAACTCTGTCTCAAAAAAAAAAAAAAAATCCACGGCCTGCTGCAAGAGTGTGCATGCATGTGTGTGTATGTGCTTTTGTGTCTGAGAGACAGGCAGATAGACAGCTGGGAGTGCAGATGGAGCGGGGGCCCAGTCCTCCATTCCAGCTGAGTTACAGCCACACATCTAGCACCTGGACACTGAGATAAGGAGATTCAGAAAATATGATTAAGTATTGAGTTCATTGGAGCACAAAGTTTGAGGGTAGCCTTCTGGGCCACACAGACTCCAAAGGAATGGGGTCAGTGCTCCAAAGTCGAGAATTTAAAGTTTCATTTACATGGGCAGAACCAGAAGTTTCTCAGTGTTACAGCATTTTTCATACAAAGCCTGTAATTCTATTGTAGCAGTTTGTAGGTTGCAGTTTACTAATTCTGAGGAAGACAGCTTGAACACTCCATGGGTAGGGGTAATGATCTCGAGGGGGTCTCATCTCTGGCGTCTCTCAGTCTTTCCTAATCGTCTACAGGAAAAAGCAGAAACTGAAGCTGCATGCTGCTTGATTCAGGCCACAGAGCTGCTCTCAGGGCTGCCGGCGATTTAAAGTTCCAGCAGCTGTTAGGTGTGAATGACTTAACTCCACAGGACGCTCCTTGCAGCTGCTCATTTTTCTTGGGGCCAAGACTGCAGAGAAGCAGATCAGGGTGGAGCTCAGGCTGGGGGAATGAGACCAAGTGGGGAGCAGAGCACACAGGCCCCAAGTTACGCTGCAGAGGCTACCTCTGCACAGACTCTGACCCTGGCCAAAGTGGAGGGAGATGGAGGCCCAGCCCACATGCCCTGTGTCCAGCAGGGACCGCAGCTGCCTTTATCTACAGGGGGATGGAGTGCTGTGCCGTAAGCCTTAATGGGTCGCCAGGGCCAGGCTGACCATGTGCCATAATTTCGTTTAATCCTGCAATACCTCTGCAAAGTAGACATGTCTGTCCCTAGTTTATAGATGAGGAAACTGAGGCCCAGGCTCTCAGGAGTGAGACTCAGCCCATCCCTGGCTGGCTGAAAGCAAGGGGAGGTTGGGAAGAGCGTTCCTCCCCTCGGGGTGCCTCTGGAAGGACCCTCACCTGCACTGGAGTCAGAGTGGCCCCAACACAAGCTCCAGAACCCCATTGGACCCCATGGCCCACATCCACCCATCCAGCCCCCAGACCACCCCCAGGACTCTGCTGAACACTGCCCCAGGTCCCACTCGGGCCCCGGCTCTGCCTCTCAGGTGGATACTGGAGATCTGTCACTCACCTCCTTCACCCCCTTCCTGCCCAACTCCTTCCCCTCCCTGCTGGTCCCTCAGCAGCACCCAGGACCCACTGCCCTGCGGCCTGCCTGGCCCTGGCTGCAGCCACCCAGAACCAGATTACCCTTGTGGAGGGAAAGGGTGGCCACCCTCGCTCTGGCTCTTGCTGGTGCCTCCTGGCTTTGGCCTTTTGCTCATACAAATCTCAGCCCAGGGACAAGTAAGTCAGAAGTCACAGACTCCACATGTGACCTACGCTGCCCGCACACTCCCCATGAGGGGACGCCGCTTGCAGGCATGCCTCTCTGGGCCGTCAAGGAGCTGGGCCTGAGTGGCAGCAGGCCCTCCACCTTGCGAGGCTGGATCTGGGGCAGCCAGCGTCCTGGCTGGGGCTCGTAAGACTTGCACCTGGAAATCCCTGGCAAACAAGGACAGGTTAGTTGCCCTGGCTATGTCCTGTCATGCTGGTTCAAGTCCTTGTCCTTGTCACACACACATGTTGTCATGTGTTTTCCATATGCACATGTGTATATGTGTGCATGTGGTATGTGTGTCAATTTACAGGCTTACAAAGCAAAGACAATCCCTGCCTCTCCCAGGCATCCCCCAGCTCCCACCCCCTCACCCTGTCACTCTGATGCGTCCTGCCTGACAGACCCTGGGCTTCCATTCCTCGTGGGGATTCTGCAGTTTCTCAGCCCCATGCACTCTGGGACAAAGTTCAGCTCCTATCAGGCCCAATAGCATTTACAGGCTGAATGTCACTGCCGATCTTTCCACTGAGGGCCTCTGTGACCTTGTCAGGAAAGTGGAGCCTCATGGAGAAGCATCCTGGCTGAAGCATGCAGCTTCTTCATTGACTCAATCTAATCATCCCCTTGGTGTTTGTCTGTGAGGCCCCAGGCAGCAAGACCTGTCGATCTGTCTCAATAGGTTTCATCCAAATAGAAAATTAAATGATCGTGTGCAATATCCTCAGCTTGGCGGGTGAGGGAGGGATCGATGCCGCCTGGGGGCGCCGTGGCCTGGAGGCACCTGCCCTCCCTCTCTCCCTCCCAGCCCCCAGTGTCAGTGGAGGGGGCATCTCCCAGAGGAAGGGACAAAAGGTGGCACTAAAACTCCTCAGGTGGCATCTCCTCGAGGCCCTGGCCTCACACTTCAAAGTTGACTTCATGGGACCAGGGCAAAGCCTTCAGATTGTGGGATGGATGAGTGAATGAACAGGTGAACGAGCAGACAAGGGAATGAGCCCTGTCTTCCTGCCCATGATGCTAATTGTGTGCCTTCATCACCTGGGAAGAGTCGGGAGACACAGGGAGCCACTCTGCCCCCGGCACCGGCTCCTGATGCTGGGAAGGTGGCCGTGAGCAAAGTCAACAAGAACGCAGGCCTTGTGGGGTTTGCCTTCCACTCGGGAGGCAGGAAACACTCATCTGCAGGAATGTCCAGCTTTCCCTCGGGAGGGGGGCCCGCATCTGCTGAAGGGAACTCATCATAGACAGGGTCCCAGGGAAAAGGCCGACCGTGTGTTACTGTGCACATGAACATGGCAGTCCTGCAAAGGCAGGGCTCAAAGCAGGGACAGATGACTGAGGTTTACACCCACGGCGTCAGGATGGACGGGGCTTGGGGCTTCCTGAGGGGTTACAGTGGGGACAGGGTCACGGGAGGGCGAGGAGAGGAAGGGCCTCTGCTTATGCAGTTAAAAATCGCTGGAGTAACCTGGAGCTGCCCTTGAAGAACCGGCAGCAGCCCGTACTGTCAGCGTCCCTGTCACACGTGTAAGTGTCAGGCAGCAGCCCATACTGTCAGCGTCCCTGTCACACGTGTGTCAGGCAGCAGCCCGTACTGTCAGCGTCCCTGTCACACGTGTAAGTGTCAGGCAGCAGCCCGTACTGTCAGCATCCCTGTCACACGTGTAAGTGTCAGGCAGCAGCCCGTACTGTCAGCGTCCCTGTCACACGTGTAAGAACCGGCAGCAGCCCGTACTGTCAGCGTCCCTGTCACACGTGTGTCAGGCAGCAGCCCATACTGTCAGCATCCCTGTCACACGTGTAAGAACTGGCAGCAGCCCGTACTGTCAGCGTCCCTGTCACACGTGTAAGTGTCAGGCAGCAGCCCGTACTGTCAGCATCCCTGTCACACGTGTAAGTGTCAGGCAGCAGCCCGTACTGTCAGCGTCCCTGTCACACGTGTAAGAACCGGCAGCAGCCCGTACTGTCAGCGTCCCTGTCACACGTGTGTCAGGCAGCAGCCCATACTGTCAGCATCCCTGTCACACGTGTAAGAACTGGCAGCAGCCCGTACTGTCAGCGTCCCTGTCACACGTGTAAGTGTCAGGCAGCAGCCCGTACTGTCAGCATCCCTGTCACACGTGTAAGTGTCAGGCAGCAGCCCGTACTGTCAGCGTCCCTGTCACACGTGTAAGAACCGGCAGCAGCCCGTACTGTCAGCGTCCCTGTCACACGTGTGTCAGGCAGCAGCCCATACTGTCAGCATCCCTGTCACACGTGTAAGAACTGGCAGCAGCCCGTACTGTCAGCGTCCCTGTCACACGTGTAAGTGTCAGGCAGCAGCCCGTACTGTCAGCATCCCTGTCACACGTGTAAGTGTCAGGCAGCAGCCCGTACTGTCAGCGTCCCTGTCACACGTGTAAGAACCGGCAGCAGCCCGTACTGTCAGCGTCCCTGTCACACGTGTGTCAGGCAGCAGCCCATACTGTCAGCATCCCTGTCACACGTGTAAGAACTGGCAGCAGCCCGTACTGTCAGCGTCCCTGTCACACGTGTAAGTGTCAGGCAGCAGCCCGTACTGTCAGCATCCCTGTCACACGTGTAAGTGTCAGGCAGCAGCCCGTACTGTCAGCGTCCCTGTCACACGTGTAAGAACCGGCAGCAGCCCGTACTGTCAGCGTCCCTGTCACACGTGTAAGTGTCAGGCAGCAGCCCGTACTGTCAGCGTCCCTGTCGCACGTGTAAGTGTCAGGCAGCAGCCCGTACTGTCAGCGTCCCTGTCACACGTGTAAGTGTCAGACAGCAGCCCGTACTGTCAGCGTCCCTGTCACACGTGTAAGTGTCAGGCAGCAGCCCATACTGTCAGCGTCCCTGTCACACGTGTAAGAACCAGCAGCAGCCCATACTGTCAGCGTCCCTGTCACACGTGTAAGTGTCAGGCAGCAGCCCGTACTGTCAGCGTCCCTGTCACACGTGTAAGAACCAGCAGCAGCCCGTACTGTCAGCGTCCCTGTCACACGTGTAAGTGTCAGGCAGCAGCCCATACTGTCAGCGTCCCTGTCACACGTGTAAGTGTCAGGCAGCAGCCCGTACTGTCAGCGTCCCTGTCACACGTGTAAGAACCGGCAGCAGCCCGTACTGGCAGCGTCCCTGTTGCACGTGTAAGTGTCAGGCAGCAGCCCGTACTGTCAGCGTCCCTGTCGCACGTGTAAGTGTCAGGCAGCAGCCCGTACTGGCAGCGTCCCTGTCGCACGTGTAAGTGTCAGGCAGCAGCCCATACTGTCAGCGTCCCTGTCACACGTGTAAGAACCGGCAGCAGCCCGTACTGGCAGCGTCCCTGTCACACGTGTAAGTGTCAGGCAGCAGCCCATACTGTCAGCGTCCCTGTCACACGTGTAAGAACCGGCAGCAGCCCGTACTGTCAGCGTCCCTGTCACACGTGTAAGTGTCAGGCAGCAGCCCGTACTGTCAGCGTCCCTGTCGCACGTGTAAGAACCGGCAGCAGCCCATACTGTCAGCGTCCCTGTCACACGTGTAAGAACTGGCAGCAGCCCATACTGTCAGCGTCCCTGTCGCACGTGTAAGAACCGGCAGCAGCCCATACTGTCAGCGTCCCTGTCGCACCTGTAAGTGTCAGGCATCAGTGTCCTTTTAAGGTACAGAGAAAGCCCATCTGCCTGGTGCTCAGCTCACCCCTGTAGCTTTCCTCCACAGATGAAATCCCCACCACCACCAAAAAAGACAGCTTTTCAAGGCAATCCTGTCTGCAGCTTCTCTGAATAAACACCCGGAAATATGTCCCAGAAGTCCATTCTGGGGTGGCATATTTTGGTTTCCTTCACAACCCAACAATTGGAACACAGGTCAGGAGGTGGAGGAAGGTAGAGAAGAATCAATCGAGGCAGAAGGTCCCTGGGGCGAGGCTGCCATTTCAAATGAGATGCCCCCACTGAGCGTGAGATTTGCCCGAAGAGCTGGCAGAGGTGCCAGAACTGCCGTGTGGCTGTCTAGGATGGAGTGTGGCAGCCCTTCTACAGTCCCAAGGAGGGAGCACCTGCAGGAGACAGCGTGGCCAGGATGGGTGAGACAGAGGCAGGCCTGGGAGCAGAGAGGCCGGAGCTGGGCCTCGTGCCGGCGTCAGACAAGATGGAGCCTCCCAGGCTCTGCCTTTACTATGGAGTTGGGGAGGCTTGAGCAGAAGACAGCTGGCTGAGGGCACGGGGTTGCTCTGGCTGTCCTGAGAACAGGCTGTGGAGTGGGAGTGAGGCAGCAGGGCCGGCTGGGAGAAGGTGGTGGTAGGACCGGGTAGAGTAACAAAGTGAAATGAGACAGGCATGTCCGGGGAGCCTCGCAAAGGCAGAGCCCACAGGAATGGCTCTTTGGGATGAGAGGAAAAGGCGAGTCAGGATGTCTGCAAGGCTCTTGGCCTGAGCTTTAAAGAGTTGAGCTGCCTCCACCAAAAAGAGCGAGACGCCTTAGCACTGTTATGGCTGTAAGAGGCAATTGGGATGATTTTGTGTTTTTATCACTTAATTCTGTTGCCCTCTCAGAGCTGGCACATCAAACCCTTCCTGAAAGGCTGGCGTCCACAACAGACAAAGCCTACCCTTAGCCTCCCTTCCTCCCGCACACAGACAAGGCGGCCAGTGGAAGGAGACCCTTTCTCACTCACAGCCCAGCGCTGCTTTTATGTGATTGGGAGCCATGTGACACAGAGAACTGACCAGCAGCAGCTGCTAAGTCAGTCCTTGGCCAGACTGTGGGAAGGTACAGCTCCTGGTACTGGACCATCCAAAGCCAGCTGTGCATTTCCCTGAGAGACAGTGGGCAAAGAGCCATGACTCCATGCCCCTCTCCCCATCCATAGAGTAAGGACATGACTCCACAATCCTCTCCCCATCCATAGAGTAAGGACATGACTCCATGCCCCTCTCCCCATCCACAGAGTAAGGACATCCACCTGGAATACACAAGAGGCACCCTTAGATGTAAGGGATGAGAGGATCTTAGCTAGAGGTGGTGGGCATCTTTCCCTAGGAAGCCCCGTCCTGCAGAGTCTGCTTCTGGAGTCTGGGACTGGGCCCCAGAGGGGCACAGTGGACAAGCTTGCATGGAGAAGGGAGGCAGCCCGAGCTCAGCAGGAACCCCAGGGGTGCTGGGCCCAGGCCCACCTCCCAGAGCCAACCCTTGAGCTCCACGGCTCCAGATGATGAGCCGAATACAAACTCACTGGCTTGTTCTGTCAGGGTGTAGGTGCTGGAGTGCACACGGAGGCTGATGTGGAGGAGGAGACCCTGAGGAGGAAGCTGGAGGAGCTGACCAGCAACGTCAGTGATGAGGGGCCCTCGTCTGAGGAAGAGGAGACCAAGGACGAAAAGGCAGAGCCCGACAGGGGCACCTCAGTTGGGACCCTCCCCCATGCAGACTCAGAGGTAAGACCACCCCCAGGGGTCTCAGCAGGACCCTGCAGGGGGGCAAGAAAGGACAGTTCCAGGTAGCCACCACCCTCCCCAGAGAGGCAGCCACTGCATGGGGACACCAAGAGCCCTTGAGGGGGTCCATGGTGGGTGGCCAGCTCCTGGCCGACCAGTTCCCAGGGTTCAGAGAGGAGAGAAATGTCAGGGCAAGTCCCCGTCTGGGTGAGACCCACACTCCCTCCTGGAGCTGGTCAGCCTCCGTCCTTCTCTTTCCTAGGTGGGCACAGCTGCCCATCAAACCAACAGACAGGAAAAGAGCCGCCAGGGCCCTGAGGACCCCGTCCAGCACAACAGGACCACAGATGAGGCGCTGTCGGAGCTGGAGGACAGAGTGGCAGTGACAGTCTCAGAAGTCCAGCAGGCAGAGAGCGAGGTAGCCCCGAAGGCACAGGGGAGCACGTGCAGGGTTCCACAAACACAGATGGTGACCGTGGCTGGGTGTTGACCGTCTGACTGACAGCTCACACCAAGCCCTCCCCACTGGCCCAGGATGCACGCCTCTGAAGGCCGAGCATGCACCTGAGGTTCCTGTGGGGCTCACCTGGCTTGCCACCCCCTGAGCCCTCCACCCCTTCCCTTTTTCCAACTTGGTGAGGGACAGGCAGGGTTACTACCAAGAAAAAAGTACTGACCACTCACAATCCCTGACCTGTAAGCAGGCCTGGAATTTAGGGCAGCCCCAGACTCAGGACTGGACTCTGTCCCCAGGGCCATCTGTGAGTCCCAGTGTGGCTGCAGAGCTTGCATCTGGGTGAGGAACATATCAATCGTGCACAAAGGTCAAAGGGCAAAGCCAACACATTGAGGCCTCCCAGGGACAGCCGATGTGACTTGTGCATGCTCTGTCCTCCCCAGAGACCTACAGAGAGGAGAGGGTCTGCCCCTCAGACTGTGGGGACAGCCAGCCCCCTGGCCCTCCTCTGCTTCCCTTCTCATGAGCAGGCACCTGTCACCCCCTGAGGAAGAAGGGCACATACCCCAGGGCTGTTCCCGTTGAGGGGGCAAGTCAGGCTCCGGAATCCCCTCATTTCTTCCTTCTCGCTTGGGCTCTGGACTCCCCTTGTTTCTTCCTTCTCGCTCGGGCTCTGGACTTTCCCTTCATTTCTTCCTCCTCGCTCTGCAAATCAGCTTCAAATGCCTGAAATGCAGCCACGTTGTGTAGGTCACGGAAGATACAGCTGCAAATGCCTTAGACCAAGCCCCCGCCTTCCTGAAGCTTCTGTTTTTAGTAGGAGGAGGTAAATAGCAAACCAGATCCTTTGGGTTCTCGTAAAGTGCATGAAGACCATCAGTAAAGGTACCCCTAGGGCGCTCGGGGCAGGGCGATTCAGATAAGGTGGTCAGGAGGGATGCCAGGGAAATGAACCAGCCCGGCAAATCCAGGAGGCAGGAGCCTGGGTGGAGGGAGCAGCGTGTGCCAGGGCCCTGGGGTGGCAGTGAGTTTGGCACGCGCAGGGATCAGTCATGAAACCCTGAGACTGGGTCAGAGTGATGAGAGGGAGACTGTGAGGAGGATGGGCTGGAAGGATCTGAGTAGGGTGATGGGGCCTGGTTTCTGTTTCCAGAAGCTGCCCCTGGCTGCTGTGGGAGGGGTGGCCTCAGGGGCAAGGAGCGGAAGGGGAGCTGGGCAAGGATGATGTCAGTAGGGGTGGCTGAGTGCTAGGTGAAGAGTAGCCACCACCGTCCTCCCCAGTCATGGCCCCTCCTCCAGCTCTTTATGAGAACCAGACTCCCTATGACTCCAGAAAATGCACCCCCTCCTGCCTGGGGTGGCACACAAGAAAGGTACCCCCCTTCTCAATAACCATGGAAGATAAATGCCAAGGGGACCACCAAGATGGGCATGGGGCTGGGACGCCAATCTTGAGGGAAAACACAAGTAAAATTGGCTCCAGGAGTGAGCTGGGGGCAGCTGCTCTTTCTGTCCATGACTTTGAGGTGGGACCTCGAGCATCTGTCTGATGGGCCGCCTGTCTACTGTCCTCTCCAGGTTTCAGACATCGAATCCAGGATTGCAGCCCTGAGGGCTGCGGGGCTCACAGTGAAGCCCTCGGGAAAGCCCCGGAGGAGGTCAAACCTCCCGGTGAGTGGGGGCACAATGGTGAGTGGGGGGGCACAGTGTTGAGCAGGGGCGCAGTGGTGATCGGGGGCACAGTGAGTGGGGGTACAGTGAGTGGAGGTGCAGTGGTGAGGGGGGCATAGTGGTGAGTGGGGGTGCAGTGGTGAGTGGGGGTACAGTGGTCAGTTGGGGGTGCAGTGGTCAGTGGGGGGGTGCAGTGGTGATTGGGGGCTGCAGAGGTGAGTGGGGGTGCAGTGAGTGGGGTTACAGTGGTGAGTTGAGGCACAGTGGTGAGTGGGGGGTGTAGTGGTGAGTGGGGGCACAGTGGTGAGCGGGGGCACAGTGAGTGGGCACAGTGGTAAGTGGGGGTGCAGTGGTGAGTGGGGGTGAAGTGGTGAGTGGGGTTACAGTGGTCAGTGGAGGGTGCAGTGGTGAGTGAGGGTGTAGTGGTCAGTTGGGGGTGCAGTGGTCAGTGGGGGGTGCAGTGGTGATTGGGGGCTGCAGAGGTGAGTGGGGGTGCAGTGAGTGGGGTTACAGTGGTGAGTTGAGGCACAGTGGTGAGTGGGGGGTGTAGTGGTGAGTGGGGGCACAGTGGTGAGTGGGGGCATAGTGAGTGGGCACAGTGGTAAGTGGGGGTGCAGTGGTGAGTGGGGGTGAAGTGGTGAGTGGGGGTAGAGTGGTAAGTTCGAGGAGACATAGCATCCCAGGTAAGTTGGTGCCCCCCGAGGCCTCCCCACAGCACGCCTGCCACCATGGGCCGGACAGCGAGGATCCTGGGCCCCTTACCTCCCATCCAGTGAACGTCCAGCCTGAGTTTCCTCAGAGCCAGTTAGTCAGCTGTGCCCTTGTTGGGGTTCATTTTTGTTTACTATCTGTTGTTGTTTCTATCATATGAGGGGACTCTGAGCCTCTACTCTGAGGACCTGAAACACACACACATTCACAGTGTAAAATCCAAAAGGAGACGCCTGGTCACAATGCCTCATGTTGAAATCCTTAGTACGCCGCCACGTTAAGACAGACATGGAGGCTCACATCAGAGGAGCAGCTCATGCCAGGCTGACATCGCTCCTAAGTGGAATAACTTCGGGTGTGACCCACGTGTCTCCAGAGCCCCCAGGAGGGCTGAGCGTCTCCTCATCCCATTCAGGAATCTTCAGACAAAACCACCCTGATGAGGAAAGTTGGCAAAAGAATGAAAGATGTCCTTAGGACAGTCCCAGATAGGGTCCCTGGGGAAAACACAGGCTGCCCAGCTAAACTGAAATTTCAGATCAACAACTAATATTGCAGTATAAGTATATCCCATGCAACATCCGGGACTTACACGAAAAAAAATTAGCAGTTGATCTTGTGCATGCAAATATCTGAGACAGGTCTCAGTCAGCTTAGAAAGTTTATTTTGCCAAGGTTAAGGACACACGCATGAAACAGCCTCAGGACCTCCTGAGACTTGTGCCCGAGGTGGTTGGGGGTACAGTTTGCTTTTATACATGTTAGGGGGATGTGAGACGTCAATCGATGTGTGTAACACGTCCACTGGTTCCGTCCAGTAAGGCGGGACAACTCTAAGTGAGGGCTTCCTGGCTAGAAGTAGGTAAGAGACAAAGGTTGCATTCTTTTGAGTTCTTGATGAGACTCCCACTGAATACACAATTTAGTCTGGCTCAGTGAAACCACATTTTTACCTAAGAATAGGCGGAGGAAGCAGTCGGATATGCAGGTGAGCCTCAGAGCGATGGCTTTGAATGGAACGAGAGGCAGGTTTGCCCTAAACGGTTCCCAGCTGACTTTCACCTTTAGCTTAGTGATTTTTGGGTCCCAAGGTTTACTTTCTTTTCACAATCTGAAATTCAAAGTTCCCTGGGCATCCTGTATTTTAGTTTGCACACTCTGGCAGCGCTAGCCCCAGAGCCCTGGAGTGGCATACTGGGGGCGTCGCTGCACCCCAAGCGTCCCCGACCACTAGATCCATGCTTACATCCAGCTGACCCGTGACTGCGCTGCAAAGCCTCTTCTGTGTCCTCCAGATATTTCTTCCTCGAGTGGCTGGGAAAGTTGGAAAGAGACCAGAGGATCCAAATGGAGACCCTTCGAATGAGGCCAAGGTAAGTAAGTGTTACTCCCTCCAAGCCCCAGACACCGGACGAAGGTGGGAGACCACACCCCTTTCCAGCAGTGTGGCAAGTCCACGGGGTGGCGGAGCTGCAACGTCCGCACAGCTGCCCACACAGCTGCCACGCCCTCACAAATGACACAAGGCCGTGGCAACTGCCATGGGTTGGCTTCCTCTGGGGCACACACTGAGCCCGGTTTGTGTTGATGCATTTGTTGAAAATCCAAGACAGCCCAGTAGCGGGGGTGGGAAAGTGAGACGGGAAGGGAAGGAGGCCAACGGCTGACGTGGGGGTGGGAGAGTGAGACGGGGGTGGGAAAGTGAGACGGGGTGGGAGAGTGAGACGGGAAGGGAAGGAGGCCAGCAGCCGATGCTGGGGTGGGAGAGTGAGACGGGAAGGGAAGGAGGCCAGCAGCTGATGTGGGAGTGGGAAAGTGAGACGGGAAGGACTGGAAAGGCCAGGAGCTGACGCAGGGGTGGGAGAGTGAGACGGGAAGGGAAGGAGGCCAGCAGCCGATGCTGGGGTGGGAGAGTGAGACGGGAAGGACGGGAGAGGCCAGCTGCTGATGCGGGGGTGGGAGAGTGAGACGGGAAGGACTGGAAAGGCCTGCAGCTGAAGTGGGGGTGGGAAAGTGAGACGGGAAGGGAAGGAGGCCAGCCTCTGATGCTGGGGTGGGAGAGTGAGACAGGGGTGGGAGAGTGAGATGGGGGTGGGAGAGTGAGATGCTGGTGGGAGAGTGAGACGGGAAGGGAAGGAGGCCAGCAGCTGACGTGGGGGTGGGAAAGTGAGACGGGAAGGACTGGAGAGGCCAGCAGCTGACGCGGGGGTGGGAAAGTAGGACAGGAGAGGCCAGCTGCTGACGCGGGGGTGGGAGAGTGAGACGGGAAGGGAAGGAGGCCAGCAGCTGACGTGGGGGTGGGAAAGTGAAACGGGAAGGACTGGAGAGGCCAGCTGCTGACGCAGGAGTGGGAGAGTGAGACGGGAAGGTCTGGAGAGGCCAGCAGGGTGGGAAAGAGACGGGAAAGACTGGAGAGGCCAGCAGCTGACGTGAAGCAAACCCACACAAGCTGACTGTGGCTCAGTCCTCCTGGGGGCTCTGGAGACCACGTAGGTTACACCCCAGAGTTACTCCACTCAGGAGTGAGGTCACAGGCACTTAGCCCTTCCACACCCGTCAGTCCTGAGTAAGAGCAAGGCCCTGGGCCACATACATTCCCAGGCACTTCCGTCCTTCCCTGAACAGGCACAGCGGGCCGGTGGCCTGGGGACTTCCTCCATCTGGGAGACTTAAGCACTGGCTGCCACAGGTGAAAATACCCAGGAGCCAGTCAGTGTGCACGAAAATGGCACAGGGAGTTGGGGGCTGTGGGCAGGACCGACAGACGCAGTGCACAGAGGGCAGAGCCAGCCTGGGAGGGAGAAGCGCCCTGCATTTAGGTGGGGTGGTTAGGAGTAAGATGAGGGGTACCGTGGCCAGCGCCCCAGGAGGAGTGGGCTTCAGCTTCAAGCCCCACCTGCAGCCCAGCCCCATACGGAGCCTCATCACAGCCCTGGCAGCTCCTCACAGTGACACGCAGTGTTTTTAAAAGTGTATGTTTCTCCGTGATGTTTACAGCACCTGGCAGGTAGGCAGTGCGATTAACCCTGTTGTACTGACAGCAAACCAGCCGGCTCAGCGGAGTGGGTGAGGTTGATCAAGATCACAGACAGGAAGTGACAGCAGGGTCTCGCCCACGCCAGGCCTGACACACATGCTGTTCCCTGGGCGCTGCCACTTCCACCTTTGTCCCCAGAAGCCCAGCCTGACAACTTCTGCAGCTGCCTCTAGGAGCAGCCTACAAACCCAGGGAGGCAAAATCCCAGGCTGCCAGATACCAGGAGAAATTTCTAGGGGAATTGGGCCATTTGGCTCTCTCTTCACTTCCCTGAAAAGCCAAACAGAGAACAGATTTCTTATCACACTGTAGCAAGGTAATCAACTGGAAAAAAGACAGAAGCTACAGACCCATTTTACAGAGGAGGAGACTGAGGTTCAGAGAGAAGTGAATTAATTGTCTGTGTCACACAGTGGTAAGGGGGTAGTGCTGGGATTTGAACCCAGATCTGCAGGGCAGAAACCCGTACTCTTTCTGCCACGCCATCCCAATGTGGCAGCTCCCCTAAAGCTGAGCATCTCTTACTTCAGGCATTTAGTACTTAGTTTCTTGAAAATGTTCATTCTTATGTTGCTAAAAGTTCAAATCTTGCTAGATAGCAGAAGTCCCTGGGCCCGGTTAATTAGAAGCTGGAACAACAGTAAGAAATCCAAAATTAGTTCACAATTCCCAAGCATCACTGCTTCGTAAAGCCTGGAGCACTCTGTTTCTTCTAGGCGACAGCTGTGCCCTATCTTCTAAGAAGAAAGTTCAGTAATTCCCTGAGAAGTCAAGGTAAGAGCCCTCTCCTCTCCACAGCCCCATGGGCCTGGGAAATGAGCTCCAGGGAGGGAAATGGCCAGTCGCAGCTCTGTGTGTGTCCTTCATAACCTGTGGGACATATCTCATGTCCTGACTCCCAAAAAGCATTCCCAGTGCCACTCGGGCCACCCTTAGGACCCCGTGTGTAACCAATGGCCGAAGTCTGCAGGCTGTGCTAAGTTGTGATCCAGACAACCAGAACTTGCTGCTTTAAGCGTGCAAAGTTGGCCCTGGTGGCAGCAGTGATGGCAGTGGTGTTTCTGTGTCTTTCTACATAAATTGTCCAGATGTGGTACACAGTTTTTGGCCTTCTTACAGAAAGTTGGGGACATCATTTAGCCTTCCTTGAAGGCGTGGTAGTGACAAGGACATTAGCTTTGTCCTGGACGAATGGGATGTGAGGCTTCCTCCACACGTGGCCGGGCTTTTTGGGTATCTGTGTGCTCATTTCATTCACTCACCTTGTGGCCCGACCACTGCTCACCAGAGGCTGGCACCTCCTCTCCGCATTCAGAGTCCAGCCCGCTGCTGCGGAGCCGTTTCAGGCCCCCAGGCAATTGTTGGATTGATCTCCTGTTGTCCCTGTTTTCTGAGCTTTGTCCTCACACACGCTGTCATTCAAACTGCTCCAGCTGTGGTCCTAGCAGATAGTGTGTGTCCCTCCTCTACGCACAAACAATCCTTGGCTCTCAACTGCCTGCAGAATGAAGTGGAATTTCTTAGCAAAGCCCGCAGACTTTGGCCATTTGTTACACACTGGAACCAGCCTGCCCCCTACTACACCCACCCAAGGATGCACTTCCTTCCCGTGCCTGGGACAACATGGTGGATGCTGGTTTCAGAGCATGCCACACGAGCTCGTGCCTCCGTGCCCAGGTTCGCCCCTCCATGCCCGGGTTTGCCCCTCCATGCCCGGATCCGCCCTCCATGCCTGAGTTTGCCCCTCCGTGCCTGGGTTTGCCCCTCCATGCCAGCGTTTGCCCCTCATGCACAGGTTCACCCTCCATGCCCAGGTTCGCCCCTCCATGCCCGGGTTCGCCCTCTATGCCCGGGTTCACCCTCTATGCCTGGGTTCACCCCTCCATGCCCAGGTTTGCCCTCCATGCCGGGGTTCACCCCTCCATGCCCAGGTTTGCCCTCCATGCCGGGGTTCACCCCTCCATGCCTGGGTTCGCCCTCCATGCCCATCTCTGTCTTGTGAAGTCCTCAGGGCCAAGCATGAAGCCTTGCCCCAGGGCTCTCCACGCCTCCCTACAATACCCAGCACCTCGATCCCTGTTTCCAGCCCACTCACTTCTCAGTCCGTCAGCCACCCCACCTCTGTTCCAGCTCGCTCTTTGCACCCCCTGAGCCTCCAGCATACATTCAGGTCAATCCTGGGACAGAGCTGCTGCCCAAGGCCCTTTGGGGCTAATCCCAGATTCAGGGTCACCATCCAGGAGGGTGACTTTGCCAGAGATGACCCACTGAGGAGCTGCCGACAGGGGCTCCCGGAGAGCTACATGCTGGCTGTGAGGGGTTTCCAGCACATCTCATAGGCTGAAATCCAAGTAGAGTTTCTGGTTTGGTTTGGATTGGATTGGTTTGATTTTGAGACAGGGTCTCACTCTGTCGCCCAGGCTGGAGTGCAGTGGTGCAATCTCGGCTCGCTGTAACCTCCATCTCCCAGGTTCAAGTGATATTCCCACCTCAGCCTCTGGAGTAGCTGGGATTAGAGGTGCCACCATCATGCCCAGCTAATTTTTGTATTTTTAGTAGAGACAGAGTTTCAACATGTTGTCCAGGCTGGTCTCAAACTCCTGACAGCTGATCCACCCGCCTTCCAAAGTGCTGGGATTACAGGCATGAGCCACCGCGCCCAGCCAGGAGATTCATGATTACAGCAGGACAATGGGCAATTCCTTGCATCCTCCGTATGACTGGTTTTGCGAAGCGTAGACTCTGTCCTATCCAGAGACCACTCACATTCAGTCCAAGGCCAGAATAGCTCCCCCCAGCCCCCGGAAGCTCACAGGCATTTCAGGGTCTGAACAGCACAGCTGAGGCCTGACCCTTCATATGTCCCCCCGTCATCATCACCAGTCTCCGCCAAGGGTGGCCATGGGGGCTTCTCCCCATCTACAGAGGCCAGCCCCCAACACCGCCAGTTCTCGGGCCTCTGTATAGCCCCCAGCTACACAGCCACAGGCCCAGGAGAGGCCTCTGTACTGAGGGTCAGAGTCTGAGACCCCTTGGGCTGTTGCCCTATTACAAACTTAAGGAAAGGCAAGGAAGCCAGGCATGGCTTAGACCTGTAATCCTAGCACTTTGGGAGGTGGATGGATCCCTTGAGATCAGGAGTTCGAGACCAGCCTGGCCAACATGGTGAAACCCCATCTCTACTAAAAAATACAAAAATTAGCCAGGCCCAGTAGTGCACACCTGTAGTTTCAGCTACTCGGGAGGCTGTGGCAGGAGAATCACTTGAACCCAGGAGAGGAAGGTTGCAGTGAGCCAAGATCGTGTCACTGCACTCCAGCCTGGGCAACAAAGCGAGACTCCATCTCAGAAAAAGAAAAAAAGGAAAGAAAGAAGGAAAAGAAAAGCGAGGCAAGGAGATGCAGAGACCGCACACCAGCGCAGCCTGACAGGCCTTTCTGCTGTTTCATTCGTGTGAGGATTTCTAGGGCCACGGTGAGATAGAACATTAATGCCTGCTCCAAAGCAAAGGAGAAAGAAGTTGGCTAACTGTCTGCAGGACAGTTGAAATGTAAATGCTTCCTTAAAAATACGTAATGTGGAAACTTCTTAAAGGGAGATATGTCTATTTTTATTCTACCTTTTAAATTTGAGGTGGCCAAGGCACTTGTCTGGGCTAAGTATGTGATTCATAAAGCACCACCCCTCTTCCTGTTTTCCCCAAAGGCAAAGGTGATGATTCTTTTGATCGGAAATCAGTGTACCGAGGCTCCCTGACACAGAGGAACCCCAACGGGAGGAAAGGGATGGCCGGCCACACCTTCGCGGTAAAGTTTTCCCTCGTTCTCTGAGGAGTTCTTAGAATTCAGTGACCCGTTAGATTTATGTATTAATGTTAAGTCTTTGGAGCAAAGAAAATGGGGACACACAAAACAAGGATTCAGACCTGAGAATCCAAAAGTAAACTGAAATCTTTGCCAACAAGACTTGAAAACCCAAATACTTTGAAATTAGAATAATATCTTCTTGTGTTTTAAAGCTTTAAATTTTCAAATACTTGCTGTCCACACACCCCATTGGATGACACACCTGTGTCATTGACCCAAATTTATAGCTGAGGAAACAGAGGCAGAGAAGTTAAGTAAAAAACCCCGAAGGAGTTAAGCTAATATTGTGAAGAAGCAAACAGTGTTTGACCAACTTGTCCATGTGTGAATACCTGTGGCTGCATTCACTCCTGTGTCTGTGTGCACACCCTGTGTATGTAACTGCACACACACCCAAGTGTGTGTGTTACTGCAATGAAAGCACAGATTTATTGACACGAAACTGCACTCTACAGAGTGTGAGCAGGCTAGAGCCAGTGCTTTCAGCATTTTCTGGAGTTTAAGTGCCTCTAGAGGTTTCCCATTGGCTACTTGGTTACACCCTAAGCAAATGAAGGGGTGGCCCCGACCAGTGTGATTGGTCGCAGGAGGCAACCAATTAGAGAATGAAAGGAAGTTACAAAGTTACACATGAAGATTTGGCCAGTGACCAGTCTGATTGGTTGCAGGAAGGGACCAATCAGAGGTATGTCGCATTTTCATCTGAGATGCAGTTTGCGGGGCAAGTTGCAAAGAGAGTAGCCACGGAACCTTTTGTTCCTCAGGAGAGATGGGGTTTTCATTTTTACTTAGTTCTACAAAGTCAGCACGAATTGGTCTTAGGTTCCCTGCCTCCAGACCCTATTCTTCTGCCTCATGTGCATGTGTGCACATCGGTATAATCTAAGTTTGTGTCTACCCATGTGCACATCCGTGAGTACACTGTGTTTGTATGTCTCTCTGTGCATGCCCACGTCTGTCTGTTACACATCTGTGTCTGTGTGTTTGTACTTCACAGAAACCTGTGGTGGCGCAGCAGCCCTAACAGGAGACAGGACAGAGCGACAGAGCAGCCCTGCACTCTTACGCCTCCTCTGTGGCCCTCCTGTCCCTCATTGGCTCTGTGCTTTCCACTGTACACAGTCACCATCCCAGAGAGAAATGAGAAGGAACACCCCTCCACGTGGACTCCCACCTGCAAGAGGACAGCAGCACTCAGTCCTGCACGCTCACCTGGGTTTACTGACGACTCCTGGCTGTCCCACCAGCCTCTCTGATCTATGAGAAACAGCTGAGCTGCTGTGACTTCCCTTTAGGACAATGTTGTGTAAACCTTTGAAGGACACACAGAAGACCATTTTACTGTGATCTTTTACCCTTTTCACTCTTGGCTTTCTTTTGTTGCTTTCATGAATGGAATGGAAAAAAGATGACTGAGTTAAGGCACCAGCCATATGTATATTCTTGACAGTCTATATTGGGGTATGAGCAGATATATGCATATTTCTTGTGGGTGTGATTGGAAATGAGGCATCCAGACAAGTGACTGAACTAATGATCTGCTGAATAATGAGGGAGGAATAGACATCCCAGCCCCCACCCCATGTGCACCCATTCTGCAAGTACCCATGTGGTCTGTAGAGCAGCGGAAGTTACACTGTGATCGAGGGCACAGCCAGCACGTAGCAGCAAGTGAGCATTCGATAGATACAACTGAGTCATCTTTTTTCCATTCCATTCATGAAAGCAACATAAGAAAGCCAAGACTGAAAAGGGTAAAAGATCACAGGAAAAAGGTCTTCTGTATGTCCTTCAAAGGTTTACACAACATTGTCCTAAAGGGAAGTCACAGATGCTAGAGGGCACAGATGCAGAGGGCCTGCTGGGAGAGGGAAAGACAGCCAGCAGAGCTCCAGACGGGCAGGGAAGAGGCCTGGTTCTAGTCTGGCTCTGCACTCACTGCAGTGGACCCAGTGGGGCAGAGGACAGAGGGTCACAACCAATGAGGGATGTCTGCCAAGGATGGGGGTGTGGGGGCCCCAGGAGTCAGCTGACCACTTGCCCCTTCGTTACATAGTTGCTCTCCCCTCAGACAGCCTGGGACTTAGAGTTATTTCCTAATATCTGTGTGGCCCATTCAGTTTTAAGCGGAGCCCACTGGGACCCTCCAGAGATGCCTTTGATTCAGGAGACCTGTGAGCACACATTAGCATCTGTTTCTCTGACGCTTTGTGGCATCAGATAAAAGCATGGGAGATTTTCATATAATTCCCAACATTACTTATAAATTCTCTTCTTTGAAAAAATCCTTCAGGCTGGGCAAGGTGGCTCATACCTATAATCCCAGCCCTTTGAGAGGCCAAGGTGGGAGAATTGCTTCAGGCCAGGAGTTTGAGACTTCCTGGGCAACATAATGAGATCCCATCTCTACAAAAACAATAACAAAAAATATTACCCAAGCATGGTGGTACATGCTTGTAGTCCTAACCTACTTAGGAGGCTGAGGCAGGAGGCTCACTTGAGCCCTGGAGGTTAAGGCTGCAGTGAACCATGATTGCATCACTATACTCCAGCCTGGGTGACAGAGTAAGACCTTGTCTCTTTATAGAAAGGAATAGTAAATAAATGAAAAGAATTCTTCTGAGTTCCTTTCCTAGCAGATGGCTATTCCAGAGACATCTGTAGTGGAAGCTGCATACAAGCAGGTCAGGGATCATTGAGGTTGGTGTACCTCAACCAGTACAGCTGCTGGCTCTTTGTTTCCAGCCAAAGATTGACAGAAGTCAGGGATTTCTCTATGACTCCGGATGGAGATTAGAGACAAGCATTATAAAGATTTCTCCAAAGTTTTATCCTCCAACAGTCTTCTTCATAAGGAGAGAAAGAAAAAAGTTTTAGGAAGAGTTGAATGCACAGATCTCCCAAAGATGCTTCTTACAAATGAGCTGTGAGTGTGCAGCAAAATTGCACTTCCCAGATAATCCAGTATCCGGCATATTGCAATATAGCACCCAGACCGCCGAGGGATACCTCACCTCACTGCAGATTATTGAGGTGAAACACAATTTGACAGGTGTAACTCCCAGCTCTCAGGGATCAAACCAACCATGCATTACAGTGTTGCAGTTTCGCTATGATTTTATATCAAGCCATCGTTTCCGTAAGTACCAAGGATTTTCACTTTCCAACAGCTTCATCCAAAAGAACCCATTTTACTGGAGGTCAAAAGCCCATCTCCAAAGGAGTAACAGTAATGGCATTATCATTCACTGGGCTCCTGAGACCCCAGCTTTCTGCTTTAGCATGCTGGTGACAGCCGAGCGATCCTCACATCTTCACAATGCTAGTAACTTCAGAGTTATTCTTATAGAGAACATTTATTACCTATGAAATCTCTTTATTTTATTGGGATAAAACAGAAAAGATAGATATGCAAAAGAAAAAAAGACACCCAAAATAAAAAGAATCATCTACTAACTAGCAACCACTGTTAAGTCTTTCCAGACTTTCATTCACATATGAGCTTTTAATTAAAACTCCCATGAGTTAATTTACTGGTAGGTGGGTAAAGCCCATTCCAAACATTACCTCACACCTATGTCCTCCTAGGAAAAAGCCAGCCCAGAAAGAAGGGTTTTACCCATGTGTGCTACCTGTATTCCCCTGAACATTCTAAAACAGTCTTCCCAGAGACAGTCTTGCTGGTACCTAAACGAACAAACTGCTCAGGTATTTCCAGTGAACACACCTGCAGCTCAATGGCATCTGGGCTCAGAATTCCAAGGAAATGGCCATGCTGGGAAAAGTATTTTGCTCCATCGCTACAGACACTTGTAACAATCTATGATCATTAATTTTATGGGTCAATTTGGCTCAGCTGTGGTGCCCAGATGTCTGATCAAACACCAGCCAAGATCTATCTATGAAGGTATTTTGTAGATGTGATTAAGGTTTAAATCAGTATACCTGAAAGTGGATAACCTGCCATAAAGTAGGTGGGCCTTAGCCAGTTTCAGGCCTTAGGAGAAAAGAAGAAATTGCCCTGAGGAGGAAGGAGTTCTGCCTCCAGACAGCCTTCAGGCTCCAGTTACAACCTCACTTCTTCCCTGGGTCTCCAGCCTGATGGCCTGTCCTGAAGGAGTCAGACTTCCCAGGACCGGCAATCTCATGAGCCAATTCCTTAGACTAAATCAATCTCTCTCCTCTCTCTTTCTCTCCTCTCTCTTTCTCTCTCTCTCTTTCTCTCTCTCTCTCTCTCTCTCTCTCTCCTCTCTCTCTCTTCTTTCTCCTCTCTCTCTCTCTCTATACACACACACCCTATTGATTCTGTTTCTCTGAAGAACTCTGACCAATGCACAGTCCCTATATCAGAGCCTTGTCTGATGTTCAGTGAGTCTGCATTTGAAACTTGTAAACTGATTAGATGGGAGCCATGTGCGAGGGTCGGAGAACACCATTTATTTTTATCACAAATGCAATGCCAAGGTCCTGGAGCCATGGCCACCTGGAGCAAGAGAAGCCTTCCTCTGCTGCTCGACTCTCACTAGCACTTTCTCTCTCAGTTCTCAGAGATGCCACTTTCTGGATGGCTCACACTTCAAAAGCAGCTTTCTAATTTACAAAGAGGAGTGCTTTAAAATCTCCTAGGAGTCTGGATGTTCAGCAGCCATCTACATCAGAAACAGCTTTGCTTTATTCCTCTTCCCATGGCTGTTCCACAGCTGCCGCTCGATGGCTTCCAATTCCCAAGGTTACCTCTCCTGTCAGGTTGTGCAGTGTCTTCCCAGGAGGCCAGAAGAAACCCACAGGCCACAGCCGCAGCCAGTTTCTTCTTGGAACAAGCACGAGGGAGAGGCATTTCATCGGTCCACTCACACACACATTTGAAGCCCTAAGTTAGTTTCCTATGGGTGCCATAACAAAGCCCCACAAACTGGTGGATTACAACAGAAGTTTATTCCCTCACAGTTCAGGAGGCTAGAGTCCAGACTCACAGGGGCAACAGGGTCGTTTCCATGTGCAGGACGGCAGTTCCTGGCACCTTCCAGCTGTGGGGCTGCTGGCATCCTTGGTGCTCCTCGGCTTGCAGCTGCCACCCTCCGGTATCCGCTTCCATCTTCACACTGCCCTTCTCCCTGTCTCTGCTTATCTTTCCTCTTCTTATCAGGACACCAGTCACTGGATTTGGGGTTCACCTTAACCCAGGATGACCTCATCTTAGCTAATTACATCTGCAAAGATCCTACTTCCAAATAAGGTCATATTTGAGATTCCAGATGAGAGACTCCAACCCACTGCAGAGTGCCATTATGATCCAAGAACCAAAACCAGCTACAAAACCACCTGCCCATCATGGCGCTGTTGCTACTTACCAGGTGCCTGCTGCATGCTGCACATGTGCCGTGTTGGGGTGAAAGCTCGAAGATCTCAAAACTGAAGTGGACCCCAGAGTAGGGTCCTCTCCACCATGCTGAGTACAGGAAGAAAGCCTAGGAGGGAGGGAAGCTCTCAACTTGGGGCTTTTTTATATTTTTATTTATTTATTTTGAGACAGAGTCCTGCTCTGTCTTCCAGGGTGGAGTGCAGTGGCACAATCTCGGCTCACTATAATCTCTGCCTCCCTGGTTCAAGCGATTCTCCTGCCCCAGCCTCTCAAGTAGCTGGGATTACAGGTGCCCACCACCACGCCTGGCTAATTTTTGTATTTTTAGTAGAGACGCAGTTTCGCCATGTTGGCCAGGCTGGTCTTGAACTCCTGGCCTCAAGTGATCTGCCTGTCTAGGCCTCCCAAAGTGCTGGGATTATAGGTATACGCCACTGCCCCCAGCCTTGGGGTTCCTTTAATTGCAAAGAGCAGAAATCCACTGAAACCAGCCCAAGTGAAATAGCAAGCATAGGAGAAGAACACAGAGCCTTCTCCTGGGAACCCAGGGAAACCCAGTGATCCAGCACAGCAGGCACAGACGCTAGGGCGGCTCTGCAGTGGCCACAGCCTGGAGGCTTCTCAGCCCCCCTTGTGCCCTTCTCCTCCCCCTTGCCTGTGAACTACTCCTCACCCTGCTCAGCAGGTGGCTGCTCTCAATGGCCTCTTCAGCCCAGCTCTGGGACTGTTCCCTCCAGTGCCCATAACTTACTGTTCCAGATGCCCAAAAGAGAGATGGGCAGGGCCATGTACATGCGAGTTGCTGGCCAACCTAGAGACAGCCCATGCCAGAGGAGAGGTGGCCCTGCCTGGACTAGCAGGGCACCAAGTCACTTCGTCCTGTTCAAATGGCACAGTGCTCCCACCACATGCGTTCTCGTTCTCCCACTTTACACAACGGGTTTCAGAAAGAGGTCACTGCCCATTGCAGAAGTTTGCCCACCCCGTGTTCAAGATTGGCTTTGGACTTTCACCTACAGACCACAAGCAAAGGAGCCGGCAGGTGGGTGCCAAGACACAGTCCCTGATTCGGACAATCCCTTCTTTGCCGGGGGCTCTCTGCCTCCTTCTCTCCTCCTGCTTTTCCCTGCAAGACCCTCCTCCCTGGTACTTTCTCCAGGGCCTTCACTGAGTCCTCTTTCTCTGTCCATCCCGGGCCACCTGTCCTCTTCTTGCCTCCTCCCAGGTGTGCCCACCTTTCTGGGGCTATTCACAGCCACCTGTCCTCTGTCCACGCCCATGTTCAGGTTTATGGCTGAGGCCTCATTAAAGATCTGGGCTGCTTTGGGATCCTAAATGTAAGAAAATAACGAAATAAAGAGTTCCAGGCCCAGCGAGCAGCCACCGGGCCATCCTCAAGCACCTGCCCATGAATGACCTCAGCGTTTCCCCATCCCCAAAGCTCCCACCTCAGCCCCCCAGCTCTCAGTCTGGAAACCCTGACCCAGGACCTCTCAGCTCACTCCTTTTCCATCCCTCTTCTCAGCCCAAGCCCTACCCCAGGTGTCTCCCAGACAGCTCTGGAATTCCTGTCTTTACCAGATCTCTTTCAGAGGACAGAAAAAGGGAAGCATGGCTCCTCTTTCCATTAAACTGGTAAGACCTTCCTACGGAACGCAACGTGAGGAAGGAGAAGTACAGGCAGCATATTTTAAAATATCTATTCTATACACTGGATTTTCTTTTTGGTAGAGATGAGGTCTTGCTATTTTGCTTAGGTTGGTCTCAAATCTGGCCTTAAGCAATTTCCCACCTCAGCCTCCCCAAAATGTGCTGGTATTACAGGTGTGAACCACTGAGTACAGCCTAAAAGATCTATTCTAAATAAAATATTAATGAAACAAATCCAGGAATGTATTAGAAAACCTACTATATCTTAACCAGGTAAGGTTCATCCCAAGAGAGCCAGGAATTCTTTAATGTTAGAAAAAAAATCTATTCTTGTGCTGCACTGTGTTAACAGAGTAAACAAGAAACCCACTGCGATGGCTTCATTCAGTGAAGAAAGGCACACAGTCTCACGCCTGCAATCCCAGCACTTTGGGAGGCAAAGGCGGGTGGATCATTTGAGGTCAGGAGTTGGAGACCAGCCTGGCCAACATGGTGAAACCCCGCCTCTACTAAAAGCACAAAAATTAGCCAGGTGTGGTGGTGGGTGTCTGTAGTCTCAGACAGGAGATTCACTCGAACCTGGGAGAGGAGGTGGAGGTTGCAGTGAGCCAAGATCACGCCACTGCACTCCAGCCTGGGTGACAGAGCAAGGCTCTGTCTCAAAAAATAAAATAAAGTAAAATAAAATGTAAGTAGCTTACTAAATTAGGACTAGAAGGCGTGGCAGTCAGCATCTCCGTTCCCCATTATCCCCAAGGCTTCTGGGAAGATAGCACGGCAGGTGCTTGTACTTTCCCCAGGGAGGGGACTTTCCTGCACAGGTTCTAGCTCCTATGTGCCACAACTCAAGTGGCCACATCATGTCCTGGATGAAATATTGACCAACTGAAGGTGGACAAAGAGTGTTTGCCTCTGCCTGTCCTGAGTCCCATGGCCCAATTAAATAGGGATGGAGAAAGCTCCCCGATTGCCCATCTATGACCGAACTCCATCTGTGGGATTCATTTCTCAAAGAACACTGAAGCCATGTGCAGCCTGAGATGCCCAGGCCAAGCCTGCAGCTCTGCGGCATTATTGCAAGAGCAGCCCACACCTCACTTGCAGCATCTCCAGCCAGCCACAGTGCCTCTCAGCAGTTCTGAGGCCTCTGATGGGTGCCATCGGTTTCCACGTGGGGGTGGGCTAAGCAGGACTGATCCTTGTGCTACCCCCAGTCCACCTGCTGCTTCCCACTGGTAGACTCCCAAGGTGGCAAGTTGCCAAAACCACACTATGACAGAGCTGCTTTGCACGCACACGTGCTCCCTCTCTCTCTCTCTCTCTCTCTCTCTCTCTGTCTCTCTCTCTCTCTCTCTCTGTCTCTCTCTCTCTCTCTCTCTCTCTGTCTCTCTCTCCCCCTCTCCCTCTCTCCAGTGGTGGATGCCCAGGAAGCTTCCCCCAAACCCTGGTGTCTCACAGTTTCTTTTGCTCCAGGCAGGCCTAGCACTGGGCAGAAAACCTACCTCCAAGACAGTGATTCTTAACCATCACCGTCACCACTACAGGTTGAGTTCCCTTATCCAAAATACTTGGGACCAGAACTGTGTTGGCTTTTGAGGTTTTCTTGCAGGGGGATTTTGAAATATTTGCACGATATTCACCAGTTAAACGTCCCAAATTTGAAAATCCAAAATGTTCCAGTGATCATTTCCTTTGAGCATCCGGTCAGCTCTCAGAATGCTTCAGATTTGGGGTTTTTGGATTTGGGATACTCAACCTACATTTGTAAAAACTTTGAGGGGGTGGAGCTTTTCACCATCACTGATGCCTGAGCTACCCCCAGGAATCCTGATGGAATCATTCCAGGTGGAGCGCAGGCATTGGGAAGTTTTTAAGGCTCCCAGATGACTCTAATCTGCAGCCCAAGCTGGGAGCTGCATACCCCACCCTGTCACCCTTCCAGTGCTCCCTACCCTACTTCCCGCCACCAGCCACCGCTGGACTCCAGGGCTCGCAGGGAACCCACCAGCCACGAACCTGGCTCACTGGGAAAAAGCAACGATGCAGCAAGGAAGAAGTCGGGCGTGCCCTGTTCCCCGAAAGGCAAAGCATTGCTCAGAAGCTTTTCCGGAAAGATGGAAGTGGCACATTGACCATCTACACCAATCCACAGGAACCACGTGCTAAGTTTCCTCTCCAGATACTTTCCTTAAAAAGATTGTACTCAGGCCAGGGCCAGTGGCTCACACCTATAATCCCAGCACTTTGGGAGGCCGAGGCGGGTGGATCATGAGGTCAAGAGATCCAGACCATCCTGGTCAACATGGTGAAACCCCGCCTCTACTAAAAATACAAAAAATTAGCTGGGCATGGTGGCGCGTGCCTGTAATCCCAGCTACTCAGGAGGCTGAGGCAGGAGAATTGCCTGAACCCAGGAGGCGGAGGTTTCGGTAAGACGAGATCGCACCATTGCACTCCAGCCTGGGTAACAAGAGCGAAACTCCGTCTCAAAAAAAAAAAAAAAAGATTGTACTCAGCCAGGCACAGTGGCTCACACCTATAATCCCAGCACTTTGGGAGGCCAAGGCAAGCGGATCACCTGAGGTCAGGAGTTCAAGACCAGCCTGATCAACATGGAGAAACTCCGTCTCTACTAAAAAATACAAAACTTAGCCAGGCATGGTGGCACATACCTGTAATCCCAGCTACTCCAGAGGCTGAGGCAGGAGAATCACTTAAAGCTGGGAGGGGTAGGTTGCGGTGATCAGACATCGCGCCATTGCACTGCAGTCTGGGCGATAAGAGTGAAACCCCATCTCAACAATATTAAAAAAAAAAATAGATTGTACCCAACTGCATATAAGAGACCATTAGTATAACTTACAACTATCCAGAACATGAATGATTTAGGTCCATGCTAAATGGTAGAACATTGCACAGTTACTTAAAATGGCACAAACTTACCGATCATTCAGCAACTTGAGGGCGTGATTGTTATGGTGTTAGGTGTCAGGAATGAACTTCAACATGTACGAATGTGAGGAATCTACCCAGAAAACACGTGGGAAGCTTACTAGATGAAAAAGCATCAAATGTAGAAGCGAGAAGCTTCCTTAACGTGATCAGTGCACTTTTTTTCTATTTTGTTCTATGCACTCCTTTTTTCCAAATGTATATGAACTGCTTTAATAACAAAAATATGTTTCTTTTATGATAAAAATAAATGTCTTATGAGAATAATAAACTTGTTTATGTTAAACAGTAATTATGAAGACAGTAAAAGCCTAGAAACCACCTATTGTAGTTAGAGAGTGCTTGCTTCGACGGCACCTATGCTAAAATTGGAACGACACAGAGAAGAATAGCATGGCCCCTGTGCTAAGTTACAGAATGAGGAAGACCTGCTGTGCATACAACGAATGCAGGTAGGACCGTCGGGCAGGTGAACGAACGAGGACCGAGCAGATCAAGAAGGTAAAAATCCTTAGTGCTGGGCTTTGGCCACTGTCCCTTCTCACCTTGCCCTTGAACACGGTGATTTAAAGGCAGGGAGAGAGGACTGGAAGGAGCCCGGGAGCCCCATCCGTAAGGCTGAGCGGACACTTGACTCTGCAGTCTGCCCGAAGGCGAGTGTGAAGAAGGAAAGCTAATGTGTTTTAAAACCACTTGGTCCAAATGAAATTACATAACCCAGGAAGGAACAAATCACGTCACTGACGAGAGTTTTTTAAAAATAAAAAAAGGAACGAGAAAAGACACAGGGTCGCTCCTGATGCCACCCTTTGAGGGAGACAGGCTGGGTTGGGGGAGGGCACCTGGAGGTACCAGCTTCATCCTCTTCAGGAGCTATAAAAGGGGGACAGAAGCTCCTGCCTCCTCAGCCCCACTGCACCGGCAGCCACACTCTGCTAGCGCCTCTACCACTCGAGAGCGGTGAGTAGCACATCCAGGCGCTGGAACTCGGGTCCTCTGCTTTGCTACTTTGTAAAATCTTTCCTTTCTGTCTGAGTGTGGGTTAGGTTGAGACTCTGCCTGCTCTCCTGGCAGCTAAGGCTACTAGCCCTGAGCAGGACAGGCAGAGGCAGCTGCCCCTGGGTTCTTGCACCCAAAGCCACCCTGCCCTCCCAGGGCCCCGAGGCTCCAGCACTGTCCATGGTAGAGACGCCACGCAAAGACATCCTATTCAGCTCTGCTGACCAGGAAATCCCACTGGGCAGACAGCCAAAGTCTCCGCCTTTCACGGAGGCAGGTCCCTGGGGATCAGGAGCCAAGTGAGCATCACTAGCATTCTGGGACACCTCTCACCTGGCGTGGGTCCTGTGCCAGAGGAAAAGTGAACAGCCAGCCTGCTGGGAAGCATCTCTTCATCACTCTTCAAGGTGGCACCTCCATTTCCTCTAGGCTGGGGAACCCTCACCCCACCTAGCATAGGACGCCCCACCAGGCCTCTAAAAAGGAGAGGGGTAGGAAGTTTACATTACCTTGACTTCCAGCCCCTCCCTGAGCCCCACAGAAAAGGAGAGCATTTTCTGTGGGACTCAGGGAGGGGCTGGAAGTCAAGGTCAGCAAAGGGGTCCTCCCCTGAGCAAGACAGAGCTTTTGGGCATCTTCTCATGGCACCCAAATGCCACAGGTGGAGCAAGGAGGAGGGGCAGCTGTAGCAAGTGTTTCCTGGTCTGCCAGGTTGGATGCTGTCTAGGCATTTCAGCACCTCCACTCCAGTGGGGTGGCAGGGGCTTTCTATGCACCCAGTCCCATCCATGGCAGCCCCGTCTTCCCATCACCCATAGAGAGTGGCCCTTCCCTGTGAGAAGAGATTCCAGGTGCTGCAGGTTTACACTGGCACCTGGAAGACTGGATCTGGCATCATGGCAAGGGTGAGTGGCCTTGGTCAGGACAGAGGATGCAGACTCATTCTACAGCACGCAGCTGTCGGCTTGTCCGACCTACCCTCTGAGGGAAGACTGGGCTCATTGGGAAAGAAACCGGACCGCAGGCTAGAGGAAATTCCTTAAGTTCAGGCTTTATTGAGAGGAAAGAGCCTCCGGGCGGGCCAGCCGGGACGAAAAGGAAAAATGGCCGCGCCGCTCAGAGGGGCAGGGTTGTTTTATAGGAAGCTGAAGGGCCGAGGGAGTGGGGAAGTGAGAAAGCTGAGGTGGTGGGCAACGTTTGGTCAGTTTGAACCGCTAGGCGGGAAGCTGGGCGGCGGGAAGCTGGGCGGCGGGGAGCTGGGTGGCGGGGAGCTGATGAGGCAGAAACCGGGCGGCGGGAAGCCGGGCAGTGCTGATGAGGCAGAAGTGGCTGGAGGGGAGCTGGGGAGTGCTGATAAGGCAGAAGCAGCGGGAGGGCTCGGGCCGGTATGTAAAGTGAGAAATAAGGGAGCCTCTTTGTGGGGGAGGGAGAGAGAGAGAGAGGACTTTCACGGTAGAGGCAGAGTTTTCCAAACACGGCTGACATCCCGACATGAGATGCGTGTGGGAAAGGACTGTGCACCGGATTCCAGCCCCCAGGCCCAGCCCAGGCTTGGCACCCCCCAGCTCCCCAACCATGTCTGAGGTTGGGCAAGTGGCTGCCTCCACCTGTGCAGCTCCCCAGGCTCCTCCCCACCAACCTGCTGTCCTGGGTGTGCAACAAGCCTGAGCCTGCTCAGAGGCTGGCTGCACCTTCGGTTCCCTAACACAGGCAGACAGACCCAAGGCCGTCCCATGACAGCTCAAGTTTACGTGCCTAACTCGCACACCTCCTGGGGGTTTTCTGAGGAGCATCAGTGCATATATGACCAGCCGGTCAGAGGTGGACGCACACATGAGCATTTCACTTAACCCTAATTGCACAGAGGAGAGAATGGGGTCACAGGTGGGGAAGTGACCATGCAGAGGGCCAGGTTTAACTGCTACTTCTGTGCTCATTCCCAACCCAGCACAGATTAGAGTAACACGTGGAGCTGTATGTGGCTAGGTGCACATGCACACACACACACACACTCTCATACATGCACGCACCCATGTGCATACAGGTCACACCCTATTGTACACATATACACACACATACACCTGTGCACTGACATGCACACATACTCATGCACATGCTTTCCTTTCACACACACGGCGCTCACTCTACCCAAGGTCCCAGCTCTGTGCACATGCACCCTGATGCCTGTGTAACCCTGCTCCTGCCCCTTCTCCCCCAGGCCGTATCCTCTCCATTTGGATCCGCCCTCCAGCAGGGCCTCCTAGAAGGAGCCAAGGGATGAAGGTGCTGAGGGCCTGGCTCCTGTGCCTGCTGATGCTGGGCGTGGCTCTGCGCGGGGCTGCAGATCAGACCCATCGGCACTCCATGGAGACCCGCAGTGAGTGTCTGTCAGCCTCCCCACCCCACCCCACCTCACCCCAGGGCCTGGTACAGCCTGGTCACTCGAGAACCTGGCGGGGAAGGGTGTGCAGGAGAGAAAAGGGAAATCAGTCCTGGTGCTTTTTTGAACTCCTGCTTCCCAAAGCCAGCCCACGCCCAGAAATGGCCTCGCCAGAAGCTCTGGGTGCCTCTTCCTCAGGTGGGTCCCAGCACGGCCTGACAACTGGGCTGAGAGGCCCTGCCTGTGCCCTCTGCCCTGCCTGTGCCCTCTGCCCTGCCTGTGCCCTCTGCCCTGCCTGTGCCCCCTGCCCTGCTGCCTCCAGAGCGCACAGTGCCCATGGTCTGCTCCCGCTCTTTCCTTTCCAGACCCCGACATCAATCCTGCCTGGTACGTCAGTCGCAGGATCAGGCCTGTGGGCCGCTTCGGTCGGAGGAGGGCAGCCCCAGGGGACGTATCCAAGCCTGGCCTTCGACCCCAGCTGACCTGCTTCCCCCTGGAAGGTTGCGTTAAGTCCTCACAGGATGGGTGACAGCCAGCTTGTCAAGAAAGTCACTCTGGAGCCTCCTTCACCCCACCCTTTCCTCACCCTCATGGGCTCCTTTCCCTTCAATCCTAATAAAAGCTCTGGCCTCCTTTAGTTTCGCGTCTGTGACTGTGTGGTGGTGACTCTGAAGTTGTTCCCTCCTGGGACGTTAGACTAGAAAGAACCTCAGAGCCCAGCAGCTTCTTTGGAAGAAAAGGCTCTGTGACTTGCCAGAGGGCCCCTGGCACTGAGCTGGGAAATGGAACCACCCTTCATCACCGGCAGCCCACAGCCACCCCCACACCCAAGCTGCCCTGAGTGGCTGCCCAGGCTGTGCATGGCACAAGGCCAGGAGGTGCCACGAGCCACACTCTGGAGGCACCGTCCCCACAGGAAGGTGGCACAGCTCCCCGCCTGAGCCCTGGGCAGCCCTCTCAACCCCATTCCTCTTTTTTTCTTTTAGATATTATTTTTCAGAGCAGCTTTAGATTCACAGCAAAACTGAGTAGAAGGTATAGAGAATTCCCATCCACCCCCTTCCCCACATCCATGCAGCCTCCCGACGACCTGCACCCCACTGAGGGTGCCTTTGTCCCAGTGGAGGAACCTACGCTGACACATCGCCATCCCCACCCAGTGTGTGTCAGAGCCCACTCTTCACACTGTACGTCTTGCAGGTTTGCACAAATGTAAGACAACATGCTCCAGCATCACGCAGAGACGTTTAACTGTCCTAGAAGTCCTCTGGGCTCTGCCTATTCACCCCTCCCTCAACCCTGGCAGCTGCCTGTCCTTTTATCGCCATCTGTCTTGCCTCCCTCTCACTCAGGGAAGATGCATCATGGATTGTTTCTGTCCCATGGCAGGGAGACTTGCACTTAGAGTACTCCCACACCATGCTGTGTCTCTTTCAAATCACATGGGGATGTCTCCACAACCTGCCTCGGGTGTAGCGTACATTGGCAATGGGGGCATAATTGCACCACCTGGGAGACTGAGTTTATCCCCTGGGATCACTGAGCCTCAGTTTCCACATCTGCACACCACCAGACAGCAGTGCTTACCTCATTCCTGAGCTCGGTGGGAGTGGCACCTGCATGCCAGCTGGCACAGGTGGGGGCTCTGTGAGTGCAAACCCCTTCCGCAAAGCCCACTCCCAACCCAGCCATGTAACAGGCTTAACCAGCTCGCTCCAGCCCAAAGCTTGGCCTGGACACAGATCCATCCAGAAGAATGGGATGGGAACACAGTCAAGAGGTAGCAAGACACACGATGCTCACGCCTGTAATCCCAGCACTTTGGGAGGCCAAGGCTGGCAGATCACCTGAGGTCAAGAGTTCAAGCCTGGCCAACATGGTGAAACCCCGTCTCTACTAAAAATACAAAAATAAGCCAGGTGTGGTGGCAGGTGCCTGTAGTCCTAGCTACTCCGGAGGCTGAGGCAGGAGAATCACTTGAACCCAGGAGGCGGAGGCTGCAATGAGGTGAGATTGTGCCATTGGACTCCAGCCTGGGTGACAAGAGCAAAACTCTGTCTCAAAAAGAAGAAGGAAGGAAGGAAGGAAGGGAGGGAGGGAGGGAGGGAGGGAGGGAGAGAGGGAGAGAGGGAAGGGAGGGAGGGAAGGAAGGAAGGAAGGAAGGAAGGAAGGAAGGAAGGAAGGAAGGAAGGAAGGAAGGAAGGAAGGAAGGAAGGGTGGGGAGGGGAGAAGGTTAGAGTAACAGGCTGGGACAGCAGGGGCTCCCAGGGCCACTCATCAACATCACCAAGTTTCAGGCTCCACTACCACCACCCGCAGGAAAACAGCAGCTTACGAGAAGACACAGGTAGGTCCGAACTCAGGCTAAGCCGGGCTGGAGCTGCTTCCCCAGCAGCAGCCTGGACGGTGGGCACACGGACAAGCCTCCCCCAGTGTCCGGAGCCAGTGGGATCCTGGAGCCATTTATCATGCATCATCTGTGACACAAATGTTTGCAGTTTTGCCGAGCCCTCTCCCTGTGCGCGCACAGAAAGGGGCCTTCCTGCCTGCTGCCCCGCCCCAGCACGGTCTTGGGACCGGAATATAAGGTAGTGGAGCATTGACACAGGTGAGCCTTCCACACGCAGGTGTCAGGGGCGGAAGGGGCTAGTTTTAGGAAACCCTGCCTGTTCTTTAGGTCTCTGAGGAAAAAACACGCCTTCCTCCCTTTGTTGGATACAAGTGTGTTGAGTGCCTGGTGTGTGCCAGACAGTGTAGGGGACCCTGGGAATCCCACAGAAGTCGGGGCAGAGGCCCTGCTCTCACTGGGGTTCTCAGGCCTTGCCTACGCTCACCTGGAAGGATTTAGAAATCCCCTTGCAGGCTGATGGGATCAGAACCTCCAGGTGAGATGCAGCTGTGGGGCTCCTTTTTTTCTTTTTTGAGATGGGGCCCAGGCTAGCATGCAGTGGCCTCAATCCCCAAGGCTCAAGAAATCCTCCCACCTCAGCCTCCGGGGTAGCCAGGACTAAGGTGCACACCACCACGCCCGGCTAACTTTTCCTTTCTGTTGTTCTTGTAGAAACAGGGTCTCCCTTTGTTGTCCAGGCTGGTCCCAAACTCCTGGCCTCAAGTGGTCCTCCCGCTTCAGTCTCCCAAAGTGCCAGGATTACGGGCGTGAGCCAACCTGCCCTGCCTAGGTGGGGGCTTTCTGCAGCTCCCCAGGTGACTCCAGTGCAGGGTTGAGCCCTCCTGCCTAGTGGTGATGGAGGAAGGGAAAGGGGCACAGTCCCGGGTGAGCAGAGACCCAGAGGTCCAGCACCACGACAGATGTCTACTCTTGGGGAGGCCATAGAATGATTCCGGAAGGAGTCAAAGAATATATTTTATTTATTTATTTGTTTATTTATTTTAAGTTAATTTTTTTTTTTTTTTTTTAGTGGGACGGGAGAATCACAAGGAATCAGGTGTTCGGAGGAATGTATTGAGTAGAGGTGAGGAACTAGGATGTTGAAAAGTAAAAAGAGAGAAGGAGAGGAAGAAAGAGGAAGAAAAAGAGGGAGAGAGAACAGGAATATTGCTTCATTCTAAACATGGGTATTAATAATGGTCGATCAGTATTTTGTGTATTTAAAATGGAGAACTCTATAAATATTTATTGAGTTTACTTGTTCCGGATCTGAGTTGAAGTCCTGGATATCCTTATTAATTTTCTGTCTCGTTGAGTCTGAATCTCGTTATGGGTCTTATGTATCTGGGTATTAAGATCTCTTATTGTTGCATTGATCCTTTTACCACTGTATCTTTGTTGCTTTGAAATCTATTTTATCAGATGTGAGAATTGCAACTCCTGCTTTTTGTTTATTTATTTTTGGAGAAAAATTTACAAACCAACTGGAGAGCAAAAGGATAGATTTTAATAATAAATTCTGGCATAGCCACAGTAGCCGCCAAGACAGAGGGGGAAACACGCAGTCAGGCATCCAGGCACCCTACAAACCCCCCTGGTGTTTCTCCCCGTCAGCATCATCCGGCCACTCTTCTGCAGTTCCTCTGAGGGCCCCCCCCGTTTTGCTCTTTGGCAGAGCAAGCACTCAGGACCCTAGGACCGTGGGGCCGGCCTTACGCAATGCTGGAGCGCCGTCTGGTGGCCACGGGCAACCCCAGCCTCCTGCCGCCCCCAAGGTGGGTCCCCACCCCAGCTCAGGGCCCGCTGACACAGGGGCACGAGGACACAGCCTAGCACACTGGGGACTCACACTTCATGTTCTTCATCGGCGAGGGAATCCTTGCATGGAAAATGGTCCAACTTTATTAGCACCTGTAAATTGCAATGTGCATAGCAATAACAGAGTCGGATTTCACCTGTGAAATCGTGAGGACAGTGCTCGTGAAAACCAAGGGAACAAGTGCTCTCAGAAGCTACTGTTTTCATCCTTTAGCTTTTCTTGGAGCTCATGAGAGAGGTATGTGAAATCTGGTCTGCATTTGTCTAGTAAAGTTCACGTGAGAAGGTCATTTCAGTCACACTAGCCCCAGAAAACCACACTCCAAGGGAGACCCAAGAGGCTCCTTGTCCCCAAGATTGAAAGATGGATCTTCCAGGGGCCCAGTGGATCCAGGTGGCTCCTCCTGTTAGGATAACGAGGCCAGGGATCATGAGGGAGGAACTGTTATGAAACTGTGGTTTGCACGCTGAGAAACGCAGGCTGGCCAGGAGGGGCTGTGCCCCGCACCCTCTCTGAGGTCTCTGTGTCCTCTCCCTGGCCCCCTGGCAGGGCTCCCCATGGTCTGGACCCCACTGAAGGTCACAGCCTGGCATCTCTATGCCAAGTGAACGAGAGCAGAGGGAAGCCTGGTGGAGCCAGGGAAGCTCCAGGCACAGAGCCCTTTCCCCTTGAAGCTCAGCATCAAATGGAAGGCACTTTGCTTTCTGCTGCCTTGATCCTTACAGCAGCCAATAATGATGCCACGTTTTCCAGGTGGATAACAACGTCTTGTTTAAAACTCACACCTGCTTATCAGAGTCCCAAGGGCAAGGATGAAAACCAACATCACCTTCCAAAAATACTTGAAATAACCTTGCCCCAGCAGTGTCCAGAAAGAGACCCAACAGGAAAACATTTTGTGGGGTTTTTCTTCCCAAACAGGGGCTGGGTTGCTGCCGTTTGGATATTTGTCCCTTCCAAACCTCATGTTGAAATCTGACCCCAGGACCAGATGTGGTGGCTCACACCTGTAATCCCAGCACTTTCCGAGGTGGAGGCAGGTGAGTCACCTGAGGCCAGGAGGTGGAGACCAGCTGGGCCAACATGGTGAAACCCGATTGTTACTAAAAAATACAAAAATTAGGTGGCTATGGTGGCGCATGCCTGTAGTCCCAGCTACTCAGGAGGCTGAGGCAGGAGAATCGCTCAAACCTGGGAGGCAGAGATTGCAGTGAGCTGAGATCATGCCATTGCACTCCAGCCTGGGTGACAGTCAGACTCCATCTCTAAAAAGAAGAAGAAAGGTGAAGAAAGAAGAAGAGGAGTAGGAATGAAGACAGCAGAAAGAAGGGGAAGAGAGGAAGAAGAAAAAGGAGGAAGGAAGAAATCTGACCCCCAGTGTGAGAGGCGGGGCCTGATGGGAGGTGCTGGCTCATGGGGTGGGTCCCTCGTAAACCGCTTGGTGCCGCCCTAGCTGTAATGAGTGAGCTTACTCCAGCAGCGCCTATAAGAGCCTCCCCAGAGCTGGTTGTTGAAAAGAGTGGGAACTCCCCCTACACTCTCTTACTTCCTCTCCCCGTGTGACCTCTGCACACCAGCTTTCATTGCCTTCCGCCAGAAGTGGAAGCAGCCTGGGGCCGCACCAGGATGCACATTGGCCCCATGCGGTCTTTGCCACCTGCAGAACGACGAGCCCAGTAAGCCTCTTTCCTTATAAATCACCCAGCCCCAAGTATCCCTTTATAGCAACACAAAAACAGACTAAGACATAGGTTTCTCTGCAAAGGCAGGCAGTCAGGATGGAGTGTCGCCATCTGGGAATGCGTCCCATCCAGAGAGGGGGGCCAGGCCCACGTTAGTCACAGCCTGCACATGGGTCTGCTTCCTCATTTACTTCACAGGAGCCTCCCAGAATACAGACAGAAATATCTACAACAATCCATCAGGCTCGGGGCCCTGCCTTGTACTAGAAAACTTCCAAAAGCCATATTGTCAAAAGCAATTTAATTTTTGGGAAAAAAAAAAAATGCATGTGCAGTACAACTTACATCTCAGGTTAAACGAATCTTCCTACTCTTTGGATAGAAACTCAGCTTCGCCACATTTCCAGCCAGGAGAGCATGGGAGGGAACCAAAGCCACTGCCCCCAGCTGCCCTTCCCAGAGGCGTTAGTCCTGGACCCACCCCATGCTCGGTTATCGCTGTGCTTCTTCCTGGCACTGCCACCTCCATCCGGGCCTGCTCCCCGCACCTCCAGAAGCAGGTGAGCCCAGGCTCCAGGCCAGCACCCCCACCCAGATCAGGTGAGAGGCATCTTTCCACCGTCGCTGTGCTCCAGGGACTTTTCCAATCCTTGCTTCCTCTGTGGCCAGAGGCCGCCTGGCTGAGGGGGCCACCGTCCAGGCGGGGCCGGCATAGGTATCCGGGAATCAGATGGTGTGGGTGGGGACGGGACACAGCACCCTCTGGGAGTCATGTGACACCAGCTCCTCCCCTGGCGGTTCCCACTGGCTGTGGGAAGTGGTTTTTATAAAGGGGGCCAACTTCCAGAAACCTCTAGGGCTTGGGAGCAACCCAGCGCCAACAGTGAATCAGAACTATGCAGAGGCGGCCATGGCCCAGGCTGGGGGCATCTTCCCACAGCCCCCAGGGGAGGCTGCACCTACTGTCCACAGCATTTGGCCTGCTGCGCTGGCCTCTCATTCAGAGCCACATCTGCGTCCCCCCGTGGAGCCTGACCCTCCCTGTTGTCTCTCTGCAGTAGCTCTCGAGCTGTAAATGGCAAGAGGCGGGGGCCGGTTAGGGAGGGAAGTCCCCCCGCCCAGCACAGCCCTGCAGCCCAGCAGCCAGGGACCCATTCCTCCTACGTGCAGCTCAGCAGCCAGGGACCCATAGAACCAAAGAACCATAGAACGAGGGCTTCCTGCCCTTCCTGGTCACCGTACAGTCCCTAGAGACATTCTATGGGATCTTGCATCACCAGCAAAGGGGACCCAGGGAAGTCGGTCAGGGACGAGCACCCTCCACCTTGTCTAGCCCGTGGGGAGATCACTCACCCACGGCACTGAACACCTCCGACACCTGATGGTTCAGTTTAGCTGAAGTTTCCATGAACAGCAACTTGTGGCTGTCAGCAAACTCCTTCCCTTCCTGAAACAAACAGCCACAAAATCCAGTGTTGTTTATAAGAGAGTTTCCTAAGAACACCTGTTTCACTCCCAACAGCAAGACCCAAGAAAGTCGAGGTGGTGCAGACTGCACTCCTGCATGCCTCGCGTCCAGGTCGCATTTCTTGGCACTCCTGAGCAGCCAGGACCAGGAGGGGCAGAGTGTGATCCCTGGAAGAGGCTCTTCCTCTAGCTGGCTGGCGGCAGCCTTCCTCCTCCTGCAGGGCCTGGGAAGCCACACTCCCACCATGAGGCTCCCCTCCCACCATGGCTGTGGGCAACCGTGGGCTCCAATGCTGGGCAGAGAACCAACTGAGAACCCAGGAAACATGAGAGGCAGAGGGAGGCCCCTGGACGGCGCCCACCTGGGCCCTTCCTCTGGGGAGCCCTCATTTTCCAACATGGGTCTCCCTCCTATAGGGAGGAAAGGCTGTCCCAGAGCAAGGGCAAACTGGAAGACAGCAGGCCTGCAGTGGGAGGCCAGGAGAGAAGCATTCGTGGGAAGGTCACTGTCTCGCCCAGGAGTCAGGGGTGGCCGAGGAATGGGGGCCCCTGTGGGCAGGACCTTCCCCTAGCCTCCATGACTCTCCCTGGAAGAGGAGCCTGTGGCAGATCCTGGGGGCACAGCTCAGGCTCCTGACTGTCCTGCCAGACATGGAGCTGGCAGCAGGCATGGCCAGCCATGCCCACAGCCCTGGCACCATCCACAGTTGTGCATGCACTCCTCCTACCCAGACCCAGAGAGCCTGAGCCAGCTGCTCCTCAGCCAGCTCCCCAGGCAGACGCTCCAAACCCACCCTGGCTGCCCACTGGCCCTCCAGAACTTTACCTCACGCCCATGTTTTTGTGCCTGCCCAAGCACCCAGCCCATCTAGTCACTCTCAGAGGACACAGCTCTGCTGCCAGGCTCCTCTCCTCCCCACCCAGCCTTGTAACAAGGGCTCAGACTGAGGCTGCCTCCCTTTGCTCCCTTTGCTCTCCCCACAGATTCTCCAAATTCTTCACCCCACTTCTCCATCTCTCCACAGCCTCCATCGAAGCTGGGGCCTTTCTCTTTGGGAGGCATGGAGGTCAGCCTAAGCCCTGAGTCAGGTCTGCCCCTGCACCAGCCTCTAGTGTGTGTGGGGCCTCCCCGCCAGCCACTTCTCTGCAGCTGCTTACGTGGTCTTCGTCCTAAATATGGTGGGAGGTAAGATGCCATGGAAGAGAGACAACAGCGACAGCTGGGTGACCGCCGCCTCCACCTGACAGAACTCGGGTGAGGGGGCTCCATCTGCACAGAGCCCCCTTCTGGGAGCCGACTGGGGAAGGGAGCTCTGCTGAGGAACTGGATTGTTTCTCATTCAGGCCGAGCCCACCCTGCAGCCGCCACCCTGCCCTTCCCTCCGCCGGCCACCCTGTGCCTGCTTCTCCACCACTGGCCTTGAACTGTCATTGTCCCTGGGCCCAAGTTTTCCAGGAAAGACCAGAAAGAAATCTTTGACCAAAAGAGAAATTCAGATAGAAAGTTGTGTGTTTGGGTTGGGTGCAGTGGCTCACGCCTGTAATCCTAGCACTTTGGGAGGCCGAGGTGGGTGGATCACGAGGTCAGGAGTTCAAGACCAGACTGGCCAACATGGTGAAACCCCATCTCTACTAAAAAATACAAAAATTAGCTGGGCATGATGGCTCATGCCTGTAATCCCAGCTACTTGAGAGGCTGGGGTAGGAGAATTGCTTCAACCTGCACCTGGGAGGCAGAGGTTGCAGTGAGCCGAGATTGCGCCACTGCACTCCAGCCTGGCTACACAGCCAGACTCCATCTCGAAAAAAAAAAAAAGAAGTTGTGTGTTTGTATGTGTGTGTGTGTTTGTAAATGTGTGTGGGTGCAAGTGTGAGTGAATGTGGGGGCGTGCGTGTGTGTGCAAGTGCATGTGGGCATGTGGAGGTGTGCAGGTGCGTATGCACATGTGTGAGTACATGCAGGCGTGGGTGTGCCTGTGTGAACGTGTGAGTGCCAAGGTCTTGATGCAGGTGGGCAGGGCTCTCTCCTCCACCTGTAGAAGAGAACAGCAGGGGCTCCTGGGCAGTACCTCGAAGGTCACCTCCCGCTCCTCACTGAGGTCCGTCTTGTTGCCGACCAGCATCACCAGGACTTCTCCCGGCTGCAGCTCCTTCTGCAGGTCCTTCAGCCACTGCTGAGCCTTGTGGAAGGAATCCTAGGACAGAAGAAGGTCATGTCAAACGCAACTTACAGGCGGTCTCCATGGGCTATTCCGGGGGGAAAGCCTGTCGCTGGTCGTGTTGTGTAAAATGTCACAGAATCCAACTGGCCGTGGACGGGCCTGCAGGGCTGCTCTGTTTCTCTGAGGAGGGGTTGTTCCTGCCCTGGGTGGCCTTTGCAGTGAGGCAGCAAACTGCTGGGACACACATCAGCTCCTTCACCCTGACCAGGCCCAGGAGACTGCCAGCCACGGGGTATTTCAGGTCAGACCCTGAGCTCCTAGATATCCTCAAAGGACCATTTTGTGCAAGAGAGTCTAGAGACTGGCCATCACCTCACACCCTGACCCCAACACAGCACCAGGAACTACTGAGTGGCAGATGGCTATGGCGTGTGCTCTGCAGACCACAGAGGAGGAGAACCCTGGCTGTGGAGGAAGATGGGGGTTGTCAGGAGGCCCTCCCGGACAAGGTGACTAGTGCTCACAAATGGGGCCCCTGTTTTGTGAGTACACCGTAGGAAGGAGAGTGGGACACACCTGGAGGCAGGCCCTACCTTCCTGGTGATGTCATACACCAGAACTGCAGCATTGGCACCCCTGAAGTAGAGGTGGCAGACACTGTGGTACTTCTCCTGGCCAGCTGTGTCCCAGATCTCAAGCTTCAGAGAGGAGGTGCCCAAATCCACCACCTTTGTGAAGAACGCACCTGAAACAGGGAGGCCGAGAGAGCTTACTCAGAGGATGAGGTGCCCACATGCTGCTCAGGTAGGACCACGGCAAGCCACAGGCACAGCAATGGGCTCAGAGGGGCAGCCGGACACATGCCTCCCACAGGCACAGCAATGGGCTCAGAGGGGCAGCCGGCCACATGTCTCCTATGCCCACATGGCCAGGAGGTAGAGCAAACAGCTCTTCTGGGACATGGAGGCTTCCTCATCAAGCAAAGCATCAGGAATGATTGCTATGAGCCCTTCGGAGAGGCTTTGGCTGGGAAGATCAGTCTTTCCAGGACGTAACACAAAAGCTCTGGGCTATGCGTGCCAGGGAAGGGTCTCCAGTAACCTGGCATCCGACACAGCCCTGCATCCAGCGACGCAGCTGGGCTCTGGGGCCCCTAGAGCCCTGAACACCCCCGGCCCATTGGCCCCTTGCCTGCCAGGCCCATCTTGCACAGGGCCAGCCACAATTGCACAGGCTCCTCCAAGTCCTTCCTCACCTCCTGCTACCCTCCCCACTTTCCCGATGCTGCTCCCCCCAAACCCCCTTCTCTACTGTCCCCTCTGCATGGCATCCTTCTGATGTCCTCTGAGATCTTTGGGCATCAGCCCCAGGATGGCTGCTGGGCTACCTGCCTCCATGGAAGCATCCCAGCATCCCAAACACACGCAAAGGCGAGGCCTCCTGCGTTCTCTACCTGTCTCCCCCAGGAGGGCAGGAGCTTTGTCTTACTCACTCATGTACCTGCTACACACACACACACACACACACACACACACACACAAACACATACACACACACACACACACAAATACACACATATACATACACACATACACACACACATACACACACAAACACATACACACACATACACACACACACAAATACACACATATACATACACACATACACACACACATACACACACAAACACATACACACACATACACACACACACACAAATACATATACATACACACATACATGCATACACACACATACACACACATACACACATACACACACACACAAACACATACACACACATACACACACACAAATACACACATATACATACACACATACATGCATACACACATACACACACATACACATACACACATACACATACACACAAATACACATACATACACACATACACACACATACACGCATACACACACATACACACATACACACACACACACACACTGCCTCTAAGCACTTTAATATACTGGGCAATGCACTGTTCATGTAAAGATTTCTTTTGCTTTCCAAAGCGATGTGATTTTTAAATGATTGTTTTATAGATCTCCAAAATGTTTTCCCCATTGTGTGTGGCTTGTCAGGGATGTGTTACACACAGAATTGGGGACGGGGAACACAAGGTGTCCGGGGCATGGAGAAGCCACCAGCACGGACGGGCTCCTGTGAAAGCCACTACCCTGCCTAGACCCTGGCTTGGGTTTGGAGTCTGCTGGGGAGATTCTGGCAAACAGATCCACATGTTTAAAATGAAGACTTTCACTCCAAGGACAGTGTGTGAGTGTCCTGCAGCTGACATGATTAAGCACCACGAGCCTCCCTTCTGCTTCAGGGGCTGCGGGCAACCCTGGCATTCCTGGCAGCTGCATCACCTGCATCCCTGCCTCGTCTTCACATGGTTGCCCCTCGGTAGCTGTGTCCTCTCCCCTTCTCATACCGACATCAGTCACTGGACTCAGGGGCCATCCTGCCCCATTCAGGGGCCAATAAGTCTCAGCTTGTTGGCCTTAATTAGTTACATCTGCAAAACTACCTCTCTCCAAATGAAGTTGTACTCATAGGTTCTGGGGGTTAGGACTTGATCACATCTTTGCGGGAGGGAAAAACACAGTTGCACCCACTACACAGAGATCGGGAGGCATGGCTGCACAGAGAGGCATGGCTGCACAGAGAGGCATGTCTGCACAGGGATTTCCAGCATGGCGCAGCAAACCATGCTTCTCTCTCATGAGATAATCTCTTCCTAAACGGAAGCCACCATCTGGGCTCTTCTGCCCGAGTCCTGCAGTTTACTGCAGGTCCAGGAACTTGAAGTCAGACAAACTCTCCAGGTCACACAAAGCCACAGTCTCCATCCAGACAGTAGGACCAGTGATTTCCAGCTTGCACAGGGCGTATGAACGGGCTATAAGCCTCTGCACACAGCAGGTGCTCAGCTGGATTGACAATAGCGCCAGAATGAAGGCCGTGCACAGGCCATGGATGTAGACCCATCAGCTGTGTGACCTCTGGCAGCTTGCTTCAGCCTTCTAAGTCGCAGCTTCCTTCCTCTTCCGTAGGAGGGGCTAATGGTGCCCTCCACCCAGGGTGGCATCAAACCCCCTGAGCAAGGAGAGACGGGGCACATGAATTTTGCTGCTCCACCCAGGGTGGCGTCAAACCCACTGAGCAAGGAGAGACGGGGCACGTGAATTTTGCTGCTCCACCCAGGGTGGCGTCAAACCCACTGAGCAAGGAGAGACAGGGCACGTGAATTTTGCTGCTTCTTCCTGTCCTCTTTGCTCTTCGTGGACTTACCTCAAAATGTGGGCCTTTTATCCATGTCTTTCTGTTTCCTACCACTTGAAATCACATTTCTCACTTTGAATTTGGTTATATCTTAAAAGCTATGACAGGGAACACATGAGCATAAAACTCAGGTTTGCTTTCTCCATTTACCAATCTTAGCCTCTCATATTTTCCTTTCCATATTGAAAATGATGGCTGGAGGCTGGGCGCGGTGGCTCACGCCTGTTATCCTAGCACTTTGGGAGGCCGAGGTGGGTGGATTGTTTGAGGTCAGGAGTTCAAGCCCAGCCTGACCAACATGGTGAAACCCTGTCTCTATCAAAAATACAAAAATCAGCCAGGCTTGCTGGCATGAGCCTGTAGTCCCAGCTACTCAGGAGGCTGAGGCAGGAGAATTGCTTGAACCCAGGAGGTGGAGGTTGCAGTGAGCCGAGATTGCCCCACTGCACTCCAGCACGGACGGCAGGAGACAGAGCAAGACTCTGTCTCAAAAAATAAAAAAGAAAATAAAATGATGGCTGGTAGTTAAATTTAAACTAATGTAAAATCCCAGCAAATTTCCAAGGAGGGCAAGGGTTTTAGTCCAAGAAATGATAATGTGTGATAACAGTCAACGTTCAGCTGCCTACAGGACACAGAACCTTCTCCTCCCTGCAGCGGGTTCTAAGGCCCTCACGTGGGCCCTGCACAGGTATCCGAGAAGACGGCATGCATTTATCATCATATCCTTTTTCAGAAACCCACTGACCACATTTTCTATATCTCCGCAGCTAAAGCCAAAATGTGATTAAAAAATAAATTTCTGGCTGGGTGCAGTGGCTCATGCCTGTAATCCCAGCATTTTGGGAGGCCAAGAAGGGACGATCACTCTAGTCCAGGAGTTCCCAGTCTGGGCAACATAGTGAAATCTTGTCTCTACAAAAATACAAAATTTAGCTGGGTATAGTGGCACACACTTGTGGTCCCGGCTGCTGAAGAGGTGGAGGTGGAGAACTTGCGCCCAGGAGGATGAGGCTGCAGTGAGGTGTGCTCATACCACTGCAACAGACCCTATCAAAAAAAAAAAAGTCCTCTACTAAATCGTCTTTATTTTCTTTTCTTTTTAGTAGAGATGGGGTTTCACCATGCTGCCCAGGCTGGTCCTGAACTCCTGAGCTTGGGCAATCCGCCTGCCCTGGGCTCCTGAAGTGCTGGGATTACAGATGTGAGCCACTGCGTCCAGGCTCTCTGCTAGATGTTAACATCATGTAAGTGATTTTGCTTCTTTACCTTTTAATTTAAATAAAGGGCTGATTCTGCTCACTGAAGCCCTCACTGTAGCACTTGGCTTTTTTTTGTAAAAATAGTGAGCTGATGACAAATTGAAAGGAACATGAAATGGAAATGTATTTTCTGAGAGCTCTAGGACGTCAGCCATATTCTCAGTTTAGGAGGGAAGTGAGCTGGTGCCAAGTTGAATGTGCCCAGTACCTGTTTGTCACCATCCCCTTTCTGAAAAAAGCCCAATACGTCTGGGGTTAGTCGTGGCTTCAGCTGGCAAATATGCGCACAAGCACTAGATGTCACCATCCTTCCAAAAGACATCGCCATCACACAGCAAGCCAGCAGCACACAGAGCTCCCCTGCTGTGGCCATTAGGGTCACACAGCAAGCCAGCAGCACACAGAGCTCCCCTGCTGTGGCCATTAGGATGGTGGCGGCAGTTCATGGGGAGTGCCAACCCCCATCCCTGCCACAGCAGCGGCTCCTGAAGCTGGCAGCTCCGCCACAGGCCCTGGCAGGGTGTGTAGAAGGCTGCGCTAGCTTGGACTCCCCTCCGCGCCTTTCCGGCTTCAGGGCTCCAGTCCGTCACCTTCTGCCTCTGCTTCCTGCTTCCTCTGGCTGGACTGTGTCTTGCCAGGAGCTAAGCCCACCTCCTGTGTCACATTCCTGCTGTGGGACCCACCCCACACACCCCTCAACTGAACCAGACCCTCAGGAGGGCCCCAGGGACCCAAGTCCATCCTCCCGTAGGCTGGCCCTGGCCTGAAGTGACACCCCTCGGACAGGGCCAGCCTTGGTGATGTCCTTAAGCCACCCAAGGCAACAGCAACCTTTCATGGAGAGCCCACTCCAGGAAGGTGTTCAGACCCCCATTTCACAGGGAAAACATCCAGGCAGAGGGAAGGAGCGGCGTGACGTGACTGTGGCCATCCACCCCCTCCCTCCCTTGGAGTTCCTGCGGCCACACACTGGGCGTGCTGCCTCCTGCATTTTCAGGCTGCCTGTGAGGACAGTACTCCCTTCTCTTCTGAGGCTCTGCTCCTGGCCCACCCTCTCCCCTGGGCAGGAGCCAGTGTTCTTTATAAAAGCTGAAGCCACATGTGACAAAAGAAGCAGGAGTGTCTGCTCTCAAAGGGTTTTTTTACAACACAGATCACTCTTCCCCAAAACACATCGGTTAAAGGAATGAGCACATCCGAGCTCCTCGTCCTAAAACTGGCAATATCCACATTTATAATAATATATGATCATATAATGATTATAGTGATGATTAATAATTAGCATACACTTTGGGAGGCCAAGGATGGTGGATTGCTTGAAGTCAGGCGTTCGAAACCGGCCTGGCCAAAATGATGAAACCCCGTCTCTACTAAAAATACAAAAATCAGCCGGGCATTGTGGTGCGCACAATCCCAGCTACTTCGGAGGTGAAGGTTGCAATGAGCCAAGGTCTCGCCACTGCTCTCTAGCCTGGGCAACAGAGCGAGACTCCATCTCAAAAAACAATAATGATAAAATAATTAACATAGGCCGGGTACAGCGGTGCACACCATGTCAAAACCCCATCTCCAAAAAAAATACAAAAATTAGCCTGCTATGGTGGTACGTGCCTGTGGTCACAGCAACTCAGGAGGCCGAGGTGGGAGGATGGCTTGAGCTCGGGAGGCAGAGGTTGCAGTGAGCCAAGAACACGCCACTGCACTGCAGGCCAGGTGACAGAGCAAGACTCTGTCTCGAAAAAAATTAACATAATAGTAAATGTATAACATCTACTCGTAGTTACAGTAACATCCACCTCCAAAGGCTGTAATATCTCAGGTATGACACAGACACTCGGATGGAAGCAGAGGACACCATCGCTCCCACAGGGGACTCAGCCAACGGCGAAGAAAGGAGCTTCCCACATTTCTGCCCTCAACCCAGCACAGCTGCCAACACACAGAGGTACTCAGTACAAAACTGAGGACGCCAGGCTTGGAGGCTGATGGATCGAAGGCGGCTTGTGAGCCACAGGCTAACCTCATCTGGCTGTCCTCCTCTCGCCTCTGTGCCATGGCCACAGTCCATAGCCTCCCACCCCGTCCCATCACAGAGACTCAGAGTGGGAACAAACACACCAAGCACCAGTCCTGGGTGAAAGGAAGAGTCCAGCCTAGAGGACAGTTCTCCCCTCGGAGAGAGGAGATACACCCGGGGAGAGGGTGTTGGAGGAAGGGAGACCCTAGCTTTCATCTGAAAGCTACTGGCAGGGGGATGACCCCTGAGGGGACAGGCAGAGGACCAGGAATAGAATGAGACATACAGGCCTCTGCATCTTGAATACCAGCTACCCAGGTACAGAGCCCGCAACATCCAGGCCTGGTGAGGCCCCCATCTGTATTCTCTGTTCTCAACTGAGGCCACCATCAGGCCAGCCTCAGCCCTTTGATATATGTTTAAAGGAAGCTGAGTCCAATATCATGGGTGAGGGGTGCAGACCTCCTTGCTAATGGAAAAGAGGACTGCATGGCCCACCCCAGGCAAGTTCTGACTCTCTCTCCCCAGGGTAGCCTCTGCAGACAGCCTCTCCCCATCACTCTAGCCCTTCTCACCACTAGCTCTGGGAGTCAGGCCAGACAGACCCCTGCCGATCCCCATGTATCCCCTGGGGATCCTTCAGGAACCACCCCCCTGAGAAAATTCCCTAATAGCGAACGCCATGTGCCACATTTTACAATTGTGTTTCTGTGTTTGGTGCATCTGTTTAGCTGGTTGTAGAATCCTCCGCACCTAACACAGGCCTGGAAAAGAGTCCACGCTCAACAGACACCTGTTAGATGAGTGAATGAGTGAGTGAGTGAATTTGGAGAAAGGGCAGCTCATCCATGTCAGAGTCCGAATCTGAAACGGAGTCTCTGATTCCGCACATGTTACCCAGAACATGGCTTTCCCTATTTCAGGTGAAAACTGCGTTTCACTGCCAAGGCAGGGTGTGCCCACAGCAGGATGGGAAGGAGGCCAGCAGCCTGCAGACGCCCCTACTCCTGAGATTAATGACGGGTTAGCCTTTTCAAGAAACACAGCGAGAAGGCCTCCCTCCCTGCCCACCCCCAACAATGATCCAGGCCAGACTGGTAAACCAAGTCCAGGCAGGAAGGAAGGTGCTGTGGGGTAAATTAAGCAAGGGAGCAGTGTTAGCAGGAGGGCGGCCAGGGCGCGGGGAGAGGACAGCTGGTTTGGGTCACTGAGTGGCCAGAGCCCAGGAGGCTTCTTCTGGGCTCTCCCTTCTGCCAGCATAATCCCTCACACCCAGCCTGACCTTTCTGGGCCAGAGATCCTACCCCTGAATCTCCACTCCCTGCAGACTCCAGCTGAGCTGAAACCTGACCCAGAGCCAAGGGCACTTCCTGCCTTTGTAGATTCTGTGGCTGCCCCCATGGACATCACCCCCTCCCCTCATGCACTGGATACGGGCAGTACAAGACTCCAGGACAGTGTGGGGATTCCTAGGCGGGCCTCGTCCCCATCTGCCCCAGGTGTGGGTCAGTGGCCTGGACTTCTGCACTGAAAACCAACAAAGCATGCTCTGCCCCTCACTTACAGCCCACCGTAGGCAGGATACTCTTGAAGTCATTCTTCACGTACCGGAGAGCCAGGCTGGACTTGCCCACGGAGCCACTTCCCAGGAGAACCAGCTTGAACACACGGGGCTGGCTGGGGGCAGCGCTGGGCTGGGGACTCAGGTGTGCCTGCGCCATGCCCTGCAAAGAATCACAATCATCTGAGGCAGGTGGAACATCCGAGCCACACCATCACAGCGAGCTCTACCCCGGGCTGCCTCCCAGTCAGGAGCAGGTGGCCCCAGACAGAGCTCCCAACTCAGAGGCCACCTGGGTTCGTACCCCTGCACCCCTCTGCACCCAACGCCCCATCTCCCCATCTGCAAACTGGGGTGCACAAGACCCATTTTTAGGTCTGTGGTGAGGAACAAATAGAGCTTTGCTTGGAAAGCGCTGGGCATGGGTCATGACAGATCCTGACAAGCAATGGTTGTGTGCAGTGGTCTCAGGGCTGGCTGTCCTCATTCCATTACTTTCTATTCTTACAAATCTGTCAGTTGTCCCCGAAGTATCTAACACAGAGAGAGGTAAAAAGCATCTGAGAATTTCCTGGTTGGTTGTCCATGGATTAAAGTTGGTGTCTCGGAAAAACTCTATCTAAAAAACGTTGGTGTCTCAATGATCTGAAAACCTCATAGACACATTTAGACACATTCCTATTGTGTCTAAAGCCTCAGAACCCACAGTGGGATGCCCCAGAGAAAACCAGCTTTGTGATCAAAATAAATGTGGGCATCCCCTGCATATGTTTTCATTACGGAAACTTTGCTATACACACCACAATAGAGAGAACAGTCTGACGGGCACAGGTACCCACCTCCCCAGTAATCAGCCTGGCCAGCTGTGTCACTCACATCCCAAACCTCCCCCCAGCAGGTCGCTGTAAAGCAGATCCCAGGCATCCTATCATCTGCAAACCTCAGGGCAGATACAGGTATTTTTTTCTTCTTTGCAGTTCATGTGTTGAAGAGGTCAGGTTGTCTCGTAGGTTTCCTGTACGGACGTTGCTGATTGGACCCCTGTGTTATTGAATAGAGTCTTGCGAACTCTGTATTTTTGATACCGTGGTGGTTCAGGACACAAACCTGATTAGATACTGGCTATTTTTTGGCAAGATTGCTACAAGAGTGTGTGTGCACCTCCCTCAGAAGGCAAATAATGTCTAGTTGTCTCTCTGTAATGTTGGCAGTCATTGAAGACCATTACTTTGAACCTCTATTTCACCAGGGGGTTGCAAAATGGTGACATTCTAATAATGTTCTAATCTAATAATAGATAATGATTTATTACCTAGGAAGAGAAGCTCCCCACAATCTATATGAAACCTATCAGGGGGCAGCTGGTCCTGTGATCAGGTCTCGTCTGCCTCTCTCACCACGGTGCGGAGGAGGGAGGCTCTCTAAAGGGGGAAGGAAAGGAATTTTGAAAAGGGAATAAGAAAAGCAGGAGTGGTAGGAAGCAGCCCACATGCCCTCACTGCCCCCATTCAGCAGCCATGGCCACGGACTGGTCTGGTCTGCCCTGTAGGGATAAGAGGGAAAGAATCAAGTTTGGAATCAGTCTTGAAATAAATAGGTCTGAGTCCTAGATACCAAGAAGACGGTTGTAGACAGAAAGTGACTGGACAGTCACGGGTCTGGAGCAGGAGGGTTTAGGGCTCGCTACCCATCACAGAAGAGGGGCTCCACGTAGTAGACTCAAGTAGTTATCCCACACGTGCCTGGAACCCCCTCTTAGATGGAAATACTCGAGTTTCACCATCAAGTATGATGCTGGCCTAAGAGACGGATTAAAAACATAAAATTAACTTTTCCATCTGTGTTTCTTTAAAGAAAGAAAGAGAGAAAGAGAAAGAGAAAAGAAGAGCTCCCCAGGTGATCTCAGCTTGCAGCCAAGACTAGGAATCACTGACAGAATTCCGTTTTCCTTAGAGCTGGGAACAGGGTCTAGCACATAGTAAGCACACAATAAATGGCTAGGAAGTGAATGAATGAGGCCAAGCCCAGAAGAGCACGTAACAGCTGCATGTTGAAATGTCTGCCTGGATTGAGGACGATTTCCTGGGGCCTGCTGTGGTTTGTATGTATTCTTCAAAGAGCAGATTTGGAAACTGAGTCCCCGGCGCAACCATGCTGGGAGGTGGGGCCTAATGGAAGATAGTCAGGTCAAGAGGACTCTGCCCTCATTAATTCCCGCCCAGCACGGGTGATGACTCTGTGGCTGTCTGTCACGTCCGTGAGCCTGCCTGCGTGTTCTCCTGCCCTTTCACCTTCAACTGTGGGATGACACAGCAGAAGGCCCTCAACAGATGTAGCCTTGGACTCCCCAGTCTCTAGAACCATAAGAAACAAATCTCTGTTCGTTATAAATTCCCGTCTCAGGAATTCTGTTAAAGCAGCACAAACAGACTAACACAGCACCTGAGGCAAAGTGAGAGTGGCTGGGGTGAGAACTTGGTCCAGCAGATGGTCTGCCCAAGTCATCTGGGACAGGCTCTCAGAGGTCAAGACACAGCCGAGACTTTCCAACCTTTGGTGGAAGAGGAAATGGTGAAAGAGGGGGTGAGGGATGAAAGACTACACAATGGGTACAGTGTACATTGCTCTGGTTAATGAGTGCACCAAAATCTCAGAAATCACTAAAGAATATATCCATGTCACCCAATACCACCTGTTCCCCACAAATCTATGGAAATAAAAAAATAACTAAAAATAACCAAAGATATCCCTTCGAGTTCTCTATGCTGTTTATTTGCACAGGTTAATAAAACCCTTCCTAAGTCAGAAAAAAATCTGTGACCCAAAACATGTCGGAATTCACTGAAACAGGTGGACTCTGAAGGAATGCACTGTGACCACTGGGATGCCAGTATCTCATTCCTTTGACAATGATATGTCTCTTTGTTTTAAAAACTTTTATTTTCAGGCCGGATGCAGTGGTTCACACCTGTAATCCCAGAACTTTGAGAGGCCGAGGCGGGTGGATCACTTGAGGTCAAGAGTTCGAGACCAGCCGGTCCAACACGGTAAAACCCTGTGTCTTCTAAATACACAAAAATTAGCTGGATGTGGTGGCAGGCACCTGTAGGCCCAGCTACTCAGGAGGCTGAGGCCGGAGAATTGCTTAAACCTGGGAGGTGGAGGTTGCAGTGAGCCGAGATCCCACCACTGTACTCCAGCCTGGGCGACAGAGTGAGACTCCATCTCAAAAAAAAAAAGTAGTTATTTTACTACAAACATACAAATGTCAATATAAAAAAAAGACTCCCCATAACTCCACCCCTTAGTACAGCCACAATTGGTATTTTACCGACTTTTAGTTTTTTTCTATGACTCCTAAAAACAAACCAAAACCCATCGTTTTAACATAAAATTATATCCTATGTTTTGAAAATACTTAAATATAATACCAAAGACAGTCGCCCACATTGCTTCAAAATCGTGTTCAGTGGACACACAACGTTTCCTCAGCCATCTCAACTTGCTGCGCCATTTTCCTAGTACTGGATTTTCACTTGGTTTTAATTTTTTCTCTGTAATAAGGTTGCAGTAAACATTTCCTTATATAACTTTTTGTGTGATGCAGTGTTGTAAGCTTTCAATAATGAAAGGTTGGAGGCCTCTGTCCAAACAGAGAATTTGAAGTGTGGCACCTGACCCCGCCTCCGGAATTTAATCAAGGTAGGGTCATTATAGTCCTTCTGAAGGAAAGATGTTTTCAGGAACAGCATATTTAAGATTGGAGCTTCTCCAGCATCTTAACTTGGGGCCTTTTCATCTCTGACACCTCCCTTCCACAAAGCGGGGAAGCAAGGAGAGTAAACCCGAAATTAGTCTTTTTTGTGAGAAAGGGGGCACTCCGGGGAAGGGTCTGGTTGATGAGTCTATTACCAAATGTGTCCCTGTGTCACGCTTGCCTGGGCCTGTGAAGAACAGCGACATTACGAGAAGAACCCCAGCACACTGCATTCAGAGCGCAGCCGTTTGATACAGAGAAAACAAAATGTAGATTGTAAAGAGGAGCTTACAAGAAAATCTGACAAGCTACCTAGATATCACTGGGTATTAAATTGGGAATTTTGATGTCATTTGAAATGGATTCCTTGAAGAGTTCTTATTAACAGAAATATTTTTTTTTCAAGACCTTAAAATTGGAATTTTCCCAAAGAAAAATTCAAATAGGAATCTCCTTCCGGGAATCTGACCTAGTGAGCCATCGGAAATCCGAACAAGGAAGTCTCCACCCCAGCTTTGTCCTTTGAATTATGCACACACAGGCACACGCACAGACACAAACAAATACAGACACACACAAATACAAACAAGTGAGCACACATACAGAGAGGCCAACACACACACACAGAGGCAGACACACACACACAGAAGCCAACACACACACAGAGGCCAACACACACACACACAGAGGCAGACACACACACAGAGGCTGACACACACACACAGAGGCTGACACACACACACAGAGGCCAACACACACACAGAGGCCAACACACACACACACACAGAGGCAGACACACACACAGAGGCTGACACACACACACAGAGGCAGACACACACACACACAGAGGCTGACACACACACAGAGGCAGACACACACACAGAGGCTGACACACACACACAGAGGCTGACACACACACACACAGAGGCCAACACACACACACACACAGAGGCAGACACACACACACAGAGGCAGACACACACACACACAGAGGCCAACACACACAGAGGCAGACACACACACAGGCTGACACACACACACAGAGGCAGACACACACACACACAGAGGCTGACACACACACAGAGGCAGACACACACACAGAGGCAGACACACACACAGAGGCTGACACACACACACAGAGGTTGACACACACACACACAGAGGCCAACACACACAGAGGCAGACACACACACAGAGGCTGACACACACACACAGAGGCTGACACACACACACACAGAGGCCAACACACAGAGGCAGACACACACACACACAGAGGCTGACACACACACAGAGGCAGACACACACACACAGAGGCTGACACACACACACAGAGGCAGACACACACACACAGAGGCAGACACACACACAGAGGCTGACACACACACACAGAGGCTGACACACACACACACAGAGGCCAACACACACAGAGGCAGACACACACACAGAGGCAGACACACACACACAGAGGCAGACACACATACACAGAGGCCAACACACAGAGGCAGACACACACACACACAGAGGCTGACACACACACAGAGGCAGACACACACACACAGAGGCTGACACACACACACAGAGGCAGACACACACACACACAGAGGCTGACACACACACAGGCTGACACACACACACAGAGGCTGACACACACACAGAGGCAGACACACACACACAGAGGCAGACACACACACACAGAGGCTGACACACACACACACACACAGAGGCCAACACACACAGAGGCAGACACACACACAGAGGCTGACACACACACACAGAGGCTGACACACACACAGAGGCAGACACACACACAGAGGCTGACACACACACACAGAGGCTGACACACACACACACAGAGGCTGACACACACACACACAGAGGCCAACACACACAGAGGCAGACACACACAGAGGCTGACACACACACACACAGAGGCTGACACACACACAGAGGCAGACACACACACACACAGAGGCTGACACACACACAGAGGCAGACACACACACACACAGAGGCAGACACACACACACAGAGGCCGACACACACAGAGGCCAACACACACAGAGGCAGACACACACACACAGAGGCTGACACACACACACAGAGGCTGACACACACACAGAGGCAGACACACACACAGAGGCTGACACACACACACAGAGGCCGGCAGACACACACACAGAGGCTGACACACACACACAGAGGCAGACACACACACACACAGAGGCTGACACACACACACACAGAGGCCAACACACACAGAGGCAGACACACACACAGAGGCAGACACACACACAGAGGCTGACACACACACACACAGGCTGACACACACACAGAGGCAGACACACACACACAGAGGCTGACTCACACACACAGAGGCAGACACGGGCACGTGCTCACACAGACACTGCACAGTGCACAGAGGTTTAAACAATGGCTCACCTGTTCCCCAGGCTCGGTCACTTGCAGGGAGCTGAAGAGCCTGTCATCACCAGTCCACAGAGTTGCCTCCTGTCTTCCCTTTCTCCTCGCTCTGGCCCAGGGGGAGGTTTGCTTTCCTCCACGGGCGGGACAGGAGGAGCCTCTGCTCCAATGGAAAACAGCCGCAGAGCAGAGGTCAAGAGCAGCAGCCTTGGACCAGGGCAGTGCCCACTGGCCGCCAGCCCCAAGGTCAGGCTTATTTTCCTCCAAAAAGGTTTCAAGGCGAAGTCCACGGTGATCATGTGGTTACCTGGGGCAGGGCGGGAGGCTGGACCACAAAGCAGGTGACCCAGGAGCACCTGCACACTGCCGGAAGTCACATTCCAGTCCTGAGCTTGCTGGCACCCAGCTGGAGCCCGTTTCTCAGCTGTGTTCCGGGGTGTCACTTCCGGGGTCTCACTTGGGCATGGAATGTTTCTCTTGGCTCCTTCCTTAGAGCTGTATTGAATCTTTGTTGCACTTGAAAAACCAACAGCCCAGAAGAGAAGAGAGTATTTCGGTCAAATGAATTCCTCCCCCTGTCAACTGAAGCCAACCCTGGCTGAACCCTGCACTGGACCCAGTGTGGGCCAGTCCAGGGTCAGACCCTGGGCTGGATGCTACCTGGGCGTGCGGTGGGCGTGGCTTCCGTGGACCTGGGAGGCTCAGGGCACAGGAGAGCAGCAGGTGGACTTCCTCCTGGTCTCAAATTCTTCAGGAGACTCCAGTGTTGAAATTTCCTGGCTTGGTGGTAAAGAAGAGTCTTCTTGAGGTAAGCTTTCCACAATCTCTGAGCAGGACTGGGGTGGCAGGGTTGGACCTGAGGCCGAGGAGATGGAAATCTGTTGCTGTGAACATCACAGCCAGCTCACTTGATGTCCTCCAAACTCACCCTAACTTCTGGTTTGGGTCCCATCCCATGGGGCTGCTGGGAAATAAGCTCTGCCATCACAGTGGTTCCTCTCCCTGTGGGAGTAGGGGACTCTTACGCTGGAGCGGGGACACTGGCCTGGGCTTCTGCTGAGGCTCTGCCCCTCATCCCTGCAGGGTGGACTAGCCAGTCCTAACACAGAGCAGTGTTGCTCTGCTGTGTCCACACCTCCCCTGGGATTCTTCCTCCACGAAACCACTTCCCTGGGGCGTGGCCACCTCCCTGGATGCTGCCAGCATGCTCAGCTGAGCCCCCGGCAGTCTGGAGACTTGAGAATCTCTATCTTTTTGAATGACATCCTTATCCTGTGCCCCCAGGCTGGTAACGAAAGGGCTGGGAATGATGACACGCTGGGACATTCTGGAAGAGCTAAACCTCAGATAATTATCACAGCTGAGTTTGATTCTCAAACACAGCTCTGTAAAGAAGCCCTGAGGAGAAGGGGGGCACCACTTCCCCAGAAAGTCCCCAAGGGCCTCGGCCTATGGGAATGGTGTAACCCATGTGATGGAGGGCTGAATGAACACACTTCTCTTCACCCCAATTCCCTTGAAGAATCCACCTTCCTGCAGGATTGGGGGGAGCACAGAATGGGAGGAAGATACAAATACCAATTTTATAGTAAGAATGCAAAAGGAGGCCAGTGCGGTGACTCAGGCCTGTAATCCCAGCACTTTGGGAGGCTGAGTTGGGCAGATCACTTGAGGTCAGGAGTTCGAGACCAGCGTGGCCAACATAGCAAGCTCCCCTCTCTGCTAAAAATACAAAAAATTAGCCTGGTGTGGTGGCAAGCACCTGTAATCCTAGCTATTCAGGAGGCTGAGGCAGGAGAATTGCTTGAACCTGGGAGGCGGAGGTTGCAGTGAGCTGAGATTGTGCCATTGCACACCTGCCTGGGCAGCAGAATGAAACTCTGTCTCAAAATAAAAAAATTAAAAAGACAAAATGGTTAAGAACCAGCTTCTTACACCCAAAGTGGGAGGTGTGTGCCTACAGTCAGACAACAGGTTTGAAAGGCAGGCCTTGTCTGGAGAGGCAGTTTTAGCATAACTGTGATTCTGTAACAGCCCATCCATCAGGTGAGGGAGGGTCCCAGCTGGGGAGAGGGGACCCCTGGAACACCTCAGGCCAATCTCCAAACAGCACAGAGCCGTCTGTGGAAGGCAGCATCCCTAGCCACCCCCTGAGCAATGCCCATGTGTAAGATCATAGAAGTGACTGGTGAGGCTGCAGAGGGGCCCTGAGGGCCAGGCAGGGGCAGCAGAAGGAGCCACCAAGATAGGCAGTCTCAGGAGGTGGTGCAGGCAGGGTGTGGTACCTCAGAGGCTGACATCCCGGCACATGTTTCCAGCAGAGACCACGGGGAATGAGGCCCTCTCATGGATCCAAGGACCATACATTCCTCCCCACACTGCCACGAAGTCACCGGCCATGCTCCCAACCCAGGCACCAGTGTCCATGTGAGAGAGGGGCAAGGCAGTGGCGGCCAGGAGAAGCAGCATTTTACCTGATGATGGTGAGTTACTGTAGGGCAACGTATCTACAGGGTCAGATGAGCTAAAATGTAAGATGCCCCCTCCTCTGTTTTCCACTAGATGGAGGCTCGTGGAGAAGGTCTGGTTCATTAACATGAGCTAAAACATGAATAAAGTCTGATTTGTGGCAAGGGACAGGGCAGAGAGCATCTGCAGCTCCAAGAAAAGAGCCCTGTGTTGTGGCGGCCTGCAGTGAAAGCAGCAGCGCACCTCTAGCATCTCTGGGTGGGCAGGGTCAACGCCTGTGATCTTCTGATGTGTGACACACACTCACTGACTCAGCGGCTTAGAATAACACGCATTTATGACCTCACAGTTTCTGTGGTCAGGAGTCACAGCACAGCCTCCCTGGGTTTTCTGCTCAGGTTCTCACAGGCTGCAGTCAAGGTGAGGGTCTTTCTAGAGTTCAGGGTCCTCTTCTGAGCCCACACGGTTGTTGGCAGAATTCAGTTCCCTCAGTAGGCCGAGGTCCCCTGTTCCTGCTGACGTCTGCGGGCAGCTGCTCTCAGCACTCAGAGGCCCCTCACGCTGGGCGGCTGGCTCTCTCAAGGCCAGCAAGAGATGCTCTCTGACTTCTAGACCCTCTTTCAAAGGGCTTGCCTGATTAGGGCAGGTCCACCCAGCACAATCTTCCTTTTGTTCAACTCACAGGCAACTGACGAAGGACCTAATTCCATCTTCAAAATCCCTTTGCCTTTCCCATATAATATAACCTGATCTCAGGAGTGACACCGTCATAGTCACAGCCCTACCCACACTCAAGAGAGCGACGTGTCCACCAGGGACTTGGGGTCTCGGGGCCCATCCTAGGATCTGTTGCCCATAGTGCCTGAGTCAAAGCTCACATAAGGGAGGCCCTCCCAGCCCCGATGACTTAGCCGCTGGCTGGCAAACTGCTGGCGAGTGGCAGGGGACCCACTGCCGGAGCCCGCCTCCTGCTCGGGCAGTGTGGCAGGGCCTGGGGCCCATGCTGATCTCAAGCAACCTGACACTCTCCTCCTGAGGGCCCAAGGATGCAGTGAAAGGCCAGAACCCAGCAACTCTGGAGGGTGTTGGGCTCATGGCCTCCCCTCCCGCAGAGGTCAGCTGGGAGAAACCTGCCAGATCCTCCCAACACCAGTTTACTCACCTCCAAAGCGAGGGGGCTGGGCCAGAGGGTTCCAAACCTCCCTCCACTTCCAGCTTCTGTGGTCAATCCCTCTCTGCACCAAGAGCCATCGGCATGAGCAGGAAGCCTGTGGCGCACTTGTGAAAATCAGAAGGTACATTTCCGAGGGGACATGGGACATCAAGCTCAGACACAAACCCCATGGAAGGCGGGTCAGGACTCACTGCCCAGACAGTATCCATAATGCTGTGTAGATGTGGTGTCACACAATCATCATTGCTTGTCGTGGCAATTAGGCAAAACGGAGCATAAGCAATTTACTTACAGAAACGGAATTATTATCCTAATACAGCTATACCAATGTTTACATTTTTCTCTAGGCATTTCATCAACTTTTCTGTATTAGCATTAATCGGGAGAATATTCACAATGCCACTTACACAGGCCACGTATGCAGGCACTCACACATTCTCCCTCCAAAACACACAAAATTACATAACTGTGGAGCTGGAAGGCCCCCCGGAGAGGATCCGGCCTGCGCGCCCACCCACCCAGTGGCTGAAGAATCTGAACCCTCCTGCCGACTGATGTTTCTGCTCACATATCGACAGTGACGGGCTTTTTCTGAGTCCGTGGATTCCATGTGGGTTCCTTTCTATCCAAGTTGGTCCTTTGTAACTTTCCACCTTTACTGCCCCGGGGTTTCGTGGGGAGCCAGGCCTGCTGCTACAGAAATATTTCCGAGATTTTGAAGCCGCCCTCAGGGTTCACAGTGGGCATTGCTAACTGCCTGCCGAGGATGCGTGCCCACCTTGCTCCTTGCGAGGAGACCCCCCTGTGGTTCAGCTTGTTAATGCATCTGTATCTTCTTTCTTGCAGAAGTGGCCAGGTGACTCCACTCTGGCCAGGGAACCCTAGGCCGAGGCCCTCGGGGACTTTCTGGGGAAGTGGTGCCCCCCTTCTCGGGCCTTCTTTACAGAGCCTTGCTTGAAAATGGAACTCAGCTGTGATAATTATCTGAGGTTCAGCTCTTCCAGAACGTCCTTATCTCCTAAGGCCTCTGAGATAAGCAGGAACTGTGGTGTCTGCCTTGCCTCCAAACCTTTTACCCTTGCTTATCTCAGTGGAAAATTCCAGCAGAGATTTCTGAACACCAAGTTAAATTCCTCCACTCAACAATCAGTTTGGCATGTGGCTGCCTGCCAGACTGGGCAGGGCAGAAAGGAGCCAAGGGAATAAACCCAGATCCCGCCCCCAGGTGTCCAGAGCCTGGTGGGGACGGGACAGTTGCCTGCAGAGCAAGAGGCTGCCGCCCAGGTTCCTACAAGCCTGAGAGCCTGACCTACAAGGCCAGAGGAAGGGGAATAATCCAGAGGACCTCTCCCAGGATGAAATGCTGGCACAGGCATGAGAAGCCCACGTGGCGGCCAAGAGGAGGGTGGGTCTCCCAGGCCCCAGAAGCACAATGCCAGCGTCAGACGTACTGGAAGGCACGGGGACAGGGACACTGTCAGTGGGCACAGGGTCTGGGTGAGCTTCGAGAGGGGTGAGGGCGGAGAGGCAGCCAAGCTGGGTTGTGTGAGGCCCTGCCTAATTCTGTAGAGACTAGGATTAGAAACAACAAAAATGGGCCAGGCGTGGTGGCTCACACCTGTAATCCCAGCACTTTGAGAGGCTGAAGCGGGCAGATCACCCATCATCAGGAGTTCGAGACCAGCCTGGTCAATATGGTGAAACCCTGTCTCTACTAAAAATACAAAAATTAGCCAGGTGTGGTGGCAGGCACCTGTAATCCCAGCTACTAGGGAGGCTGAGGCAGAAGAATTAAAAATTTTTTTTAATTTAAAAATTAACTGGGTATGGTGGCACATGCCTGTGGTCCCAGGAGGCTGAGGCAGGAGGATCATTTGAGCCTGGGAGATTAAGGCTGCAGTGAGCCAGTCTCAACAGAGCAAGATCTTAACAACAAAAAAAGACACTGCTTTTATTGAGCACCTAGTATGTGCCAGGCACTGAGCTAAGTCCTTGGCTTAGAGTAAATGATTCAATCCTCACAGTGAGCCTTCGATGGAGACCCAGCCTGTGACCACACCCTAGAGGGCCCCATACTGGCCATCCTCTGGCTGTGTCCCGGCTTCCGGGTCAGCAGTCCTCCAGGCCAATGGACACCACTTCCAGATCATGCTACCAGACCTGGGGAGCTCAGAATTCCCCACCCAAGTAGCCCAAGCCCACTTCTGAGGCCTGCAGGGGCCTCTACTCCAGGTCTGCTTCCCAAGAGCAAGTCACACCAGGCCCCACGGCAAAGGCCAGCTGTCAATAGGAAGCATGGCTGGAGGCAGGTGTGCGGCCAGGCACACACGCGCTTATCCTGAGCTCCTCCCAGCGCGAGACAGGCCGGGGAATGAGGCTGGCTGGGGCTGGGACAGCTCATCCTGGCCAAGGAGCCCCAGGGTTCCAAGTGCAACCCTGGCTTCCAGGCTGGCAGGAAGAGGTATCTGCAAGGTAGGGGGTGGGTATTGTATTCCATGCGGCATTCACTGGCTTTTATGACTTTATTTACGCACATGGTGCCTGGCTCACCATTTGTACTCCTGTCCCAGGCCCTGCAAATGTGACAGCAGGGATCCATTATTTTCATCCTATTTTATGAGTGAGGAGTCTGAAGCCCAGACCCACTCAAGGCCACAGGGAGGAGGACAAGGATAGGACCCTGTGGTCCACAGGAGCGCCTGGGAGGAGCTGATCAGAACTGGATCAGCCTCCAAGAAGGTGCACAGCTCCACGTGCTGCTGTCTCTCGGCAGGAATCCTTAAATCTTTCCGGAGAGGCCTGGGCACTTCTCCCAGAAAGGGGGCAGATGAGCTCTGCCATTCCTGCCCTGGGCTGTGAAGCCCCCAGCCGCCCACCCCCTAGGACTGGTGCTGTTCTAACATTCCCCCAACCAATGCTGTCCTTTCTATTAGGGGTTCCCATGGGCACACAGCTGTGCTCTAACTTCTCTTGCAATTACATTTAAAAGCATGACTCCTGGCCCCGAGGTGGGGACAATATAGGAGGGGAGAGGGAGAGAACCCCCAGCACCATTTTGCCCTTCAGAGGGGCCCTGCCCTGCATCTACACTTCCTCTCTCCTGGGTCTCTCTTGAATCTACTCCCCCAGGGCTGTGGCCTCCTTCACTTCACCCAGAAGGCTCCTGGAAAGGCACCCGTGGCCTCCATGTTACCAAAGCCTCAGTCCCCACTGGCACAGCCATGAGCACCACGCAGCCTGGCTGGCCACCCTCTGGAGCAGGACCCTGACAGGCTTCCAACAGCCTGTCCTGATGCCCCAGTCCCCCTCCACCCCCCTGCAGAACCTCTCAGGCCTGCACCTCTTCCTTCTTCTTGCTCCCTGCCCCGCTTGGAGATCCCCAGATGAAAAGCACAGACCTGCAGACGATGCTCAGACACAGGCCTCCATCCAGGCCACCCTCCAACACCAGAGGCCCAGACCCACTCCTTCCCACAAGAGGTAACTCAGATGCACACTCCACACTCGCGCTCCTGATGTCCCAAACATGCTCCACCTGCAGCGCTGCCTCAGTGACAACTTGAATCTTCCAGGTGCTCAGGCCAATATCCTAGGGCCACCTGTCCTCTCCACTTCACACGTCCCACCTCTAACCCACAGGAAGTTCTTTCAGCTCCACATTCACACATGACTAGCCACTGCTCACTGCTGCCATGTTGGTCCCTGCTCCCCTCCCTCACTGTTCCCACCTCCATCCCCTCTCCCTCCCCCACTGTCCCCACCTCTGTCCCCTCTCCCTCCTCCATTGTCCCCACCTCTGTCCCCTCCTCCCTCCTCCATTGTCCCCACCTTGGTACCCTCCTCCCACCTCCATCCTCCTCACCTCAGTCCCCTCTCCCTCCTCCATCCTCCTCACCTCGGTCCCCTCTCCCTCCTCCATCGTCCCCACATTAGTCCCCTCTCCCCTCCTCTACCGTCCCCACCTCGGTCCCCTCTCCCTCCTCCATCCTCCTCACCTCGGTCCCCTCTCCCTCCTCCATCGTCCCCACCTCTGTCCCCTCTCCCTCCTCCATCGTCCCCACCTCGGTCCCCTCTCCCTCCTCCATCGTCCCCACCTCGGTCCCCTCTCCCTTCTCTCTTGTCCCCTTTTGGTTCCCTCTCCTCTCCTCCATAGCCTCTGCCTTGGCCACTCTCCTGTCCTCTCTCCCCTGGGTGCTGCAGAGCCTCTGATCGGCCTCCCCAGGCCTGCATGATTCTCTTTACAATTAGTCAGATGCACTCCTCTGGCAACGCCATCTAGGATTTCCCATTTCACTCAGAGCAGCAGTTCAGGTTTTCAGCATGGCCTGGAAGTCCTTGTAACCTGCCCCCCTCCCCACCCTCATCACCTCTGACCTCTGACCTCATTCTTCTCTGTCCACTCTCAAATCCCTGGAGACGTGCAAGTCGTGTTCTCCACGTTGGTTAGCACTTGCTGTCCCTTCTCCCTGGGAAGGTCCCTGGGAAGTGCTTCCCTGTCACCCACTTCAGGTCCGTAACCGTGTTCTATGGCTGCCAGGACAGAGAACCACCAAGTCCGTGGCTTAAAAGAAAGCACACTTACCCTTGAACAGGTTCAGAGAGCACAAGTCCAAAATCAAGGCCTTGGAGGGCTGGAGCCCCCCCTGCTTCCCTGTGAGCTTCTGGTGCCCGGGCTTACAGACGCGCCCTCCCCTCTCTGCCTCCGTCTTCACATGGCTTCTTCCTTGAGTCATAGGATTTAGGACCCACCTGGTTCATCAAGGATAATCTCCTTTGAGATCTTTACATCAATTACAGCTGCAAAGACTCTACTCAAATAAGGTCACATTCTCAGGTACCAGAGGTTAGAGCTTGGCCGCATCTTTTTGTGAGTCACCATTCAATCCCCCCACAAAGTCCATGCTGAAATGTGACACCCCCCCACCATAAGTTTTTCTCTGACATACCCAAGAAGCCCCTTCCCCACAGTCTGGCTTGATTTTTCTGCATAAATAACACTTAGTGGTTTATTGCAGTTTTCCCAACTAGAAGATAAATTTTTAAGGGCAAGAATATTGAACTGTTTGCTGTTGTCATGCCAGGGTGTTCTGTTTGCTGGGAGGACTCTTACCATGTTCTGTCTCAGTCCGGGTGCTGATTGGTTATGCAGTATTCATTTTGAGAAAATCAAGCTTAAATATAGATGTAGAATATATAATAGTTCAATTGGTTGGGTTTTTGGGTTTTTTTTTTGTTTTTTTTTTTGAGACAGTCCTGTTCTGTTGCCCTGGCTGAAGTGCAGTGGCATGATTTTGGCTTACTGTAACCTCCAGCTTCCCCGTTCAAGTGATCCTTCCACGTCATCCTCTTGAGTAGCTGGGACTACAGGCATGAGCCACCACACCCAGCAACGACTCCTGTAATTTTACGACAGAAGGAACCAGAGTCTGGGGAGGGAAAAAGGAAGAACCTGAGTGTTGAAAAGCTTGAAAATAATATGGTGTACACATTTTTAAAAGCTTTAATTTTTTTTGTTGAGACAGAGTCCCACTCTGTCACCCTGGCTACAAGTGCAGTGGCACGATCACAGCTCGAAATGCAGCTTGGCCAAAATGTGAAACCCTGTCTCTACTAAAAATATTAAAAAGCCGGGCATGGTGGCACATGCCTGTAATTCCAGTTATTCATGAGGCTGAGGCAGGAGAATCGCTTGAACCCAGGAGGTGGAGGTTGCAGTGAGCCAAGATGGCAACATTGCACTCCAGCCTGGGAATAGAGTGAGACCCTGTCTCAAGAAACAAAACTCACAGCAACACTCCTTTTACTAATGGGGAAACCGAGGCCCAGAAAAGCTGTGTAATTGGCCCAAGGTCTCAAAGTCCATTAATGGTTAAGCTGGAGTTAGAACCCAGCCTGTCTGGAAGCAGAGACAGAGCCTTCAGCTGCTAAGCTCCACTGCCCCTGCCTAAGGGACAATAGGTTTTTGTTATTGTTTCGCTTTTTGTTTTGTTTTGTTTTGTGACAGAGTTTCCCTCTTGTTATCCAGACTGGAGTGCAATGGCACAATCTCAGCTCACTGCAACCTCCACCTCCTGGGTCAAGTGATTCTTCTGCCTCAGCTTCCTGAGTAGCTGGGACTACAAGTGTGCACCACCATGCCCCGCTAATTTTTGCATTTTTAGTAGAGATGGGGTTTCACTATGTTGACCAGGATGGTCTCAATCTCTTGACCTCCTGATCCGCCCACCCGGTCTCCCAAAGTGCTGGAATTACAGGTGTGAGCCGCCGTGCCTGGCCTTTTTTGTATTTTTAGTACAGATGGGGTTTCTCCACGTTGGTTAGGCTGGTCTTCAACTCCGGACCTCAGGTGATCCGCCCGCCTCAGTTTCCGTAAGTGCTCTGATTACAGGCCTGAGCCACAATGCCTGGCCCAGTTCTTAAACATATGTAACCTATCTGCCCCAGTTACCTAAGGGTCTGCCCTCTTCCCTCTCCCCCCAGCAAACCCAGGGCAGATTGCACTGTGCCCCCTCAGCACTGTGGCTGACAGTCTTCTGTATCCCCTTCCCCACTTTCAGGATCATGGCGGTACAGGAAGGGATAGCTAGAGCGTAGATTACATCCACATCTTTGGGCAAGGACAGATACCTCGACAGGAGAAATTGGGCAGGGACAGGCAAGTGCTGCCTCCATTTCCAGCCTCATCGTGGTTTTTGGGCCATAATGAAGCCTGGCTGAGGGGAAGATGCCAAGGGACCACATCCTTCCAGCTTTTCTTCACACTCATGAGCAGATGGTGCCACAGTGTTCCCTAATACTAGTTAATAAGCACCTACTGTACGTAAGGACCCCCCACCTCTTTTTTTTTTTTTTTTTGAGACATGGTCTCACTCTGTTTCCCAGCCTGGATTGCATGAATTGCAGTAGCACAATCCCTACTCACTGCAGTCTTGACCTCCTGGACTAGAGCAATCCTCCCACCTCAGCCTCCTGATAAGCTGGGCCAACAGGTGTGCACCACTACACTCAGTTGTTTATTTTTTGTAGAGATGGGGTTTCCCTATGTTGCCAGGCTGGTCTTGAACTCCTAGGCTCCAGAGATCTGGCCTCGGCTCTGGAAGTGCTGGCATTACAGATAGGAGCCATTTGTGAGGCACTTTTCACCCTCACACTAACCCCATGGCACGGATGGGAAACAAGTTTCTTGAGTTAAAATGATTTGGCAAGAAAGGCTGAGCCGGAATTAAGATTCTGCTCTTCCCAGTCGGGCGTGGTGGCTCACGCCTGTAATCCCAACACTTGGGAAGGCTGAGGCGGGCAGATCACCGGAGGTCAGGAGTTCGAGACCAACCTGGCCAACGTGGCGAAACCCCGTCTCTACTAAAAATACAAAAACTAGCCAGGTGTGGTGGCGGGCACCTGTAATCTCAACTACACAAGAAACTGAGGCAGGATCGCTTGAACCTGGGAGGCGGAGGTTGCAGTGAGCTGAGATCATACCACTGTACATTCCAGCCTGGGCAACAGAGCAAAGCTCCGTCTCAAAAAAAAAAAAAAAAAAAAAAAGATTCTGTTCTTCCCAACCCTGAAGCCCCTGCTCCCCTCACGGCGGCATCCTGCACTTTTTCCAGGCCCAGGTTAACAACAACGGGGAAGAAAGAGGAGAGAGATTTTTCCAACACGGTAAACCCTGCTCCCAGCCCAACTCCACCCTGGGCTGCTCTTCTAGTCACGTGATCCTTTGCCCCATTTGGCCCAGTAGGTCTTGAGCTCATCCATTTTTTCCACATGGCTCAGAGGCAAGGGTGAGATTTTTCTCCTTTCTCGTGGCAGAAAAGCAAGCTCTGCCAAGCCCGGAATTTCTGCTCTCTCCTGTCCCAGCACAAACCATTCACAGTCTTCCTGCAATTATTCCTGGTGCTGGGTTTTATTTCTAGGAAGCCTTCTGTCCCTCAGCCTCACCAGCCCTTGGCTTTTCAGCCTAGGAGCTCAGGCCATGTGAGGATTGCATGTTCGGCTGTGGGCATGGGGAATGCAGTGACTACACCTGGTTGGCATCCCATACCACAGCCCGGGGTAGTGGGGAGGCCAAGAAGTGGGCTGAATACAGGCTCCAGCCTCTCTCTCCTTGCCCCCAAGGGCATTCTCTCCAGCAGGTGACTGGGCGTGACCACTGCAGTGCTGGTCTGAAACCAGTCAGTGGGTTCAGTGGGAGGGTCGGCTGCCGCCGGAACACCCCAGCCCTCTGTCGGAGCACGTCCGTCTTTGGCGAGGTCACCCACTTCTCTCCGTTCTAACAGCACCTCTTCCCTTCATAGCCCTCAACCTGAATCTCTAAGACAGATGTTTAGATGAACTCTCAATGGTATCTTACATTTTTTAAATGTATTTGTATCTCCAAGGGTGCTGTTTCCTCCCTGAGATTGGAGGAAGGAGCCAGCTCTACCCTCAGCTTCTGTTTTCCCTGGAGAGGAGGTAAGAGGAGAAAGGGCTTCTCAGGCCTCCGCCCTTGCACTCCATACCAACGAGTGCCAGGTTTGAAAGGAGAGGCTTCAGTTCCCCCCTGCCAGGGGGATAACAAGGAGCCACATTACTCAACCTCAGTAAATCACTTCCCCAGTTATCAGCAGGGCCCCAGGTCAGCGCTGGCTATTTCCATCAAGTACAGAGCAAAGGCCAAGCTCCGTGGCTTACAACTGTAATCCTAGCACTTTGGGAGGCCGAGATGGGAGGATTGCTTGAGCTCAGCCTGGTGGATCACTTGAGACCAGCCTGGGCAACACAAGGAAACCCCATCTTCACAAAACACACACACACACACACACACACACACACACACACACACAGAAAGAGAGAGTGTGTGTCCTGTTAGCCCAGGGTGAAGTGCAGTGGTGTGATCTCGGCTTACCACAACCTCCGCTTCCTGGGGTTCAAGCAATTTTCCTGCCTCACTCCCTAGTAGCTGGATTACAGGTGCCTGCCACCACACCCAGCTAATTTTTTTGTATTTTTAGTGGAGATGGGGTTTCACCACATTGGACAGGCTGGTCTCAAACTCCTGACCTCACCTCGGCTCCCAAAGTGCGGGGATTACAGGCGTGAGCCACCATGTCCAGCCCAGGATGTCATTTTTCAAGTATTTCCTCTCAGTTTATTAGTGCCCAAGGGAAAAGCCAAAGCAGATGATAGATAATTAAGAAGGTGGGGCTTTAGATCACACAGCGTGCCAGAACTCTAGTGTGGGTGGAACTTGATTTATTGAGTCACCATAAGTGGCCAAGAAAGGAGCTCCTGATAGGTGAAGGGGGTATAGCTCAGGGGTAGAGCATTTGACTGCAGATCAAGAGGTCCCTGGTTCAAATCCGGGTGCCCCCTTCCTGGATGTTTTCTCACTTCCATTTAAAAGTAAATACTGTGAGTCAGTGTCACCAGAAAACATGAAGGAAATTTTAACGTTCTTCCCATATTCCAGCTGACCACTAGAACAAAAAGTCCCTTTAGGACCTTCTTTGTCTTCAATTAAGACCAAGTCCTAGCCAGGCATGGTGGCTCGTGCCTGTAATCCAAGCACTTTGGGAGGCCAAAGCAGGGCATCATGAGGTCAGCAGATCAAGACCATCCTGGCCAGCATGGTGAAACCCCACCTCTACTAAAAATACAAAAAAAAAAATATACCTAAGTCTCTGAGGAAATTCTAAATCTGTAAGTCTGAGAGCTGTGAACACAATTTGGCAATCGGGTCTGTGTCGGAGTATATATAAAAATGTTCCACCGGGTACGGTGGCTCACGCCTGTAATCCCAGCACTTTGGGAGGCCGAGGCGGGCGGATCACAAGGTCAAGAGATCGAGACCATCCTGGTCAACATGGTGAAACCCCGTCTCTACTAAAAATATAAAAAATTAGCTGGGCATTGTGGCACGTGCCTGTAATCCCAACTACTCAGGAGGCTGAGGCAGGAGAATTGTCTGAACTCAAGACGCGGAGGTTGCGGTGAGCCGAGATCACACCATTGCACTCCAGCCTAGGTAACAAACTCTGTCTCAAAAAAAAAAAGAAAAAAATTCCTTCAACATGTGTTTTTGAAAAGTTAGTATATGCAAAGCTCCCTCAAATTAAAACATGAAAGGACCGGCTGCGGTGGTTCACACCTGGAATCCCAGCATTTTGCAAGGCTGAGGTAGGCGGATCATTTCAGGTCAGGAATTCAAGACCAGCCTGAGCCACATGGTGAAACCCCGTCTCTACTAAAAATACAAAAATTCGCCGAGTGTGGTTGGTGAGCACCTGTAATCCCAGCTACTTGGGAGGCTGTGGCCGGAGAATTCCTTGAACCCAGGAGGCGGAAGCTGCAGCGAGATGAGATCATGCCACTGTAATCCAGCCTGGGTGACAGAGACTCCATCTAAGGAAAAAAAAAAAAACGGCCAGGCACAATGGCACATGCCTGTAATCCCAGCACTTTGGGAGGCCAAGGCAAGCAGACCACGAGGTGAAGAGATCGAGACCATCTGGCCAAGATAGTGAGATCCCGTCTATATTAAAATACAAAAATTAGCTGAGCGTGGTGGCGCCCACCTGTAGTTCCAACTACTCAAGAGGCTGGGGCAGGAGAATTGCTTGAACCTGGGAGGTAGAGCTTGCAGTGAGCAGAGATCGTGCCACTGTACTCCAGCCTGGCGCCTGGCGACAGTACAAGACTGTCTCAAAAAAAGGCACAAACTCTTTGATGACACCCTTTGCCATGGTCCTTCCCCGCTACACAATTACAACCACTTTACGGGGTTTTCCCTCTGTCAGTTTCACAGTGGCCCACCCCTTCCCCTAGTTTCTTGTCATCAACCTTAATTAGGGTGATCTGGTGTTCAGCACCAAGGGCCTTCACCAGCCACATAGGCAGGCTCATCACAGTTGGGGGCAGCACACAAGGATGGGCCCAGTGCTTGTCTAAGGTTTGGCAGCTTCTTGAGTTCCACGTGCCAAGCTGTGGTGGATGAGGGAGGGCCTTCAGGACCTCTTGTAAAGCAGTATTAAGGTCCTTGACACCTCCAGCAGTCATGCTTTCCTGGGCCATGGCAGCAGGTTACGGGCGAAGCTGATTCTTGAACACACCTGAGCCTCTGCCTCCACGACTCGATGGCAGCAGGGAAAGAGCAGAAGCTTGTTCTTGGTTAACAGTCGCTGCACCTGAAATGTGCTCTAGGTTGCTTGAAAAGGGGTGAAACTTGGCCAAGAAGCTGATAAAGCATTTCGGCCAGTTTGCTTGTTACCAATGGCGTCATAAAGATTAATATATCACAGTCTCCAAGTATTTTTCTATCTTTTTAGACTAGGTCTCACTCTGTCGCCCAGGCTAGAGTACAGCGGCTGTGATCTTGGCTCACTGCAGCGGCAGCCTTGACCTCCCAGGCTCAAACAGTCCTCCCACCTCAGCCTCCTGAGTAGCTGGGATTACAGGTGTGTACCACCTCACCTGGCATTTGAGGTTTGGGGGTTTCTTTTTATGCATAGATGGGATTTTGCCATGTTGCTCAGGTTTGTCTAGAACTCACTTTGGCCTCCAAAAGCACTGGGATTACAGGTGTGAGCCAGTGTGCCTGGCCTTCAAGGGTTTTCCATTTTGCCCTACTCCCCAGGTGACAATGAAAGGTATCGAATGAGCAGGTGATTGTGACAGCAGCACTGAGCTGTGATAGCCCCCTTGCTAACTAGCCCAGTGTCTGCTTGCTTATAGCCTTCTAGAGATGACAATCCATGGCACACACTGGTTATCAAAAATGCCCACAAATACTGGCCCGGTGCGGTGGCTCACGCCTGTAATCCCAGCGCTTTGGAAGGCCAGGGTGGGCAGATCACTAGAGGTCAGGCATTCAAGACCAACCTGGCAACATGGCGAAACCCCGTCTCTACTGAAAATACAAAAATTGAAATACAAAAAAGAGAGAGGAGTTAGAAGTGCTCAGATTTTGTACAGTAACTAAAACATCCTATTCACGATAAGAATTACAGATTACGATTGTAGGTTCCATTGTCTCTCCCTAATGACGGTAGGTCTGAAGTAGGAAATGCAAATATAGCTGCAAAATTAACACTCAAACAAAATTTTTTTAACAATTAGAAGCGTCCAGGAGCAGTGGCTCACGCCTTTAACTGTAATCCCAGCACTTTGGGAGTCCAAGGCAGCAGATCGCTTGAGTCCAGCAGTTCAAGGCCAGCGTGGGCAACGTGGCAAAACCCCATCTCTATAAAATTTTTAAAAACTGGAAACTTAGCTCGTGTTATAGGCTGGATCAACTTGCTTAATCTTTGAGCCAGTGAGTCTTTTTTAGTGAAAGATAAAGTTGCTGTTGGTGACAAAGTGCTCCTGCCCTTGGCCATGAGAACCTCGGAGCCAATGGAAATGATCAAAGCTAAGCTCCTGGACAACACTAGCAGCTACCTGGATCCTTAACTTTCCTCTCTTTTCTTTGAGACAGAGTCTCGCTCTGTCCCCCGGCTGGAGTGCACTGGCACAATCTCGGCTCACTGCAACCTCCACCTCTTGGGTTCAAGCAATTCTCTTACCTCAACTTCCATGCATGCCAGCACGCCCAGCTAATGTTTTTGTATTTTCAGTAGAGATGGGGTTACACCATGTTGGCCAAAATGGTCTTGCTCTCTCGACCTTGTGATCCACCCCACCTTTGCCTCCAAAAGTGCTGGGTTAACAGGCATGAGCTGCCATGTCTAGCCAATTCTTAACTTTCCACTTAAGGAAAAGATACTGACCTTTCCTGGAAATATAAAAGAATCCACAAGCTGTGAAGGGGAAGGAAAACAGGGGGAGAAGCTCTACGGTGTGATGGTGGTGGAAAGGGTCCGAACCTGCCGGGCCTCAGGCCAGCTGGGAGTGTGCCCAGCCACGCTGCTCTTCTGATCCTCTAGGAGTCAGCGTCATAGGCTGTCAGATGAGAACACTACTGCACACCTTCCCGTGTGGTTGTGAGAATTAACCATGTGAAGCTTCTAGCCTAGAAGCTCAAGTCCTAGGATGAACCTTAGTCCTGGTACATAGTCTTTGAGCTAAGCAGAGGCTGTCTGGGATTTTAACGGAAAACCTGAGGTGCCTACCTGGCAGGAAGTAAATTCCAAATGCTGTTTCCCTGCAGTGGGCAGTGGGGAAACCTCTGCTCAGTCTTCAGCCTTCCAGGTGCTGCTTCCCATTAGGCTTCTTGGAGTTTCACTTATGTATTGCAGGGTACGCTAAGGATTTGAGCATTCATGTGAGCCAGGCTCAGTGGCTCACTCCTGTAATCCCAGCACTTTGGGAGGTCAAGGCAGGAGGATCACTTGAGTCCAGGAGTTCAAGACCAGCCTGAGCAACATAGTAAGACCCCCGTTTCTACAAGACTTAAAAAAAATAAAATAGAATTAATGTGCAATATTTTGGGGCTGTCTCCTCCAAGTTCCCTTCTTCCTAAGATTTCACCCTCAGTTTCCAGCCACTCTGGCAGCCTGAAGGCCATTCCCTGACTTCCTGGGACTTACATTCCAGCCGCCCTGCCCCGAACAGCCTGGAGAGGGCCCTCGGAGGAAAGTCATCTTAGCGTGAATTTCATCCAGAGCAATTCCTTTCTTCCAAGGGTCGAGTCCTCTCCATTCTTTGCTTTTTTGCTCAGTTTGCTTCACTGGCCACCGTCCAGATGTCCAGACAGAGCCTCACAGCTTACCCAGGGTTCATCGTTGTTCTTTGCGGGACATTAGCCCAGTCCGTGCTCCTGCACTGTTCCTCGAACTGGACTCTCCAAGAACCATTTTTTACGTTACCTTTAGCGGTTGGCTTGCACTTCTTTTTTTTTTGAGACGGAGTCTCACTCTGTCACCCAGGCTGGAGTGCAATGGCGCGATCTCGGCTCACCGCAACCTCCGCCTCCTGGGTTCAAGCAATTCTCCCACCTCAGCCTCCTGAGTAGCTGGGATTACAGGCGCGCGCCACCATGCCCAGCTAATTTTTTGTATTTTTAGTAGAGACGGGGTTTCACCATGTCGACCAGGATGGTCTCGATGTCTTGACCTCATGATCCACCCGCCTCGGCCTCCCAAAGTGCTGAAATTACAGGCGTGAGCCACCGCGCCCGGCCTGGCTTGCACTTCTTTAAAAGTGAAACCACGCTGCCACTGGGCCACGTGGGCCCTGGGATTTTTCCAGGTTAAATACCGACTTAGAAGTTGGGAGACGGCCTCCACACGCAGACTCCCTCATGGCATGCTTTACACATGCACTCAGCCACTCTGATTAGTAAATCTCCTAAAATAAGTGCTGGGCTCATGTTCACTTCTGTTCTGGAAATCAGTGACTCAGCCCTCTGAGCTGCAGACCGGTCTGTGCCTCCAGCAGTAGCTGCAGTTCTGTGAACGATCCCTCTTCTCTGAAAGGCAGGCAGCCAGAGCTCCAGAGCCCCCCTAGTGAACAGAACAGATTCCTGACTGCGGGGTGGGTCCCCTTCTGCTCTGAGCTCAGCCTCACCGCCTTGGGCAGGCAGTGAGCACAGCGCAGTGGGATGGCAGCTGGCTGGAGCTCATCCTGCAAAAGGCGACAGAGATGGCACTGCTGGTGACTGAGCATGGGCAGAGGTGGGAAAGTCTGTGGGCCGTGTGCAGGCCTGGGAACTCCAAGCAGATGGAACAATAAGAGGAACTTGCTGAGGTCAGCCAGGGCACGACACCTCCACTAGGTCACCCCACAGATGTCCCACACTCGGTGCACTCCAACCAACACCCTGGTTCTTCCCGGCCAAATGCGCTCATCCCTTAGGCGCCCTCCTTCCAGGAAAAAGAACTGCCCAGTGCTTTAGGCCAGAAAACCGAGAGGAATCTTGGTCTACAATCCTAGCATCCAACCCGTGACCCAGTCCTACCAATTGTACCTCTGAACGGTTTCTGGAAACTGCCTTTTTCTCTCCATCGCCTCTACCCCCCCGCATTTGGGAGAGAGTCACATTGCCAATGGCTCCCTCTGACCGGTTCAGGCCCCAGAAAAGAGGTTGGAAATAAGGTAAAAACCTGTTTTGCAGGATCTGTTCATTGCTCTGCCTCTTCACCCCGCAATCCAGCCAAGCTATGTGCTTGTCTTTTATCCCTTGAAGACTATCCCCCAGCCACCCTCTCACCCTGCTCAGAGGTAGCCAGGTCTATGGTAAAGAGGTGGAAAGAGGTCGGGCAGTCCTGGGTTCAAGGCTGAGGTCCAGTGCTGACTGGCAGTGAGCATAGTCACTCAGCTCATCTCTAAAGCTCAGTCTCCCCGTTTCAGAGAGGAAACACTATGCCTTGGTTTATAAGGTGGTTGTGGAGGCTAGTGTCTGCGCATGACAGGTGAGTGTGTGATAAACAGTGTTTCTTCCCTGTGCGGTCATTGCCCATTATCGTCACTTCATGAGTGAGCATTTCAGAGGCCCTTCAGTCTGCATGGGGCTCTGTGGCTGCTGGAGCCCTGGATCTGGCACTCACCTTCCGAGACCGACTGAGGCCTGACTACTGTCCTCTAATCTGTGTTCCTATTTCCTGCCCTTCTGGACTCTGAACATGACTTCCCCTGCCTAACACATAGCACAGTCCTGTTCTCCTAGCCTTGGCAGGCAGCACTGGGTGTCTATCTTAACCAACTTGGCCTTGGCCAGCTACCCCCGGGATCCCTCCTCTGGGCCATTCCCCACACTGCTCAAGTCCTGCTTGGCCCCAGACTTGGTAGCCTGACACTCAGCTGGCGTATGGCCACTCTCCACTGCCCCCTGACTAGCACGAAAGCCCCTGCAGAACCTGCAACATTCAAGCTATCAAAGGGGTCACATTCCAGAGCACTGCCTTGTGTCTCCACTGATGAGCTGCAGGGCTAAGGGGAGGGGCACGGGGGCGGGAGGAGCAGACACCAGGCCCTGCTGTTTACCTGGGTGAGTCCTTCCTGGATCCCCAGGGCCTCCATTGATGGATTCCTCCAGGGCCACACTGACGTCCCCTTCGATCCTGCTAGTCACCTAAGTGCAGAGCACGCTCCCCAGACAAGGGTTCTCTTCTCCTTTCCTTCAAGAGCAGGACCTGTGTGTTGAGGTCTTCCGTATTTGTCAAGATTCCTAAATAGTAGCTGATGAATCACATCACATTTGTTCACTTAAAATCAAGGAATAGGCCGGGCGTGGTGGCTCACGCCTGTAATCCAAGCACTTTGGAGGCCAAGGCAGGCAGATTACCTGGGGTCGGGAGTTCAAGACCAGCCTGACCAACATGGGGAAACCCCATCTTTTAAAATAAATAAATAAAATCAAGGAATGTGGAAAGGCAGCATCATTTATAACTGTCCTGAGGCTATTACTCCACATGCTGCCCAGTGTTTACATAAATTATAAAATGACCAACTGTGATGTTCATGTATATACATTCATCCACAATTCCTGGCTCATGGCTCTCATTGCCCTCATTACAGTCTTCTGTTACAATGTTGGGTGTGCTAGGCCTGGGGGCCAGACTCAGGTAACAGAACCTCCCTGACCTTCTCCTGCCTTCCTTTTTCCTGCCACAAAGCAGGACTATAATCTTCCCACCTTTCCAACTGTGGGTCTTAACACCCTGCCCTGGGACGGTCACGCTTCATACCATGGGGAAAGCAATCCTGATAGCATGAAGCTTCCTAAAAACCCAAGAGGACTGGGCTCAGGGAGCCTGTAGAGAGTTGACAATGTGGAGGTTTCCAGAGCACGATGTGCCCAGAGAGGGCTTGGAAACGCCACGCCCCTTCCCCCCAGACTTCACACTACGCATCTCTTCCTCTGTGTCCTTTGTAACCTCCTTTACAATAAACCAGCAAACACAGCTGTTTCCCTGAGTTCCGTGAGCCGCTCAAGCAAATTAATCCACCCAAAGAGAGGGTCATGGGAACCCGAACTTGAAGCTTATCCGTCAGAAGTTTGAGGGGACCAGGCTTGTGACTGGTGTCTGGGGTGGGTGGCAGTCTTGGGGATTGAGCCCCCCAGCCGGTGGGATCTAGCGCCATTTACAGGTAGACAGTGTGGGAATTGAACATCCGGATGGGGCCGCTGCTTGATGTGTGGGGAAATCCCCCACGCCTTTGGTCACAGAAGTCTTCTGTGTTGATGCTTGGAGCGGTGGTGGCAGTGTGAGAGAGAAAATGCGGTTTGAGAGAGTTTTTCCATACACACCAACAAATGAGGGAGGTGGATATTGCGATCTGCATTTTATGGACGAGAAAATTGAGGGTCAGAGAAATTAAGTACCTTCCCCAGAGAAGCTCACAGTTATGTAGCTACTGAATGAGGATCCAAATCCACAGCTTTCTTTCTTTCCTTTTTTTTTTTTTGAGCAAACAATTTGTTATAATGAACCGGAAACACAAGAGTCCACTGACACTGGAACAGTTGACAGAATATGGTTGAACTTAATTAAACTTTCAAGGGAAATAGGGAAATAAGGATGAAACAAAGCTCATGAGCGGAAAAGTCCGAGCTTGGTTTGGAATAAACACACGGACAATTTCACTGTAGCGTGGGTATCCTCCGACCTCTTCCAGCATTTCATCCACCACCAGTCAACCTTCTGACACACCTGCCGAGTCAAATGGCTTCTTCCTCTACATTGTAGGTATAAACCAACCCTACAGAACCCTTCCGGACACGATACGAAGCCAAGAGAAAAGTGTGTAAATTTCATACAACGGTAGAAAGTACAATTCAGCCCAGCACACTGGTTACATATATACGTACATGGTAGCAGCTTCGATCAAATCCGAGCTGCTGCCACATGCAAGCGCCCTCCTATGCTGCTGTGTAGTGAGGGCAGTGTCCTCAATTTACTAAACCACCAATGATCCACATCTTTTCTCAACCTACCCCACAGAGCCAAATGCAAAAACCAAACCATAAGAGGGAGGAAATAATGACCACCGGCAGCTTAAGCCACCTGTATATCAAGAAAACATATGGGTAAAACGAAGTGCTGGGAAAATAGCTGCCACAAACATGGCTCTGAAATGCTTGATTTATAAATCAGCAACAAACGGACGAAGGCACAGCCAGACAATTCACTGAAAGTGAGTCCCAGGTGTGCAGGGAGCGCTAGCAGAAGCGTTCAGCCTCACCAGTGCATGCAAGTGTCGGTCAGCAGGGAGGTCAGATTGGCAAAGCCTCGTCATGTCCAGGCTTTGGCAAGACAGTCGAGAGCGTCCACCAACCACTGCTGAAACTGTCCGGCAGTGCAGTTTTCTGGGAGGGCAAACCTGGGATGTGTAGCAATGAGCTCAGCAACAGCAGAGCCTTCCACTTGGCAATCGCACATCAAGAAACAACTCTCAGAAAGCATCTAGAACCCAGAGGGCAGAATCCAGGAAATGACTCTGCTCTGGAGTTCATCCGTCCCTTTGGGCTACACTTGACGAGACAGTAAAATCAGTCACCCCTCACAGGACTGGCCAGCGGCAACACACGCAGTGAAAAGTGTTCTGATAAGTCAAAGCTGAGAGCAAGAGGAAGATGCAGGAGGTGTGGGTGAGGGCTGAAATTCAGCTCACTTTAGATAAACCCCTGAGACCCGAGATGTTGACATCTAAGGATTTTCTCAGCCCCAAGCTATTCAGTTTCCTCTTCCTCTTTCCATGGCTCCTTACCTTTCACTGAAATTCCCTGACGGCCCACTAAGAACCAGGCTCTGGCCAGCATGGTGGCTCAGCCTGTAAGTCCAGCACTTTGGGAGGCTGAGGCAGGAGGATGGCTTGAGGCCAGCGATCTCGAGACCAGCTGGGCAACATAGTGAGATCCCCCCAATCTTTAAACAACAAAAAACACTTTTTAAAAAAATTAGCTGCCAGCTACTTGGCAGGCTAAGGCAGGAGGATCCTTTAAGCCCAGGAATTCAAGGTTGCAGTGAGCTAGGATCATGCCACTGCACTCCAGCCTAGGCAACAGAGCAAGACTCTGTCTAAAAAGTAATAATAATTTTAAAAAAAGCACCAAGCTCTGGAATGGACCTGCTCCAGCACCTGGCCCCTCCCAAGCCTGGAGGCTCATTAGAGGGGGCCACACAAATGCCACTCCATGTGGAATAAGAGCACTGAGGCCATAGGCTGCTGGGCCCACCTCCCCATCATGAGTGAGGTACGTGGGGTCGTGAGGGGGATTCTCAATGCGAGATGCTCACTCACAGTTATCCCCAAAGGAAGGTCCAGACATGTGGAAAACCCATCTCCCATAGAAAGCAGAAAAACAGCCAGGTGCGGTAATCCCAGCGCTTTGGGAGGCTGAGGCGAGAGGATCCCCTGGGGTCAGGAGTTTGAGACCAGCCTGGCCAGCATGGCAAAACCCCATCTCTACTAAAAATACAAAAATCAGCCAGGCGTGGTGACAGGCGCCTGTAATCCCAGCTACTTGGGAGGCTGAGGCAGGAGAATCACTTGAACCCGGGAGGCAGAGGTTGCAGTGAGCCGAGATTGCACTGCTGCACTTCCAGCCTGGGTGACAGAGCTAGACTCCGTCTCAAAAAAAAAAAAAAAAAAAAAAACGAACATGGAGAAACAGGGCTGCCGCAGCCCTGCGTGTGAGTTTGTGAGTTTGCCAGGGCTACCGTAACCAGCTACCACGATCTGAGTGGCCTAAACAACAGGGCTTGATTATATCTCAGTCCTGGAGGTCAGAAGCCCAGAAAGGGGCCTGAAGTCGGCAGGGCGGCTCCTCCCGGAAGCTCGGAGAATAATCTGTTCCACGCTCCTGGCGGTTCGCCGGGAATTCTTGGTGTTCCATGGTTTACGGAAGCATCACCTTCACAGCCTTCATGTCACATGGGTGTGGGCGTAGGGGTGTGTGTGTGTGTGTGTGTGTGTGTGTGTTCTTATGTGTCTCTAAATTTCCCCTTTTTATAAGGACACATTCATTTCGGTTAAGGTCCTATCCTGGTGACCTCATCGTAGAGACCTTCTCCCCGAATAAGATGACATTCTGCGGTACAGGGGTTAGGACTTCGACATGTGAATCCTGGAGAGAGACAGTTCAACCCATCATGCCTTAGATGTCATACATATTCATGACAAGGTCAGCCTTTTGTGGAGATCTGTCTGTGAAAAGCAAATTGGTCGGCCCGGCACAGTGGCTCATGTCTGTAATCACGGCACTCTGAGAGGCCAAGGGGGAAAGGTCACTTAAGCCCAGGAGTTTGAAACCAGCCTGCGCAACATAGAGAGATCTCATCTCTACAAAAAATGCAAAAATTAGCTGGGATTGGTAGTGTGTGCCTGTAGGTGCCTGTGGTCCCAGCTTGGGAGGCTGAGGTAGGAGATTGCTTGTGCGGGGAGGTCAGGGCGGCGGCAAACCGAGATCCTGCCCCTGCACTCCAGCCTGGGTGCCAGTGCGAGACCCCCAGCTCTCAAAAGAAAAGCAAATAGGGCATTTCCACCAGGCCCTGTCCTTTGGGAGTTCCCAAGCCATATAGGAAGCTTTTATACTCTAGGAACTTGTGCTGGGTCGAAGAGTGTCCCCCCAAAATTCACGTCCACCTGGCACCTTAGAAGGAGTCTTTATTTGGAAATTGACTCTTTGCAAACTAAGATGAGGTCATTCTGGATTCAGGTGAGCCCTAAATCCAATGACTGGCTTCCTCATGAGAAAAGGGAGATTTGGACGGAGAAACGCACACAGAGAGAAGAGGCCATGGGAAGGCAGAGGCAGAGATCGGATGTTGGTCCACAAGGGGCACCCAGGACTGCCAGGAGCACAGAGGCCGGAGAGAAGCCAGGAACAAGTTGGCCCTCGGGGCCTCCAGAAGGGACCACACCTGCTGACACTTTGATTCAGACTTCTGGCCTGCAGCCCTCGAGCCAATACATTTCTGTCGTTTTACACCACCCGGCTTGTGGTAAGGTCTATGGCAGCCCGGGAAACTAACACAGAACGTAACCTAACCCAGGTCCTCTGGGAGGTTATCAGCCTAACGCAGAACAGGCCTGGGTCCTTCAGGCAGGGCTTGGCCTGCTGGTCTTGGGTTCGGAGCTCACTACACGCCTTGCTGGAGTGAGTTACCAGGGACAGTTCACTCAGACTCTCAGAGGCTCAGTTCATCTATCTGTAAAAGTCAGATACATCTGGGCCTAACCTGTGGGAAGGGATGAAGATGAGCCTCCTGAGATCAGGTATGCATAGAGCTTGGCAATAGTATGCACTCAACGGTGCGTTTTTTTAAAGATGGGGTCTTGCTTTGTTGCCCAGGCTGGTCTTGAACTCCTAGGCTCAAGCAATCCTCCTGCTTCAACCTTCCCAAGTGCTAGGGTTAGAGGTGTGACCCACTGTCCCCAGTCTCAACAGTGTATTTTGAAAGTTCTTTTGGTTGTAGTTTACCAAACCAACTCAAGCTAACTGGAGTAAAGGAGATTTTGTTAGATGTCTGCTGAGGTTGATTATAGAAACTGGGGTCAGAAAGGGGAGAGCCGTCACCCCTGTGATGGGGATTATCTCTGTCTTTTGTCTGGCCACTCTGCTGCTCAGGCAGTCCACAGCTCCGGTGTTGAGAGGGGACCAGCTCTACCAGGCTGTCAGTCACTCCACACCATCCCAAATTCACATGGGGTCATCAAGGGCTGGGAAGCTTGGGGAGGTGGGGGAAGGAGTGGGAAGAACATGAACAAACATGGTGGAAGGAGGAAGCTCTGAACAAAGGGGGGTCCTCATGATCAGGAAGAGTCCCCACAGAGTAATGGCTGTCACCTTAGTGATCATCATTAAACCATGCATTGCCTGCAAACTCCAAAGCATGACCAATGACCTGGTATATCCTGTTTCAAGTTATCAGAAAAAATGTACGTAACATGCATTCAGATTCCAGGGAGGGAAGGAAGAAAGATGCCAGTGGCTGTTCAGAAAGCCATAGGAAGCACCAAACAGCACGCCCAGCTCAGTGGTTGGGTCACTCTGTTGCAGACTTAAAACAGGAAAAGCCCTGGGCCCCTGTGTTGTCAGACAGACACTGTATTCTGTTATCTCCGAAACTGGCCTCTGTGAATTCTCAACCCGTATGATGTGTTTCCAAGATAAGGGGTCAAGTGGGTTTGGAAAGCCCGTTCCTGGCATTCCTTCCTGGAGAGTCAGTGCGCCCTTGCATATCAAAGACGGCTCACAGTGTCAAGACCTGTTTATCTTTGCTAAATGCAGCATTCCCCAAAGTTACTGGAGCTTAAACAAGGCGGTTTTTCACAACACACCTGTTACCATGCCCTGGAACGCGCACTGCCTGACACTGGTGCCTCCTCTGGGCCAAGCGCTGCCTGACACTGGTGCCTCCTCTGGGCCAAGCGCTGCCTGACACTGGTGCCTCCTCTGGGCCAAGCGCTGCCTGACACTGGTGCCTCCTCTGGGCCAAGCGCTGCCTGACACTGGTGCCTCCTCTGGGCCAAGCGCTGCCTGACACTGGTGCCTCCTCTGGGCCAAGCGCTGCCTGACACTGGTGCCTCCTCTGGGCCAAGCGCTGCCTGACACTGGTGCCTCCTCTGGGCCAAGCGCTGCCTGACACTGGTGCCTCCTCTGGGCCAAGCGCTGCCTGACACTGGTGCCTCCTCTGGGCCAAGCGCTGCCTGACACTGGTGCCTCCTCTGGGCCAAGCGCTGCCTGACACTGGTGCCTCCTCTGGGCCAAGCGCTGCCTGACACTGGTGCCTCCTCTGGGCTAGCTCTGACGGCCCAGCCTGTCCTGAGACTCTGTTCTGCCCTCAGGCTCTGTTCTGAGAGTGGCCCTCCTCCCATTGCACTGGGGACCTCGCCCGGCCTCCTCTGCCCTTCACAATCCCAGCAGTCCACTCTGCTCACCTCCATCACAGCACCCAACTCCCAGTTGCTCTTCTGTACACTTTGTGAATTTCCCACTTAAATGTATTCCCAGGACTAAACCAAACTCCCAGGAGCAATGTGACTAGCACAGGATGGAGTCAACGCGCCATTTCTCTTGCATAGTAGATCTCGTTCTTCATTAAGTTCTCATTAGAAACCTTCCCAAGCTCCCAGAACTGTGCCAGAAACTGAGGCCACACAGAAATAGAAAACAATCCCTGTCCTCAGAGAGCTTATTTATTTATTTATTTATTTATTTTTGAGACAGAGTTTCGCTCTTGTTACCCAGGCTGGAGTGCAATGGCGCAAACTCGGCTCACACAGGCTGGAGTGCAATGGCGCAAACTCGGCTCACACAGGCTGGAGTGCAATGGCGCAAACTCGGCTCACACAGGCTGGAGTGCAATGGCGCGATCTCGGCTCACCGCAACCTCTGCCTCCTGGGTTCTGGCATTTCTCCTGCCTCAGCCTCCTGAGTAGCTGGGATTACCGGCATGCGCCACAATGCCTGTAATCCCAGCTAAATTTTTTTTGTATTTTTTAGTAGAGACGGGGTTTCACCATGTTGACCAGGATGGTCTCGATCTCTTGACCTTGTGATCCACCCACCTCAGCCTCCCAAAGTGCTGGGATTACAGGCGTGAGCCACCGCACCCGGCCTAGAGAGCTTATTGTCTATTGAGGAGCCCAAAGAAAACTTCACAAGTTAAATGACAATATAACAATTAAATTATTCACATCAGCACTAGAAGAAGCGTTGCAATGGCAGTTCCATCAGAATCACTGGAAGCGCTCAGCACCCAATCCCAAGCCCAGAAATGCTGTGGATGCTTTGGAAGAAAATAGCAATTTGGAAACCAGGCAAGTGGAAGCAGAAACCTCGTCTGCTTCCATTTATCTCTCTTCCTATCCAGGTTCACTGGGAAGGATTCTTCTCCCTAAATAATGAGGCCTGAGTAGAAAGTTATCCTCCGAGAACATAGCAGAGTCCAAAAGAAGGCATCGTCCAAGGAGGCAGAACTGGGGGAGAAGCTGGACTGAGATTTCACAAAGGAAGGTTTTTATTCCAAGGATGACACCTGTGGGAGCCCTGATAACCACAAGAAATGCTATAATGGGGTAAGAGAAACGAGGGTCTTTCAAGTATCCTGGAGAAGACCTTCTGTCTTCACCTTGGGTTCAGCCGAAAAAGAATACACCACCTCTCTTATTCCCAAGGGCCACTCAGTAAATATGGGCTGAATTTGTGAGGGAATGAGTGAATGGGTGCGTGAGTGAAAAATACAGAACAAAAAAGTCAGGCTTCCCGCCTGAGCACACAGGGACCAGCGCAGGATTAAATGGCCATGTGAATGCAGGAACTGCCACATCTCTTTAGGAAATGAAACAATTCGAGTCTACTGTTTCAATGGCTTTTCCCACAATCCATTAATCAACCAGCAGGAAAAAGATCAAAGTAAGTTCTTGCCCAAGAATGTGAACCAGAAAGTTAATGAGCAACCCTACATTCTCTGTCCTCTCTCTGCCATACACACAGACACACACACACAGACACACACACACACACGGGCACACACACAGACACACACACACACACAGACACAGAGACACACACATGCGCACACAGACACAGGCACACACACACAGACACATACACAGACACACACACACACACACAAGAATATCTGTCTTCTTTCTCAGCCAGGCACCATACATCTTAGTCTTTGTCCCCTTATCTGTGCTTGCTCTGGAGGGCTGTCCTCCTTGTTGGGATCAGGCCTTGACCCATCCCACCCCCTCTCCTCTCCAAGGCCAGAGGCCCTCCTTCTTTTGGGGAGAGATATCTTATCTCTGTTCCGTCAGGGCAGCCAGCAGCTTTGGTCACCTGCTAAGGTCTCTTGCCGAGCAAGGATCCTGAGTTTCCTTCTTAGAGTGACCAGATGGGAGTGCCCAGAAAGGATAGAGAGACAGTTTAGAACTTCCACCCTTAATGCAGTGAAACCATGGCCTGTGAGGACCAGGTGAAATGGAAGCTGCAGGGTCCGGCTTCCTCCGCCTGGACTCTCCTCTGCTAGAGTTTCTACCTGTGGGAAGAAATCATATCCATCCTTACAGCAAGTGCTCCTTCCTGATTTTCCCACCGAGATGCAACCACTGCACAGGATTGGTTATCTACAACCTCGTCAAGACCCACTGAAGGCAGGGACTGCCTCACTCATCCCAGTATCCCTCCTTCCACACACTGCACACAGTAGGTGCCCTGCTGTGCACTGACAGTGGCACTGAGCTCTGTGCCAATGTACTATACAGGGGTGATCCTGTCTTGCATTGTGATTACATTTCAGTGTAGGAAAAAATCTTCCATGGGGAGAAAACCCACATCATCTTTGTTCTGCTTGAGGCCAGCCTGGATTTTATGAACTGCAGCTAATTTTATGAACCATTCTTTGTCTGGGGATGTGGATAGAAAGAATTCTACTTGAGCACAGGATGCAAATGAGTAAGTGGCAAACTATTTTCCTATTACATGCCTAAAATAGACTGGAAGCTGGCGCAGAATGCTTCAGATGGGCCTGTCCCCTTGAGCGTCGTTTGTGGCTGAGACTAAAATTAGGCGAAGCCCAGGCCTCTCCAGAAGGTGTTCAATTGTTGGGCGTCATCTCAATGCAGAGAAATCTCAAGTAATTTTCTCATGAAAAAGTCTTCAGAGCATTATTCAGCACATCAAAAAAACTTGAAATGTTTGTGCTATTTTAAAATTGGCAAGGCAAGGACATAGAGTACTTTTAAAAGCCACCGCCAAAAATATGGTAAGCATCTTCCTATACCGTTGAAAGAGCTCTGAAACATCTGTGCCACCTGTCCGCTCTGGAGGACTGCGGTTGAGTGATTGGTAAGGATGGCGTTTTGCTCATAAATACAGTGATTCCTCAAAGAGAAAGGCTGCTTAGCTACATGGGAATGGTGGGGAAACATCGTGATTCTATACTCAAAATGCCCCATGGGAGGCAGGATGTGTGTGAACTATCAAAGGCTGCAGGAGCCGTCCCTTAACAAACATCACCTGCGCAGCAGTTCATGGAAAAACAGCAGCAAAATCCACACACAGCCTGGCATACCCTGACTCTGCCATCTGGGTTACAGACACTCAGTCCGTCACCAGGGGTGCAGAACAGCTCCTAACCACCACGGGAAATGTGATTAACTGGCAGAGGGGCAGGGGGAAGAAGTGAGCTTCATGATCCTTCTCACGAATGAAACAGTAAGTGAGCCCAGGACTGCGGGTGAGTCACCTCCTTATCTTCGGGTGACATTTACCTATGGTCCTTCTGCAGGAGAACCGTGTGCTACGGATCTGAGGCCCCGTGAAAATGGAGAAGGGGCAAATAGACGGAACTACTCCAACCCCCTAAGCTCTCCTAGCAAACGGGAGTCAACTATGCAAAACACTACATGTGCCTGCAGAGCACCTGTTTCTCCAGCATCTATTCATCTGGGTCTCCACAGCCTGGAGGAAGAGATATGTCAGGCAGCGCCTAAGTTATGGACCTTTGAACATTTATTACAATAAAACAGTGCGTTCAATGTGACACCTAAAAGGCAAACACCCTCTTCGGTTGCTTGCTTGTGTTTTCATTGGTTTGGTTGTTTTCCCACCATGATTTTTAAAATACTCTTTTTTTAAAATTGAAGTATGATTTAGATACTATAAATGTGCATAGATTTTAAGTGTGCATGCATTTGCACATGCAACTTTTGACAAATCTGTACATGCACACCACAGAGGGGCCCATGTGCTTTAAAACTAAAGTCCCATCTTCCAGAAAGCCCCTTACACCCAGATAAACTGCGTGGCTGGTCACCCATATAACCACCACCTCACTGAAGATACAGAATATTTCCATCACCCCCACAAATTTCCTAGTGCCCCTTTGTAGCCAACCCCCACCCTCCAAAGGTCACCCCTCTTCTAATTCTGTCCTCCTAACTTAGGTGTTTCCTGTTCTGGAATACCATAGCAGTCGAATCGTTCCCTATGTATGGTTTTGTGAGTGGCTTCTTCCACTCAACACGTTTTTGAGATTCATTCCCATTGTTGCCTGCATTAGGCGTTCGTGTTTTTGCCACATAGTATGACGTCCACGATTTAGGATGATTTGGTTATCCCCGCCCCTGTTAATGGACATTGGATTGTTTTTAGCTTTGGGATAGCATGAGCCAGACTCCCATGAGCATCCTTGTACACGTCTCTTTGCCGGCATGTTTTCACTTCTCTTGGGTAAATACTTAGGAGTTGAATGACTGGATCATATGGTAGGTAATGTTTCCAAGAAACTCCCAAACAGCATTCCAGAGTGGCTGTGCAATTTTCCACTCCCACCAGCGACGCAGGAGGTCCCAGCTGCCCCGCATCCTCACCAACATTTGGTCTTGTCAGTCTTTTTAACTGTAGACAGTCTAGCGGGTATGAAGCTGTATCTCCCTGTGGTTCTATTTTGCATATCCCTGATGATGAAGGCAGTGGCCACCAGTCTTTATACCTCCGTGGCCATTTGTGTATCTCCTTATATGAGGTGTCTACTCAAGTCTCCAAGTCTTTTGCCCGTGATCTAAACGAAGTATTTATCTTTTTCTTACTGACTTTTAGGAAGTCTTGACATAGTCCAGATTCAGGTGCTTGGTCACATCTACACATTGTGGGTATTTTCTGCCAATTTGTGCCTTGTGTTTTCATTTTCATAATCGTGTTTTATAAAGGCAGAATTCTAAAATTTTGATGTAATTCAGTTTATCAATTTTGTATTTTATGGCCAGATGCAGTGACTCACGCCTGCAATCCCAGCACTTTGGGAGGCCAAGGCAGGCAGATGACCTGAGGTCAGGAGTTAGAGACCAGCCTGACTAACCTGGTGAAACCCCATCTCTGCTAAAAATAATAAATTATCTGGGCATGGTGGTGAGCACCTGTAGTCCCAGCTACTTGGGAGGCTGAGGCAGGAGAATCACTTGAACCTGGGAGGCAGAGGTTGCAGTGAGCCGAGACCACGCCATTACACTCCAGCCTGGGTGACAGAGTGTGACTCCATCTTGAAAAAAAAAAATGTATGTGCTTTTTGTGAACTGTCCAAGAAATCTTTGCCTACCTCCGGCTTCCAAAGATATTCTCCTACATATTCTTCCAGAAATTTAATAGTTTTTGCTTTTAAGTGAGGTCCAAAATCTATCATGACTTACTTATTGTGCAGAGTGTGAAGTAAGCATCAGAGTCTTTTCTGTCATGGAATGGTCCCAGCTTCGTTACTAAAATATACTTTTCTTTTTCCAGGGAATTATTTTGGTGCCTTTGTCAAACTCAACTGACCACTATGGGATCCTGAATCCCTAGAACCCATTCTTTTAAAAAATATTGTTTCTCTTGATTTCAACTATTCAGAATGGTGAAAAAAAAATTTTAAAGAAAAACATTTTTTTCTCTCTGTCCAGTTTGGCTAGATTTTTGACCAGGCCTCAAGTCCATGGATCTTTTTGTCTACTTTATCCAACCTGTTGTTAATATTATTGAAGAAATTTTTTTTTGAGACGGAGTTTCGCTCTTGTTACCCAGGCTGGAGTGCAATGGCGCCATCTCGGCTCACCGCAACCTCCGCCTCCTGGGTTCAGGCAATTCTCCTGCCTCAGCCTCCTGAGTAGCTGAGATTACAGGCACGTGCCACCATGCCCAGCTAATTTTTTGTATTTTTAGTAGAGACGGGGTTTCACCATGTTGACCAGGATGGTCTCGATCTCTTGACCTCGTGATCCACCTGCCTTGGCCTCCCAAAGTGCTGGGATTACAGGCTTGAGCCACTGTGCCTGGCCAGAAATTTTAATTTCAAATACTGTACTTCATAGTTTTACAATTTCCACATTTAAAATTCCCAAATCTCTGCTGACATTCCCTATCTCTTCATCAATTATATCCATCTTTCCCAAGGTTACTTTACATGATTTATCTGCTGATTCCATCATCTAGGTCATCTGTGAGTCTTTCTCAGTTGACTGTTTTTCCTCCTGCCCTGAGTCACATTGCTCTGATTCATCTTATCTAGAAATTCTTTCTGCTGGACACAATGGGCAACACTACAGGGAATCTTGACTCTGGACTCTGTTCTCTTCTTCTGAAGCATGTTGAGTTTGGTTCAAGCAGGCAGTTAACATACCTCCATCCTGTATCTTGGTCTTACTGAGACTTGGTTCCAGGGGCGTGTTCATTTTGTTTTTTCTGTCATAGCCTTTAGTCCTATGTCTCCCTATTAAGTCACAGTCTTCTGAGATTTCAATGGAAAGCCCCTCTAACCTGATGGGACTTGAATTCCTGACTTTATCTCCCCAGCACTAGGCTGAAATCTCTGCTCAGCTTTTTCAGGCTTCCAGCTGTTGCCTCCTTCTGCATTTCCTGGCATCTCACCACACACATGTAGTTCAGGACTCAGCCATGGATAGTTAGCCATACTAACTTATCCTAGCATTCAGGACTCATGCTAGGATAAGTTAGCATGGAAATCTTGAGGCTCAACTTTCTATGGGCCCTCTTCTCCGGGATCATCCCATTTCCAGTGGCACTTACAGCCCCAGACCCAGACTTCTAATTCCTCAGTCCACTCATTCTCCAGCCTTCCCAATGTGCCTTGCAGGCTGGGGTAGGTCCTCTGGGAAAGCAGACGTCTCCTTATTTACTTGTCTTCCTTCAGAGGTTGTGTCTACTCCAGTCCCAGTGTGCATTTGTTTACTCCCCAGGGCCTCCAGAGGGCTGTTTCTAGACTTGGTTTGAGGCTCATGATTCTTAGCAGGAGGGTTAGTTTCCTACAAGCTTTATCCCCATTGCTGAAAGTCCTGTCCCCACCCCACTTTTTTTTAAAACAATTGAATAGTTAATAAATCCCATGCTAGGTAAAAGCTGATTACATTGCAAGTCAATAAGTACCTATATTTGCATCCTTACTCTTCTCCAAGTAAAAAGAAAATTGGTTTTCACATCCTATTTGACACAGCACCTTAAGAAAGGACTCTTCAGTCAAGCCACATTTTCTAAGCACCCATGGCTCCATAATCCAGAAAATGGCTCTCTGAGGGATGAAAAGGCAATCTTGGTCCCAGCTCTCAGGAAGCTACCTTAAGAGAGCTGCTTGAAGGTGCTCTAGAGGTTTGGCTACAGAACTGGCACCATGTGCTGGGGAACCGCCACCCGCAGTGAGTCTCCCAGAGGCACTCATGGCTGCCATCGCCCCAAGCATGGCGTCCTCCTACCAGGCACCTTTCCTGCTGCAAAATTCCTGCCATTCAGTAGCACTTAGTGAAGGTGAAATTTTATGACACTAACATTCAAAGCAAATAATCTCACAAACTTCAGCATCGGAACTATTGCTAGTCACGAGTGAACAGGGATGCATGCCACACCTACTGGCACCCTCCAGAACTGCACGATAAGCACCCTGGAGCCGTTCTGCAGTTCTGATGTGCGGCAGGACAGAAGTGCATTTCAGACGATTTTTCTGGCTTCTGTGGACTGTGGATTAAATTGGGACAGTATAGAATGGGAATTCAGATAGCCCGTGGATGGACTTCAAAATATCCCCCTCTAAAACTGGACTCAAATTTCGTGTTCAAATGCCTGTTTTCAAATTTCACCAGATTCCTCGCATCCATTAAACTTTTTATTTACTGCCAAAAAAAAAAAAAAAAAAACCGAATTTCTGAGCTAGAACCCTTTATTTATTTATTTATTTATTTATTTAGAGAGGGAGTCTCACTCTGTCACCCAGGCTGGAGTGCAGTGCCGCAGTTATCAGCTCACTGCAACTTCTACCTCCTGGGTTCAAGCGATTCTCCTGCCTCAGCCTCCCAAGTAGCCGGGATCATAGGCATAAGCCGTAGCACCAGCCTTAGAACCCAAATGTTTTAGATAATGGAAATGATCCATAAATGTTTTTAAACCCCCACAAGTATTTGCATATTTAAGCATAAATCATGTTCCTAGTCTATCACCATGAGTTAATAAAGGCACAATATCCACTTAGAATAAAGTTAGTCATCAATGGTCGGAAACGTACATTTATGTTGATGGTTACTGGATGTTCTTACCTTGTCTGATAACCTTACACTGAGGCCAATGAAGGGCTCCTACCTGAAGTAAGAAACAAGTCTCTCATTTCCTTGTGTGCTTGTGGCTTTGGGGAATCTTCTAAATCTTTTGAAGCCCTTTATCTACTCATTGAGTTTTAGTTAAAATGAGATTACACAGGCCAGGCACAGTGGCTCAAGTCTGTAATCCCAGCACTTTGGGAGGCCGAGGCGGGTGGATCACGAGGTCAAGAGATCGAGACCATCCCGGTCAACATGGTGAAACCCCATCTCTACTAAAAATACAAAAAATTAGCTGGGCATGGTGGCACGTGCCTGTAATCCCAGCTACTCAGGAGGCTGAGGCAGGAGAATTGCCTGAACCCAGGAGGCGGAGGTTGCGGTGAGCCGAGACCATTGGACTCCAGCCTGGGTAACAAGAGCGAAACTCCATCTCAAAAAAAAAAAAAAATGAGGTTACACAATCCATAAATCCATTTAACCTGGTCCACTGAAATACATCAAAATATGCCAAAAACAGTGTCACAAGAGCGCATGCCACCGCCAGCCCCTGAAAATACCTTGAGTGAGTGATCACTTGAAATGAGCTTATAAATAAAAAGTTAGTAACATTAGATTCCTAATTTTTAGTTGAAAAGACATAAAACAGAAATTCTGTATTTGCTTCCCCTACCCCCATAGATTCTCTCAGGCACCCTACCCTGGAGACACCGAGTCTAGGTGACTTACTGCTAGTAATCCACAGATGAGGGACAAGGGGGACCAGATGCAGACCTTGGTGGTATCAGCAAACACGCCAAAGGAGGATGGACACAGACGAAGGAAAAGCTCAATCGCGCATCTGAGTGGATTTAGCAGAGAAAGGAGAAAGGAGTTCAAAATGGTCCAAAGTTTTTACTCCAAGAAACAGGAAAAAGTTACTGGAAGTGGCGCTGCCCTGGGAAGGAAGAGGCATTTATTGGGGCAGGCATCATCCACTGTTTTATTTTGGAAGTGCTATGATTGAGCTACTGAAAGCTGCATCTGAAAATGTCCAGCAGGACAAAGGAGACTAACCATTCACCTCCTGAGCATCACGTAGGCTCTGACCTCAGCCAGCCCCGCTTCTGGGCAAGGTGCTGGCTGGCTCCAAGTTCTATGCATGAAAGATGGCTCTCCTCTACGGGCCCTTCAGCCTTCCTGGGGAGGGCTGCAGTTCTCCTGCCCTGCTCCAGCTGTCATCCAAGGCAGGGCTTTCCATCCTCTGGGAACTGGAAGAGCAAGGCTGGAGTGCTGGTGAAAGAGGTTTGAGGGAGCAACCATCCACATGGATGACGCTGTCAATGGATCCGGAGAGTCACCTTTATGACCCCCGTGATGGTTCAGATGGCTCTGCCTGAGAAGCTCTGAGTCCTCATGCAGATTGGATGCCCCTCCATAGCTGCTCATCAACTCCCTTTCCCAGCCAGCCCACAGGACTTGCCCACTGAGCTTCTGACAAAGACAGACCCCTGCTGAGGATGGCAACTCCATGCCGTTTCCGTCACCAAGGCTTCCCTGGCTGCCTCCACTTTCCCGTGGAGCCTTCCTGAAGGTGGCATCTGTAGTTTTGTGAAGGGACTTGGTCCCAGGCTTGGAGATGAACACATTAATTATCTGCCCTGGACATCAGATCTGTGATAAATCTTCTCAATTTCCTGCTTTGAAGTAAGCCCTGGTGTCATGATCTGGAAGAGGTAAAGGGCTGCACGGGAGGGATCAGTAGTGCTGGTGGCGAAGGCCAGTCTTCTAGGTGGAAACAGGCTCATGGAATTCCAGGCAGGGAGGGCCGAGGGTAGAGGGTGGAGGAAAAGCCACGATTTCTTGGTGAACCCATGGATTAGCATGATGGAGTCTCGTGGTCTTTATCTTCCTCCAGGAGGACCCCAAGCTCAGAGAAGACCCACCAAGCTGCCTAACATCTCTGTCTACCTCCCCCCATGCCCAGGCAGGAACTGCTGTTCACCATTCATTCCAGACCTGGGCCTCTGAGGACAGGAGCTGCAAGGAAGATTGATTGTGAAGGGCTCTTGCCTAGACTACTGTCCCTACCCTGCCAAGGCAGAGGCCATGGATATGGTCGCCCCCCACTCATATGTTGAAACCTAACCCTCAGTGCAAGCTGGGGCCTGCAGGTAACCGGTCCTGAAGCAGAGCCCTCATGAATGCGATGAGTGCCCTCATACAAAAGCCTGGAGGGAGACGGTCTGCCTTTCCACCATGAGAGGACACACAGAAGGTGCCATCTGTGAGGACCGGGCCCCAACCAGACACTGAGTCTGCGGGAGTTGATGTTGGACTTCCCAGCCTCCACAGCTGTGAACAATACATTTCCATGGTTTTATAAAAATGACCCCGTCTAAGGCGTTCTGTTATAGCAGCACAAGGGAACTAAGACAGTGGCACCCTTATTTCCATTTGGAGGCGGGGACTAACTCTGAGATGAGAACCAGTAGGCTCTGAGAGCACATCGCCGGGGGAAAGGGACTGTAACCAGGAAGTTGTGATGTCATGGGGCCATCAGAGACCCAGCAATGTTGTTTCTGATGATTCCTGAAAGGGGGCTCTTTTCTGGAAGTGGGCAGATGGTGGGGGAGGGGCAGGAAGCTGAATTCACCACAGTGTCTGAGAACACCATCTACCAGCTGGAGCTATTTAGACACACCTCTGGTCAGTCCCCGCAGCAGTGAATCTCCTGTTTCTGGACAACAATCCAACAGGAAAAGTGGAGAGGAGGGTTGGGAACTGAACTCTGTTCCTTAAGTTCAGCCACTGCACTCCACTGAGCAACTGGCATAGCCAATCCCCAGTGAAGGCATAGATGAGGAAGATAGGGTCAGCACCTGCCCTCCTGGCCTCAACAGATCAGGATGGAGGATTTAGGTGTTAGTAAAAAGTGGCTCAAAGTTCCAATGAAGGACAGGGAGCAAAGGGAGACTTCTTTCAGAAAGGAGATGTTGGAACTTAAATGTGGCTTGAGATAAGGAGCTCCAGGCATCTCAAGTCAGCCCTGAGAGGCAGCGGCCATGTCTGCCTCTCTGACAGCTATGCCCCAGCCTCCAGCTCAGCAGGTGTGGAGGCATGAATGAGTGAACTCATGGGAACTGGCCTCTGCAAAGACACGCAGTCCCCACAGTGCCCAGGAGCCAGGAAATGGTGAGCAGACACCAGCAAGACCAGGGAGGTGCAAGAGGCCACCGCTCAAGGTTTCCTCCAAGGAGGACTATGTCACTTAAGGAGTAGGGCCTCTGAAGGAATGTGAATATGGCCTGGAAGATTCCATCAACAGCTATTTCCTTCACGCCTACAATGTGCAGGTGCAGTGTCTGCTCCCAGAGTCGTCATGAATGAGGCCACAGTTGGCCCTGCCAACCCACTTGCATCAGCTAAGGCACCCTGAGAAATGTCACCTGGATCAGCCCTCCCTCCCATGTCACTGAACTCACTGTCTTTTCCCTGCAGTAAAACCTCCAACCGCTTTCCCTGTCACCGGGGTGGGGGGCCCCTTCCTCTTCCCACTTCCATCCAGCTTCCAGGTTACCTCCCTAAGAAGCCAAAGGCAATTTGGTCACATTAGTTGGTTGGAAATACTCCAAAATGTTAACCATCCTTATCACTGGAGGAAAAAAATGACAGGTGACTTCAGTACAGCACCCTCTCCTCTTCCATCAGTACCCTCCCTCCCATCCTTCCCCAGGTCCAGCCACTGGAAGTTCCCCCCAGCCCCCAAACACAGCAGTCACTTTCCCACCCGGTACTCCTGCAGGGGCTTTTAACCCTTACCTAAACCTCTGGTTTGATTTACTTTTAAATCCACCTCTAGAAGGTGGACTGAGCTTTGGAGAGCACAGGTTAAGTTCATTACTTTCTCAACAACTAGGAGAGAGCTGCGATGCACCTGCCGGCATCCTAGAGGCTGGAGACCCAAGAAAGAAGTGACAAGTCCCTGATCTCAGGGGGCAGACATCGGGGAGAAGGAGGGATGCCAGCATGGAAACACGCGTGTAAAGACAGAAACGCGCACATCCACACGATGTTCCCAGAGCCTGTGAAGCCAGCGCCAGGAGGCTGGGCAAGGTCACAGGAACCCGCAGTAGCTGCGGGTCCGAGCACACCTCGGCCTGCCCAGAGCCCAGCTCCCACTCCAGCGACCGACTTCGACTCCGCCTCACCGCGGAATGGGGGCGCCAGGCTGAACAGTATCCTGTGCCCACCCCTCCGTGCAAATCCCTCAAGGCAACCCAGCCCTCCGCGCAGGTCCCCAGCAGACCGCTGCCCACCGCCCTGGGCGCGCCGCTCCGCGATTACCTGCCAGCCAAACAGTCCCCACGGAGGTGCGCACTCTAGGGCTCCCGGTGCCTCAGGTCCCGCGTGCCCGGCTCTGGGCATCCTCATTGTCCCCGGGGCATCGGACCCCCATTGTCCCTGACCCCTGGCGTCTCCGTCCCCCGCTCGCTTCCCCCGCTCCAGCGTCTCCAGCCCCTGCAGTCCTCGGCCCCAGCTGTGGACCTCCGGCCCCGGCGTTCCCCAGATCCACGCGCCCTCAATGTCTCGGACGCCCATCGTCCCTGATCCCTGGCGTCTCCGCCCCCCGCCGCCGCCCCCCGCCGTCCCTGGCCCCCGCTGCGGACCTCCGGCCCTGGCTTCCCCTGGGTCCCCGCGGCCCCCGTCCCCCGCGTCCCCGCGGTCCTGGCCCCGCGCCCGCTGACGCCATGACGCCGCGGCGGAGGGAGGGGCCGGGGCGGTGCGAGCGGCGGGAGCAACGGGCCCCGCGGCAGCTGCGGGCGACGCGGTCGATGGACATGGGCACCCAGGGCTCGGGGCGCAAGCGGCTCCCCAATCGGGAGCGGCTCACGGCGGAGGACGACGCGCTCAACCAGATAGCGCGGGAGGTGAGCGCGCCGGGCTGGCAGCTGGGGGCGCGGGGCGGGCGCGGGGCCGGGCGGCTGTCAGGGTCCCTCCGGGCGTCTGTCCCGCTGCGCGTCCTTCCGGCTGAGCGTCTGGCCCCAGGCGGGCTGGCCCGGCAGGCGCGCGCAGGGGCGCGGAATCCCTGGCGCTGCACCCCGGCCGGGATCTCGGCGGCCTGCGGACCCGGCACTCGTCCTCCAGCCCCGGGCCCGGCCCGCAACGCTGCGCGCCCTCCCCCACCCCGGCCACCGGCGGCCGCTGCGCCCTCGGGAGAGGAGCCGGCGCCGCCAGCGCGCGAGGTGGCCCGGGCTGGCCGGGCGGGGGCGGGGGCGAGCGCCCCGCTTTGTTGTGCCGCATGGGAGGGGGCAGGGGCTTAGGCCCGACCTGGAGGCAGGGACGGTCCCCGAAGGCCACATGGCCATGCCGAAATGGCCGAGTCGCTCCGGTGACCATTTGTCGTGGATCCATCGATGTCACTCAAGGTGCAGCTCAGAGATGAACTTCGGGGTCACAGTGAATTGTTTCAGGACTGAGCCCGGAAACGGGTCCAGGCCACGGAAAGGTCTTCATTAAAGTTTCCTGGGCAGAGTTGATTGTAACTAAGATCGTGTTTGGTGATGAACTTTACCTGTGACAAATTGAAGGCGCACCAGAGTGTGTATTTGTACAATGCCTTTTTTATTTCCCTCAAGGGTTCTACCTTAAGGCTAAAGAATGTATGTGACATCCAGAAAGCCGTCCAGGGACAGAGAGCTGCAGCTTGGGAAAAGGGACCCCAATAGGTTGGGGACCCAGGGGGACAAAGGAAGCTTAATTTTTGACAGTGTTCCCTTTGTATCATTTGAACTGCGTGCCAGGTGGATGTATGAAAGCAAAGAAAGTCTCTGTATTGCAACCTGCCTCGCAGGTTCTCTTCCGTGTTGGGTTTGATGGCGGGCTATTCCACATGTGATTCTTTCCACAGGAAACACTTCTGAGCCATTTGGGCTGTTTGCCTCAGTCAGATATTCTGGGAGGGTCTACTCTGTAACCAGTCCTTAGGTGTTTGCAGTTGTAAATACCTGATTTTGCTCTTATGGACATGTGGCAGTCACTCAGTATTTGTTGAATATTGAGTGAATCAAGACTTCTGTTTTTCTCTGTATAAGATAGAAAAAAGCTTTCCAGGCAAAGCTTTATTCATTCCTGAAAGCCCACTGTGACCTCCAGGAGACCTCCAAACTCAGCCTTCTCACATCACACCAGGACTAAGTCTCCCTGGCTCCACAGCACTCCACCAGCTCTTGCTGCCCACACCCGGCGTGGCAGTCAGATGTCTTATTATTTGTTCACCTGTAGAAGGTGACATCCAGACAGGCAGTATCTTTTGTATCCCAAGAGCGCAGGGCAGAGCCAGACACATACTGGGTGTTCCTCAACGTCTGTTACGTTAATTAATAAACAAAAGAAGTACAAGGCATTTAAAGGACCTTTGGCTAAATATAGACATTTGCTAAATATAGTAGCTTGAGCAGAACTCCCTCCTGTGAAGACTGTCATTTATGTATGCATTTGACCACAGTGCCTAACAAGTGTTTCTTGCGAGGGCCAGAGGTGACCAGTGAATTGCAAGCCTTGTCTTGCTGTCTGTGGTTGTGGGGCAGAAGAATGAGAGGAATGAGAGTTCCCAAAGTTTGTCTTTTAACCACTGATGGTTTCGTTGTTTTGTTTTGTTTTGTTGACACAGTCTCACTCTGCCACCCAGGCTGGAGTGCAATGGAACAATCTCGGCTCACTGCAACCTCCACCTCCTGTGTTCAAGCAATTCTCCTCCCTCAGCCTCCCCAGTAGCTGGAATTACAGGTTCACACCACCACGCCTGGCTAATTTTTGTATTTTTGGTAGAGGCAGGGTTTCACCACATTGGCTGGGCTGGTCTTGAACTCCTGGCCTCAAGTGATCTGCCTGCCTCAGCCTCCCAAAGTGCTAGGATTACAGGCGTGAGCCACCGTGCCCGACGTATCCGCTGGTTTTCATAAAATAGATTGAAAGGAAAGGCGAGGGAACACTCCTTGGGTTGAGAGCCCCGGGGTCCTGCCTCCTGCCCCTGGAGATCATGTTGAAGTTACAGAGAGAGACTTGTGGGTCAGAGCTGGGCTTTGAAACGACATAGTTCTTTGCCAGCTGTGCCATCCTAGGAAGGTGAGTTACTCAATCTCCTCTGAGCCTCTGTTTTCTTACCGCTAAAACAGGGAAGAAGAAATTTCTCCTGGCTATCAGGATTAAAGACAGTGGGTAGCAACCTAAAGTATGTCACTAGGCAGTCGGTAAATGTGAGAGCTCCTTACACACCCCTCCCTGGAAAACCCAGCCATCGGCGCAGCTGTCACAAGGACTGAGTAGCACAGATTGATAAGGGTTGGAGGGAGCAGGTGTGACATGTTTTAGTACAAATTAAATTCTGTCTCCCAACTGTGAAAATGAAAATCACTATTCAAATGGCAAATACCTATGCCTGGAATTCACTGGGGTTCTCATGGGAATCCACAACACTGTCGGAGGTTCAGTACTTTCTTCCTCACTGGCTGACTCAACAGATACAGGTCATGGCATCCAAGTTCCTGCCCTGGGGAGACTGAAGAGTCAGGGAGGAACCCGACAAGGACCTGCCTTCCAGGAGTTGAGTCAGAAAGGGCTCGACACCTGTAGGTCAATAGTACTAACAGACACCAGGGAGAGATCTGATATAAAAAGTGCACAGACAGTGCTCTGAAGGTTTGGACGTGAGAGAGCATTAGAGGAAGCCAGTGGCCTCATAAGTGGCTTCCTGGAGGAAGTGGCATTTTGAGTTCTTGAAGGATGTAGCCACCAGTCAAGATGGTTTGGCTGCTGTGACAGAAACCCTGACCGGACTGGCATTGACAGCGGGAAGTGTATCGGCTGGAGCCCAGCAAGCTTGGAGGCAGCGCAGGATTTCCTGCTAGCCTCACCTGCGGCTCGGGCCTCTTTTTCCCACAGCACCTGCAAGGCTGGCTGGGCCGGGCCATCCTCTGCAGGTGGCCTCATCCTCAGGCTGACTTGCTTCATGGAAGCCGGCTGGCCTTGGCTTTCCCAGGCTGCCCCTCTGGAGCCCACACACCATCTCTTCTGGTGGCTCTTCCCAGAGAGCTAGCAGTATCTCCCCAGCAAATCTCCGTGTGACTGCCTGGCCACTTCTGCATCAAGCTCTGTGATAAGGAACATGGACTTAGGGGCTCAGTCTGGCGAGGAGGGTGGGTCTGCCCTGTGACCAGTCAGGCTTGTCCTGGGACTGGGGAGAGCCGGCCTCCCTGAAACACTTGGGAAGGTGCAGGGGCCTGAATGGAAACTGGGGAGCCCTTAAGAAAGTGGTGGGAATGGGCTGGCACTTGGGTCTGGCACCCAAGAATGTGCTTTCTAGAGGATAAGTGGAAAATTCTGGGCTGAGGTCATTGGGAAGCCTGAATCACCAGGCAAGGATGCGGGTTCCTATTCCACTGCCACAAGGGCAAGAGCTGGGCTCCCCTGCACAGGGCTTTGCGCCCTTCTGGGTAGAAGCAGGACTCGTGGAGGGATGCATTTCTACTTCCACAACCAATGTCCTGCTTCCACGTTCTGGTTGAAACTCTAGGCAAGCGTCTAGTAAAGGGAGTTACTTGCAAACGCTGTAGATGCATTATCGCAAGCCGGTTATTTTGCATTCTCTTGTCGTGGTGGAATTCAGGCGGGATGTTGTCTCCAGTACGCACCTGGAGAAGCTCGTTAGCACCAAAGGCATGAGCTGCGCCCCTCACATCTGGGGAGGGGTGTTTCCAACGCAGACAGTTTTTCCTCTCCGAGCGCGTTTTGCGTTCTGCTGGTGCGTTTCGGTAGCATCCAAACTTGTCATTCAGCATTCTGCAGCTGAGTAAAGTGACCCCGCTCTCACCATGTGATTCAAAGTATTGCTCTCATTGAAGAATACCTTTCCCGGTGGGACTGCCATTTGCGCAGGTTACATTAGGAACTCGCTGTGGGTCCTTGCGACTGTGCGCTGAGCTGCTTATCCCCTCGTGGTACCATGGGTACCCCTTCCTCACCCAGCAGGATGGGGGCCCTCTCCCCCATAACTGTTTCCACAGCCTCTTCTCAGAGCTGGCCCCACTGTGATCCATGGCAGGTGCACTGCTGCCCCACCCAGCTCCCCTTCACTGGCCCCAAGTTGACTCGTGGGCCTGCGGGCACTGGCTGTTCGGGCCTCACAGCCACCGCCTTTCACTTGAGCAGTGGCCAAGGCATCCCGTTGTGGAGAAGGAGTCACACTGTCCCGAAGGCAGCCTACAGCCGTCAAGTCACCATTTTGTGAGGACACAAAATATCCCCAGCCTTGTTTCAAGGTGCAACCAACTCTGTGATGCATTTCTGGCTCCAGAGCTCTCTCGGGGCCAGGCTGAGACCAACTGCAGAGGCCACCTCCCCGCCCAGCCCTTCCCTGACCGGCCCACCTCCCTCAGCCCCCTGCTGAGACAGGGCTCCCATCCCGTCCTGCCATGGGCTCTGCTTCTTGGAACCCAACATAAAGAAAGCTGTGCCCATCATTTTGGGTAGCTCATAAATATAGGATATTTTAATCCTAAGTCCCCCTTTCATGTTTTCTTTCCATCCTCCCCAAAGAGCCGTCCTATGTCAACCTGTCTGGAGGGAGCCTGTCTCTCTCCTCCTCAAGGCTGTTGGAGAACCAAGCTGGAGGTGGGGTACACATGTTCTTTTCCAGAACAGCCTGGAAATGGGGTTCAGTGTGGAAACTTCACCCCATGTCTCTCCAGCACTAACTTGACCTAGTCCCTCTGGAGTGGAGAGTCCAGGACTGTGCCCAGCTGCCAAGATGCCACTCTGGGTCCCTAAAGCAGTCCCCTGCCCTCAGGTGAGATGGCCCTGGGGCTGGTATTCACCTGCACGCAGCCAAGATGTCAGACTTGTCCCTACAGCCTATTTCACTCGATTTGAAAGTGAATTTCATGACTTTTTTCTCTATGAATTTGCTTTGCTGAGGCTGGCCAGCAGATCGCACTCTAACTGGATGCTGTTGGACACTGGTTTGCCATTGGGGCCATGTCCCGCCCCTTTGTTCCACAGGAGTGGGGAGGGGTGAGGGGCATTCAGTGCCCAGCAGGACCCAGGACTGTCCAGCCTCAATGACATCCTGCCTCCAGGTGTAACCCAGCTGCGGTGGAGCCACCGAGGGCCCTTCTGCAACGGACCCTCCTAAGCCAGACGCCCATCTTAGCAGGTCGTCTGCAAGGTTTTAGGAATGTGACAAGAGCCACGTTCCAGACGGATTTTTACCGACAGTCTGAGCTGTTGGGGGGCGCAAACACTGCGCCTGTGACCTTGTGCTGTTTGTGAGATTCCCAAGGATGCTTCTGGGTTTCTGAGTCCACAGAAAACTCAGCTGTAGACAGGCCTGCTGGTCTCCGATGGCCCTGGGCCCCACCCCACAGCTATTTCTGTCAGAGGGCCAGCTGTCTCCCTTCTTCCTTTTCTGGGTGACTCTTGAGCCACGTGTTGGCGGGTACTCAGGGTTAGGATGTGTGTGGAGGACGTAAGAGGCGGTATGGATGAGGGAAATCCGGGACCTGGCTTCTAGCCCTGCGTGTCCCCTGTGAGCACTGTCGGGGTGTGAGACAGGAAAGGAGGGGGTGAACGGAGGTTGCCTCTAAGGCCCAAGGTGTGCCAGGTACTCTGGAAGCTTCGCTCTCATAGTTTGTTTAAATCCTGTGGAAAGGGTTCAGAGTCTCTCTGTTTGACAGAGAGAAAACAGACTCAGAGACAGCATGGGACGTGGCTGGGGCCACCTGCTCATTAGGGGCTGTTTGTTCATAGCCCAGGCTGCTTCCTGGATCAGCCCCTCAGTTCCCTCCAAGACCCCATTCAGACTGTGTCCTGCAGGCAAGCCACGTTCTTCCCATACCTGGCATATGTTGTCCCCAACCGACCTCTGAGCCACCAGGGGTGACATTTCAGGAGAGAGAGTCCCATGTCTGTCTCTGCCTTCCTATGTTTCTCATCTTCTTTTTCCATCCTTTCATCTTTAAACAATTGATTTGTATTTCTCAGGCCATTCCCACAAAGCAGCTGGGTGGCCTTTTTAAAATATGTCAGGTCACGTCACTTCTCTGATTAAAACTTTCCAAGGGTGTCTTGTATACTCTGTAAAAGCCGAGTCCTTAAACGACCTGAGAGACCCTAAATGATCTGGTAATCATCTCCGTGTTTATGAATAACATGCATATGTATTACCCGTTAGTTTATCCATTGCAGACGCTGTCAGCTCCTTTATTGAAGGATGGCTTTCTAATTTCCTTCTCTGCATCACACTATAGTTTGCTGTAGTGTGGGGCTAAACGGATATTCACTGGCAGGACAGAGTACTTAAGAGTGTGGGTGCTAGAACCAGATTTCCTGGGTTCAAGTCCCCATTCTGTCCCTTATAACCATGACTTAGGGCAAGTCACTTATCGACTTTGCGCCTTAGATCCCCCATGGGTAAGATGGGGAAGTTCCGGGAGTATACCTCACCCAGGGCAGTTATGAGCATAAATGAGATATTTCACAGAAAGACCTCAGAACAATGACTGTCACATAGTCAATGCTGGTGACTATGATGGTGTGGCAGGCTATGTAAATAATGTCCATTGCAGAGCCAGGCAGTGTATTATAACCTTTCTTTCCTGATACAACTTTCTGCTGCTTCTAGAGTTAATGATTTATTTTCTTTTTTATTGCTCATCTGTCTACATATCTATCTTGTCTATCTAGATATCTACATATCTCCACAAAGTTTTCAGCAGAACCCGTCACAATGCTACGTTCTATTTCATTAAACGAATCAGATAATCTATCAATTCAATTTTATTCTCCCATGGAAATGTACCCACTAAAGACCTCTGTCCTCTAGGTCGAGTCTGGTCTGGGTGTCCTCCTCAGGGTTTCCTGCACCTACCATTCTCTCTGCCACCATTCTGAGAATTCCTTTTACCCCTTTTTTAATTGTTGTTGTTAGGGCCCTCATTTCTGGATTTCATATTCTCTTTTTCTTGGATTCCTATCTTATTTTGCTGGAACACATCCTTTAGTAGCTTTCCGAGCAAGAATGCCTTTTTTAAGTAATCACATGTCTGAAAACGTCTTTATTCTACCCTTACACTTGATTAATGCTTTGGTTGTATATAGAATTCTAGGTTAAAAATAATTTTCCAAAGAATGATAAAGAACACTGGGTCTTCTTCGACACAATTTCCAGTAAGTATTGTTAGCTGGATAAAGTAATATGCAGAAAATAGAAATAGTATAATAGTATGCTGTTCTTTGTGTGAGAAGGGTTGTAATTTGCCTGCATTTGCATAAAAATCCCTGGCAGAACACAATGGAAAGTGTGGGGATGGAGGTGGGAGCAGATTGTCAAGTGTCACTCTTCGTGCCCTTGGTATTTGAACCATGTGACTGTATCACCTAGTCAATAAAATAAACTAATAAATATCAAAAAAGTAAAATTAGGAATGAGGCGTAAGGCTCACACCTGTAATCCCAGCAACTCAGCAGGCTAAAGTGAAAGAATAGCTTGGGACCATGAGTTCAAGTCCAACCTGGGCAACAAAGTAGAACCCCTCCTCTAAAAAAGTATTTTAAAGGTTTAGCTGGGCATAGGGATGTATGCGTGTAGTCCCAGATGTTTAGCTGGGTGTGATGATGCATGCGTGTAGTCCCAGCTATCTGGGAGTGTGAGGTAGGAGCATCACTCAAGCTTAGGCATTTAAGACCAGCCTAGGCAACATAGTGAGACCCCATCTCCACAAAAAAAAGAAAAGAAAAAGTAACTGGGTACAGTAGCTCATGCCTGTAATCCCAACACTTTGGGAGGCCAGCGAGTGGAATGCTTGAGCTCAGGGGTTTAAGATCAGTCTGGGCAACATGGTGAAAGCCTTTCTCTACTAAAAATACAAAAATTAGCCAAGCATGGTGGCCTGTCCCCATGGTCCCAGCTAGTTGGGAGGCTGAGGTGGGATCACTTGAGCACAGGAGACAGAGGTGGCGGTGAGCTGAGATCACACCCTGGCACTCCAGCTTGGGTTGACAGAACAAGACTCTGTCTCAAATATATATATATATATTTGAAAGAAAAACTTTGGAAACTTAGGATCTTCCCTTTATTCTCAGAATTCTGGGTTCTTCCTCCACTTATTGAGCTCCTTCCCTTATTGGGTTCCTTCAATGAATGAACAGTAACTTCTGTAAGACAGAACAGAGAAACGAGTTATTTTATTTTTTGTCTTTTGGTAATACCTCATGAAGATTCTTCATCGTTACCTTCCACTCCTTCCACTAAGTTTGCCTGTTTTATATTTAATTTCTAAGATTTGTTTCATTGTTCTTTATTTCTCCTTTACAGCATCCTTTCACAATTCACTAATGTAGTGCCTTTCCATACTGCTCTAAGGATATGAAGCAAATTCACTTCATTTGAGGGTTTCCTGAAATGTTTTTTGTCCCTGCCTCTTGGTCTGTTTCTTCTGCTTCTTTTTCTCCTTTGTGTGTTTTACCCTCTGCCTTTCATCTTGGATTCTTTCCCGGATGTGTGGTGATCCTCGGCTACCCTTGCATATCTTAGAGGGAGGCGCTAAACATCCTGACTACAAATTGAGCAAAGGCCAGGAAGGAAGATGTCACGAAGTGCGAACGGGAAGCCACCCAGGCTGAAGTGTTGGTACCGGTCAGTGGTTCCTCAGGCAGGGCCAGGAGCTCTGATTTGAACCCAGTGCCCTGCCTTCGAGACCAGTGCCCTTGACCACCATGTCAGTGTTGGAAGGAAACACTTAATATTGCTTAATATTAACAAGCCAGACTTCTCTAATTTCATGCCTACAGAAGGAGTTTTAGTTTTGATTAAGGGACTAGTAGGGCTGGAAAAGAAAGTTGAAAATTAATCTGAGACATACACCAGGGAAGAACAGCTAACCTCTAGTGTCTACACAGCCCAAACAAGGGAACCTGTCATTATGGTATTCTTTTACTGAGAGTGAAATAAAATGTCAAATGAAGTGAGCAAATAAATACAGTAAAAAGAAAATGAGATTTTCATAGCTTGAGCATCAAAAATTGGGCTGGGCACAGTGGCTCACACCTGTAATCCCAGCACTTTGGAAATCCAAGGTGGGTAGATCACCTCAGGTCAGGAGTTCAAGACCAGCTTGACCAATATGGTGAAACCTCGTCTGTACTGAAAATACAAAAATTAGCCAGGTGTGGTGGTGTGCGCCTGTAGTTTCAGCTACTCGGAAGCCTGAGTCAGGAGAATTGCTTGAACCCGGGAGGCAGAGGTTGCAGTGAGCCAAGATTGCGCGCCAATGCACTCCAGCCTGGGAAACAGAGTGAGACTTTTTCTCAAAAAAAAAAAAGGCGGCGGGGGCGGAATAATTCACTTATTTACTTGGAAAGTTCTCTAAGATCTGAGATATACTTTCCATAAAACAAATGAAACACCTGGAGAGTTTAGGTAGGCAGAATATGATATGGCCTTGGCTGCGGGTAACCCTTGGATCAGCAAGTCTGCAAGGGCCGGATCTGTCAGTGCCTCCACTGGCCTATTAAATTACAAACTCTCCACCCACTCTTGGCTTGGGGAGCGAATGCAAAATCACAGAGTGGTCATGATCACATTTAGACTTAAAGAAATCAGGAGATCTAAGTTTGTTCATGGTTTTTGTTTTTGTTTTTTTTTTTTTTTTTTTTTTTTGAGACGGAGTTTCGCTCTTGTTACCCAGGCTGGAGTGCAGTGGCGCGATCTCGGCTCACCGCAACCTCTGCCTCCTGGGTTCGGGCAATTCTCCTGCCTCAGCCTCCCGAGTAGCTGGGACTACAGGCACGCGCCACCGTGCCCAGCTAATTTTTTGTATTTTTAGCAGAGACAGGGTTTCACCATGTTGACCAGGATGGTCTCGATCTCTTGACCTCGTGATCCACCCGCCTCGGCCTCCCAAAGTGTGGAGATTACAGACTTGAGCCACCGCGCCCGGCCTTGTTCATGTATTTTTAACCTGCATCATGTAGGTTTATCAATTTTGCCATCTTTGTCCTTGACTTCTTTCATTTTTTGTCTTTCACTTTCTCTGATGACATTCCTTTGGCATCTGGGAAGATGTGAGGGTTTCTGTGTGGTCCGAACAGCTAGCATGGCTCTACCCTGGATTCCCTAAGACAGCAGCCCCTAACTTTTTGGCACCAGGGACCAGTTCTGTGGAAGACAATTTTTCCACAGACCAGGGTGTGGGCAGTGGTTTGCGTTTATTGTGCACTTTGTTTCTATTATTATTACACTGTAATAGGTAATGAAATAATCCGACACCTCACCATAATGTAGAATCAGTGGGAACCTGGGAACCTGGAGCTTTTTTCCCTGCAACTACACGGTCCCAGCTAGGGGTGATGGGAGACAGTGACAGACCGTCAGGTATAAGAGCATGCAGCCTAGATCCCTCACATGCACAGTTCACAGTAGGGTTCATGGGCCTATGAGAATCTAATGCTGCCAGTCTTCTGACAAGAGTGGAGCTCAGGAGGGAATGTGAGTGATGGGGAGTGGCTGTAAGTACAGATGAAGCTTTGCTCACTGCTGTGCGGCACAGTTCCTAATAGGCCACGGACTGGTACCAGTCTGTGCCCTGGGGGTTGGGGAACCCTGGCCTAAGATATTGCTTTAAATTACCCCCGGCATATTTTCAAATCACCCAAAGTTGTGCTGTTTACGGGACTCTGCTCTGCATCTCTGCAGCGCATGGTGGTAGCCACCAGCCCTATGGAGTTACTGAGCACTTGAAATGTGGTTAGTGCAGTTGAGGACGGGCATGTCAAATTAACATCAGGCCAATCATTGAAATATAAATAGCCACATAGGCCTCAGGGCTCTGTGGTGGCCAGTGCAGCTCCAGAGCAAGGATTTATCCCTTGTGGAAATACGTTGTAATAGAGGTATGTTCTGTAATGTGGGATATTTACTGACGACTTACATGTGGGGCCGCGTGTCACTCATAGAGCAGGAATGAATGGTGGTGCAGGAGGACTGGACTGATGGATGGACTGATCGATTGCAGGTTGGAACCTTTGTGGGGCTGTGGCCTCAGGGACCCGTGGGTCAGCCTTTTTAAGTTGTATGACCATAGGCAACTCAATGCAGCCCAGTCTTCTTTCCTTTATCTGTGCAAGAGGAATGCTGTCCCGTGGGGCAGTCACGGTAACGAGCTGAAGCCCACACACTGTGGGGCGTGCTGCCTGACACCTGCTAGACGCCAACTAAATGGTGTGTTGTCTGCTCGCTTCAGGTGGGTGGGTTACTGTAGAAGGGGGCAGTGGTGCTTCTTGACTAGCTGGGATGTGTCTCAGGGCTGAGATGGGGCTTGCGTGGACCGTGTAGGAAAAAACCGGGAAAGACGATCTCCCATGCCTACGAGGGACACAGACGGCCCTCGGGACTGATTAAACGAACTCAGAATAAAAGCAGAAATGGTTGTCGCTGTAGATATGTGTGTCTTTAGTGTCAGCGTCCCAGGGGACTTCTCATAAGTTTCAAGCATGTTACCATTCTTGGCACTGAGACGGTTAGTAATCACTTTTGCCTCTTGGTCTTGAATTCAAGAATGGGCAGTAAGATGCCATCAGATTTTTCAAGGCGCTTTGCCATCAAGCAGCCTAGCCTTGGTGCCCAGGTCTTTGGTTGGCTTCCCGGAAATAATGGGCCACCTCACCCCAGCCTTGTTCTGTGCTGTTTATCTTTGGGCTTATCTGACCTCTTAGAAGCTACTAAATTACCTGCTATTTTTAACCCATGCCTAGAGCCAGCTCCAGAGGACTTGCCACAGGAGTTGAGATGAGGTGATGGCTACATGGTCTTCCAGCTCTTCATTTCAGTATCTGAAGTGTTTTCTTTCTTTTGTCCTGTGTTAGGGTTTCTCAGCCTGGGCACTACTGACGTTTAGGGCCAAGAAGTTCTCTGTCCCAGGGGAGGACTTGAGCACTGTAGGGTGTTGAACAACATGCCTCGCTTCCGCCCAGTAGACACCAGTAGCTCCCCACTCCCCAGCTGTGACCACCATCATCTTCCAGACGTTGTCAAATGGCAGATGGGGAAAGAGATACCCAGTTGAGGGTCTCTGTTTCAGAGGGTCTCTGCTGGGTGTGTACCTTGAGCTCTGAACCACTCCCCTCAGCTAGAGAACCCCAGGTGTGCCAGTGGATACGACCGTTTGCCCTCCTCAAAGAGCCCTAGTTGACCACACCACATTCTTGGTGTTTCCTCCATTAAACCTCCTGGAAATTAGTATGGAGGGGCCCACGTACCCTGGAAGCTGAGATGGAGCCATGTTAGGTCAGCTGCAGGCTCAGGGAATGGAGACATCAGCTGCCATTGTGATTACATTTTGCTGTGCTCAGAAGTATGCTCGAACTGATGGCGGGGCAGGGGACCATCTCTAATGAGATAGCACAGGCTGGAGGCTTTATCATGGGAGTTTATCTCCCCCAGTGCTGGAGGCAAGAAGTCCAAGATCTAGGTGCCAGCACATCCAGTACCCACCTTTTGTCTGCATCTTCAGACCACTCAAAATCCAGGTGTGGCTGATGGAGACAGGACAGGGAAGACCCCCATCTTCAGTCTCACCTGTCGGGGTGGGACTGGAGACCCGTTCATCCTTCACGCCCCCAGGACCACCCTCAAGATGAGAAGGGGGACTGGGTGTTGGACAACCAAAAGATCAGTGACTGCCACATCTCCACAGTATTAAAACTGTCCCCATAGCTCCTGCAAAAGCACGTTGCCGAACTTCTTAAAATAGATGGCCAGATCATTGTCTTGTGCAGAAGCCCTGTGACGTCAGCCCAGGTCTCTGCAGCTCTCTGCATGACACTCTCCTCACCACCTCTGAACTGATCTCCAGAAGTACCATGCAGCCCCCTCCCTCCACTCCTGTTCCCAGTAAGAGAACCCTGAGAACCTGCAGTGTCTCTCCAAAGACTCCCACTTCCAGCCCTAGGGCTCTCTAAGGCGTGCATCTCAGCCTGCTGGGATGGGACGGGAAGGGACCATTAGCCATGCGAATGTTCCAGCATATTCATCTCTGTGCTTTCTACCTCTTGCTTCTGTTTTTATGTACAATTTGCAAAGGAAAATACACACATACACAGTCCCTCTCATTAGTTGAAAATTCAGATGTAATATTCCTTTTGGTTTAATAAATAATACTCTTAAAAAATAATATTCAGCACTTTGGGAAGCTGAGGCAGGAGGATCCCTTGAGCCTAGGAGTATGAGAATGGCCTGGGCAACATAGCAAGAACCCTTCTCTATTTAAAAAAAAAAAAAAAAAAGGCTGGGCACAGTTGCTCACGCCTGTAATCCCAGCACTTTGGGAGGCCGAGGCGGGTGGATCACCTGAGGTCAGGAGTTCAAGACCACCCTGGCCAACATGGTGAAACCCCATCTTCACTAAAAATACAAAAATTAGCCAGGCATGTTGGCAGGTTTCTATAATTCCAGCTACTCAGGAGGTTGAGGTAGGAGAATCACTTGAACCCGGGAGGCAAAGGTTGCAGTGAGCTAAGATTGTGCCATTGCATTCCTGCCTGGGCAACAGTAAGACTGTCTCCAAAAAAAAAAAAAAAAAAAATAGTGTTCCTTTTGGTTTAGGGCTTATTCAGTCTTTTCTCTTTGGATTTCTATTTTTGTGATTAGTGTCAAAATTTTAATCTATTTTTCTTTCCTACAAAGCTTTTCCAATTTTCCCTATGTAGAGCACAGTCGTTGGTCAATTACACTGAATATGTGTGCCGGGAGGACGTCCTTGCAGATCAACACGTTGCACTCTGTATTGTCAGCAACTGGTTTTTAAATACGATTTTTAAAAATATAGTAAAGTATACCAGGTTAAAATATAATATGCACAATAATATATGGTATAGTTTTGAACCTGCTTTTAAGTTTTTTGAGTTATTTCAAGTAAGGATACGCCTGCCCCTCGGGAGAACTTCCTAGGTGTCACCTTAGATGGCTGTGTGCTTCCCTTCTTGGGCTCTTGCAGGGTTTGGGGCTGAGTGAGGCTTTTCTTCAGGCAACATCTCAGTGGAGCCCAGCTCTGCTGCTCACTGTGTCTGTGACATGTGTTCTCACCCACCTCGAGCTTCCATTTCCTCTTCTGTAGAAGGAAAGCCAGGGTGGCTAAGAGGCCTCCTACCGTGATGCTTATCAGTTGTCCAGGCCACGCCCCCTCCGCAAGCACACAGCTCCCTCCAGCGTCACCTGGCCAGTGCTCCCCGCTCCCTGAGGTCTCAGCCGCCTCCTTGCCAGGTGTTCCCCCAGCTCCTCCTGGTCTCACCTATCGGAGCAGCTGTCATTTCCTCTCTTCTCCCCCAGCTAGACCACCTGCCCTCTGGAAGCCACACCAGCCCTGTCACAGGTGGACCTCCAGTGCCCGGCGTGGCCGCTGGCACACGGAAGTTACTGAGGACCCCCCTGCCAGAAGAAGGGAGGTCAAGCCACAAATGGGAATTCCTATTTAGTTTGGTGATTGTTAATATCGTCTTATTAGTTTGAAAGCTTTTGGATGTGGTGGTTTTTGTCCAAGCAGTTTAAACCGCCTCTGTCAGAGTTCATGTGTGAATTGTGTAGTGGGTTTCATTGATAGCCCATCCTAACTCCTGACAGGCTGGTCAGTTACCAGAAGAGATGAAAAGGCAACATTGTTCTTGTAGTCAGAGCCTCATCAGAATTCACCAGCTGGAGACCAGCACCACCCAGAAGCCTCGGCTGCCCCGGGTGCCACACTGAACTCCACGGTGAGTAGCCGTTTTGGGGTTTCTCCTGGTGTGAAGTTTCCTCCTGGCTCCCATGACTACAGACACATCCATGACTACAGACTACAGACATCCATGAGAGAGTCTTTGGGAGACCAAGGGAGAGTGTAGTGTACAGGGTCAGCCTTGGGTGCTGTGGCCGGGAGCCCTCCTCAGATAAACAACAGGCATCTCTGAGTCTCTGTTTCCATCAGGCAAGAGGGGGCAATATCGGACGGTTGTGAGGCGCGTTTGAGGCGATGCTGACAGGAGGCTTAGGATGGGCCTTCAGGGAATCGTGCTGGCCACGGACCACAGGTGTGCAGTTGCCCCCATCCACCGCCTGTGTTCCAAGACTTTCAGACTCAGAGGTCGAGGCCTGGCTTCTGCCCCAGCTTCACTCCCGGTTCTAGGCTCCATGCCAGGTTCCAGGCTCCAGGCCTCAGGTTCCCAGTCCCAGGTTCTAGGCTAAGGGATTTGGTTCCAGGTTCCAGGCTCCAGGCCTCAGGTTCCAGGTTCTAGGTTAAGGGTTCCCAGTTCCAGGTTCCAGGCTCTAGGATAAGGCCTCTCAGTTCTAGGTTCCAGGCTCTGGGCTAAAGGCTAAGGGCTCCCAGTTCCAGGTTCCAGACTCCAGGCTTCAGGTTCTAAGTTCCATGTTTCAGGATCTAGACTAAGGGTTTCAGGTTCCAGGTTCTGAACTCTAGGTTTTCTGTTCCAGGCTCCAGGTTGCAAGGTCTGGACTCCTACACCAGCTCTAGGCTATCCAGCGAGGTGAGGAAGGGTCACAGGGGCAAGTGTGCCTGCATGTCACCACCTCCTCTGTAAGGTGGGATAAATCCACCTGCTAGCCTCACAGAGTGCACATAAGGTCCCAATGGGAAAACATTGGAGATGAAGCACATGAAGCTTAAAGGGCTCTGCAGCTGTGATACGGTGGTGATATTATTGTCAGAAAAGTTTAAAATAAATCCTCACACTCAGATGTTTCACGCTCGTCTGTAGCTGCCTCTGAACACGTGTGCTTGTGGGCTGGAGGGCCACCGCGCACTCGCTGCACCTCTTTTGACACTGCTGTTGCTTTCTTCTCCAATTAGAGGAGATGTACACCGCTCAGAATTTGCTGGAAATGCGGGATCTTGGGCCCCACCTGTGCCACTGATCTTGAACCTCTGGAGGTGGCACCCAGCCATCTGGGCTTCTGACACACCCCTGGACAATTCTGGTGCACCCTCACCTTCAGAAGTTCTGCCTTTGGTAGATGGATGCCACTGGTATATCTGGCTCTAGAGGTGGGAGAATGCATTTACTCTCATGTTCTGCATTAGCAGAGGGTGGCTTTTTCCTACTCAGATGGCTGCGGAGTGAATGACCTCAGTCTTATCTGTTAGTGTTGCTGTGACCTTCCTGCTGGGCGAGGCTGCCTGCTGAGGATCTGCCCCCTCTCACAGGCATCCCTCCCTCCTCCCAGGGGAGAGCCTGGCCAGGGCCCCCAGCCCTGTGGGTCTGCACTTGGCACAGAGCAGACCCTGGATCACTAGGGTTTAGCGGCAGAAAAGTGAGTGAGTGAATGAACAAAGGAAGGAATGAATGAATGAACGGACTTAGCCTGACTTCACATAACTTTTGCAAATTCTGATTCTTTTCAAACTAGAACAAGATTTGAAAAGGCTTGTCAGAAGTCACTTACATATAAATGAAGGTTTAGGGAAGCAGGATGTAAGCTGGCCGGCTGTGGATTCTCAGGTTCATTTTGATCCCACTTCACTCTGGCCAGGGCGGTTTGCGACCTTACCCCTTAGATATAGAAGGGAGAGTTAAAGCAAGAACCAAATCCTTTTCCTGTTTGCTCTTATAGTGTTCCCTCTTTCCGGCTTCTCGTTTTTATGGCTTTTCCTCCCTCGTGTTTCTCCGTTGGCTTTTACTGTAATGTACGCACTCGGAAAAAATCTTCTGAATGATCCTGGTGATGGGGCTTTGGCCTCATTGGGCGTCGTGTACGATCGGGTTGCATTGTGCATTGCCGGCGCGATGAGCTCGCACTCCCTAAAAAGGCAATCGCTGTGTCCAGGAAAACTGCTAGGTTGATGGCTCATTCCCAGGGGCTGAAGTCACTTGGACCAAGGTTTGTAGGACATTCTCCCATATGGCTTCCCTGTTGGGACAGGGGGATTGGGCCAGAGGAATTTAGGTGTATTAATACACCCTGCCAGGTGCAATAAATAGCCGCCTTTGCCTGACCGTAACCTTACCTAAGTGCCATGCTTCTCAAGAGCCCTGGGCCCCCCAGGAGTAACTGAGAGCCTCTGGAGGAGAGCTACACCTCTGTTCATGGGTTAGAGGCAGGTGGCAGTCTGGAGAATTCAGATGGAAATAAAAATGAGTCAGTGTTGGGATGTGTTTTGTGAACCCGGAAAGCTTAACTAGAATGATCTAAGAGACTACCTAACCTGTTGTCAGCGATTTTTTTCTTAAACTGACAACAAGATGTTCCCACTAATGTCTCTTTTCTGTTCTAGGATCATCTGGGATGCACATTGCTTTTGGCATCAGGTCACCTTTGACTCCTTCAATCGTTGGCAATTGCTTAGTATTTACTTGTCTTTTCGACCTGGTGCTTTTAAAGAGTAGCTGTTAGGTATCTTGTAGAATTTGGATTTGTCTGACTAGACTGAGGTCTTGGATTTGGGGGGAGAATCTCACACAGGTGAAGTGCCCTTTCCCTCACGTCCTACAGGGACACACAACACCAACGCAGCTTCTCACTGGGATGCTGACCTCAATCTCTAGGCTGAGGTGGTATCTGTGGGTTTCTACTCTATAAAGTTACTGCTTCTCCCTCTCCCTACTCTGGAAGCAAGTCACTAAGTCCAGCCCACACCCAGGGAAGTGGACTTAGGCTGCCCATCCTGGCGGGAGGAGGATCAAAGCATTAGTGGTCCTCAGGCTAGAGCCATCACCATCATTAGTAAATTTGGAAAGAGACATTCAGAGGCTTTGCAGACATCCTGAATCACCCTGAAGTATTCTTCCACAGATAGGTCATTCTTCTTTTAGTGTGAATATCAAAAGCAGGTTATTCAGTGCAACAGTGAACTTGCAAGCAGGGACTGGGAAGCTCTGGAGTTGCCGTGACTCAGTCCCGTGCCCCTGGCTGTGTTCCCCCCTACTCCTCGCTGCCAAGATGCTGCTGGGCTCTGGGTCTCACAAACACCCGTGAGTGTTCTGCTCACTGCTGGGGACATAGACTCTGACACCTTCCTACCCCACACTGCTCCCCTCTCCTCCAGCTTGCCATCGCCGGAGGCAGCAGCGACAAGGGAGGTGCTGGGGGCAGCTCCTCCTGCAGGAGCTCTCTCTGTGCTCTGGGGCCTGACATGTATGGAAACAAGATATGCTTGGTAAATAATTCTGTTAACTTTGTTTTTTGGGAGGTGGGGTGGCCAAATACCAGATCATGACTTGAACGAAGGGTTTATGATGGATGGAAAGGACTTCCTTCATCCTAACTCAGCGTCACTTTATGATGTACTCAGTCACTCCCTTTTAGAAATTACCTTAAACAGTGGTGAGCAATGGAATTCCAGAACGATCGAAGAAACGCAGACCAAGCTACAAAGACGGACCGTCTGGGTTGCAGAGAAAGGTGACCTTTCCCTGGAAAATATCCACGCTCAATCTGTACAAAGCCCTGCCCACTGGGTTCTTGGGAGCACTGCAAATGGACTTGTTCCTAAGCTCCAGCCTGCTTCTCCACTCCTATGAGAAGTTAACTACTTTTTTTTTCTTTTTTTTTTTTGAGACGGAGTCTCGCTCTGTCACCAGGCTGGAGTTCAGTGGCACAATCTCGGCTCACGGCAACCTCCACCTCAACATGGGGTTCTCTTGTGTTTTTATTTTTGTTTATTGATTTATTTTGAGACAGAGTCCCACTGTGTTTTCCAGGCCGGAGTTCAGTGGCACAATCTCGGCTCACTACAACTTTTACCTCCCTGGGTCAAGTGATTCTCCTGCCTCAGCCTCCCAAGTAGCTGGGACTATAGGGGCGGCACCATGCCCAGCTGACTTTTGTATTTTTAGTAGAGATGTGGTTGTGCCATGTTGGCCAGGATGGTCTACATCTCCTGACCTCGTGATCCACCCACCTTGGCCTCCGAAGTGCTGGGATTACAGGCGTGAGCTGCCGTTCCCAGCCATTTTTTTTTCTTTTCCTTAGTTCTGTTCCTCACCGTGGGGACTCTGGGTAACAACAGACAGCAACAGAGACCGTGGTAGCTGCAGTAAAGGTGTTAACATGCACCATGTGTCTAAGCCCTTTTCATTTTCTTTTTAAAAAAATTTTGGGGCCACTCAGAGTGGCTCATGCCTGTAATCCCAGAAGTTTGGGAGGCCGAGGCGGGCAGATCACGAGGTCAGGAGTTCAAAACCAGCCTGACCAAAATAGTGAAACCCTGTCTCTATTAAAAATACAAAAAAATAACTGGGCATGGTGGTGGATGCCTGTAATCCCAGCTACTTGGGAAGCTGAGGCAAGAGAATCACTTGAACCCAGGAGGCAGAGGCTGTAGTGAGCCGAGATCGCACCATTGCACTCCAGCCCGGCAACTGTGTGAGACTCTGTCTCAAAAAAAAAAAAATTCTGAATATGTTTACTTAAACATAAACGTGACACCACATGTTCTCAGTCATCGGCAGGTGTTGAACAATGAGAACACACGGACACAGGGAGGGGAGCATCACACACAGGTCTGTCTTGGGGGGCTAAGGGAGGGACAGTGCAGGGTAGGGAGGTTGGGGAGAGAGAGCGTGGGAAGAAATGCCACATATAGGTGACAGGGGATGGCGGCAGCAAACCACCCTGCCATGTATATACATGCAGCAGTCCTGCATGATCTGCACATGCCCCCCAGAACCTAAAATACAATTAAGAAAGAAAACAGAAACATGAAATATTCTGATGGGTTTACAGGAGCAATTATTGTTACTAGGGAAGGCTGAAATTTGCTGTTTTCTTCTTTCTTTATTTATTTTTTTAGCGTATATGTTATATTTTGTTTCTTCAACTTCGAGTTCCGGCGCACGTGTGCGGGACAGGCGGGTGTGTTATGCAGGTAAACGTGTGCCACGGTGGTCGGTCATTCTGTCGCCTGGGCAGTAAGCCCAGCAAGCATGAGCTGTTCTTCCCGATGCTGTCTCTCCCCATCCCCGCACGGGCCCCCCTGCGTGCGCGTGAGAACATGCGCTGTTTGGTTTTCCCCTTCTGCGTTAGTTTGCTGAGGATAATGGAAGCCTTTTCCTTAATTCATTAAATGGGTAGATGTTTGTCCCTCCAATCCCTCATTGGTATTTTGAAGCTCTAGCCCCCAGTGTAGCTGTGTCTGGAGGTGGGGTCTCTGAGAACGTAATTAAGGTTAAATCAGGCCATAAGGGGGGTACCATGATCCAACAGAATTATTGTCCCTGTGAGAAGAGACGCCAGAGAGCTCACCGTCCGCACGCACACAAAGTGTGGGCCGCGTGTGCGCGCAGCAAGAAGGTGGCATCTGCAAGCCTGGAGTTTGCCGGCACTTTGGTCTGGAATGTCTCGGTCTGCAGAGCTCCAAGAAGACACGTTTCTGTTGTTGAAGCCGCCCAGTCTGCGGTGTTTTGTTACGGCACCCCGAGCAGCCCCAGACAGGCAGATACCATTATTCCCACGTGAAAACGGAAGAGACTGAAGCATAGAAAGGGGCTGCCTGCCTTGTTCCGTTGATTTCTCCTTCTGAGAGTTTTGCTTTCTGCATTTGCTGTAACGTTCAGTTCATAAAGGCTCCTGACACGACGGCTTGTTGTAAACGTCCCCACCCGACAGCATCCTCTGCCTCCCTTGTCCTCATCGGACACTTTTCACTGTGAATTCTCCTTTCTCTAATGTTAGCATCTGAGACCCTTTGCGTTGGTCAGGATAGGCCGAGCCTGAGGCTATAACAAACATTCTAAAGACCCAGAGGCCTGCAGTGACCACAGCTTCTCTCTCGGGTACAGTGGAGGCCATCGCGGGTCTGCAGGGCCTCAGCTCACTGGAGTCTCTCAGTCCCCGCCCAATGGGACGTGGCTCTCATGGCTTCTGCTGTCAGCACAGACTCATTCACTGGCTCCTAACACTTCTGCCCAGAAGCGGCACGTCATTTCTAGGCACAGATGATAGGAAGGTGCCAGGCAGGCTCCTCTAGCCAATGTAAAGGAGTTTGTGCAAAGCAGAAAAGGGGAAGAGCCCACCCATGGGTGCAGGGCGCAGGAGTGGGGTCTCTCCCTATCGCCCCATGGCTGGGCACTCGCTGCATACCAGGTTTTGCCATCTTTATATCTTCATGGCATTCCCATGAGAGGTTGGGGCTTCTGGCAAGACAGCATTTCAAACCATTCCTGAAGCAGGAACCACATCTGTGTGTGAATTTTCCAGAATCTGGGGGACGAACTTACTCGTTTCTCTGATATTCTGAAGAATGAGTACAGCTTCCGACAACAGCGGCATTCGAACCTGAAATAGGAGCAGCGTGTGAGTGCACACGTCTCTTCACTTGGTTTTGCTTTGCTTTGCTTTCTTTACTAGGGTTCTGACAAGCCACTCACGTGTTTCTGCGTTCAAGTTCCATCTGAATGACTTTAGTGCTTGTCAGCCAGCGGAGGACCCGGGCAGCCCTGAGCCCCAGCCCTTCCCCTAGCAGCCAACCAGACACCTGTGTTCTAAGGACACAGGAGCCTCGAAATAGCAGCGACTCAGAGCGTGTTTTCCTGACAACTGCCGATTCTCTCCTGACACCCTAATCCTGCTCTTTCCCTATTTTACGGATCGTTCTTTGCTGAAATTACTTGGCGCACATCAGAAGTGTGTTGTTTCACAAGTGTCCGGGGTGCTCGAGGTAATCTGGTATAACAAGATGCCCCAGGGCCAGGCGACGTTGGCTGCTGTTTATAATCCCGGCACTTTGGGAGGCAAGGTGGAAGGATCCCTTGAGGCCAGGAGTTTAAGACCAGCCTGGTAAATGTAGTGAGACCCCATCTCTATAAAAAAAAAAGATAAGGCAGTCCAGATACTCGTTTTGCGAACTTGGGGGAGTCATATAACCTTAGCTTTTCTTTGTCTCTTGCCTGTGATGAGCAAGTGAAACCATCTTCCCAGAAACTATCCCCCCTGCCCCCAGCTCAGCCTGAGCCACCTAGACCCGGGAAAGAGGCCAGAGCCTGTGGGACCTTTGGGCAAGCATCCCCCTCAAAGCAGGCAGTGATGACAGGGCTCCCCCGGGGAGGGAAAAATGATTGCCCCACCTCACTTTCTCAAGCTCCTAAGACTCCCATCGTTTCAGGATGTTTTCCCTCTGCTTCCTTTCTGGGGTGACATTGCAATGTGTGTTTCAGTCCCCCTGTTCTCGCTGCCCTGAAGGAATTGCAGAAGCAGGCATGGCTGGCATGAGAGGAGGCATCCTTGTCACCATCCTTCGTTGCCTCACACCTGTGGTTAGCATGGAGGCTGCCCTGGGTCTTGGCCGGCCCCTGGAGCTGGAGGAGGCTCCGGGCCACCGTTCGGAAGCTCCTGTGGCCCCAGCCTCAGGGCCCCCTTGGCTGCAACCTGGCTGGGTCAAAGCCTGGCCCCAGAACAACCCCTCCCTGCCCACAGCTGCACCCAGCTGAGAACACTGTAGGCCAGACATGGTGGCTCACACCTATAATCTCAGCACTTTGGCAGGCTGGGGCGGGCAGATCACCTGAGGTCAGGAGTTCAAGACCAGCCTGGCCAATATGGTGAAACACTGTCTCTACTAAAAATACCAAAAAATCTGCCAGGCATGGTGGTAGTCACCTTTAATCCCAGCGACTTGGGAGACCGAGGCAGGAGAATTGCTTGAGGCCAGGAAGTGGAGGGTGCAGTGAGCCCAAATCATGCCGCTGCACTCCAGCCTGGGCGACAAAGTGAGATTCCATCTCAAAAAAAAAAAGAACGCTGTGATGTGAGAGGCAGTTGTGAGTCGGCCTGAGGGCACACCCAGTAAAACTTCTGCGGGTGTTTTGTTTTTCTGAGAGGGTGATTTTCCCGGTTGCTGTCCATGCAGACTGTGAGGGATGTTCACGTCACGTTTCTCACCCGAGTCCTCGCCCCATTGCCCACCTCCCTGCCGCAGTTCGGAAGCTCCACAGGGACCAGTGTCGTTCGAGCTTCACCAGCCCTCGGTTGTAGCACTCGGGCTGAGTTCGTCTACCTGCTCATTCATGTATTCACTTTTTCTGATTCAACAAAGACCTCTTTGATTAACCCCAGCAGGTGCTAATATTCTGCAGCCTTCGAAAGAGAAGATGTAGTCCTCCTCTCAAAGGCCATTCTTTCAAGTGTCCATCCATCCACTGGGCAGATTTGTACTTAGCACATTCTCTGGGCTGGGGACACTGTAGGGCATAAACCGAAGTCCCCACCCTCTGTAATCCTGAAGATAAACTGCTCAACAGACAGCTCTGTAACCTGCCAAGTGCTGGAAAGGGCTGCAGAGGAAATGGGGTAGTGGGGTAGAGAGGGCAGTAAGGAGGGCAAGCAAGGAGGTTGCTATTGTCTGCGGGGCACCAGGGGAGGACTCTGGGAAAGCTGATGTTCATGCCAGTGGGACAGACAGCAGGTGCAGTGGTGAAGAATGATGCCAGCCTGACCTGTCTGACTCTCAACATGGGGGCTGTGTGGCTGAGCAGAGAGATCCGAAGGAAGAGTGGGGAGAAATGAGGGTGGAGAGACAGCTGGGGGTGAGACTCCCCGGGGCTCTGTCTGGGCAGCTGAAAACCTGGATCTTCCCCCTAGCGAGAGGGTGGCTGTTGGACAGCTCTGGTGGAGATCTGGCTGCTCTGGCCTGTGTTAAGAGGATTCTTCATTGCCCTGTGTGGAGGACAGCTTTGGATGGCCAGGCAGGTTGCACACTGCAGAAGCCCTGGGGGCACCCTTCACACTGAGTCCTGTGTGAATGACCATCACAGCCTGGGCGGGGCCGGTGGAGGAGCAGCAGACCAGCAGGGGCAAGAGCAGAAGCGTTAGACCAGGCTGGATGTTGGCACAGTGACCGCAGGAGAGGAGACTGTTGCCAGACCAGAGTGGAGCTGTGGGCCGCAGGGGTGCTGAGGAGTACTTGTGTTCTGCGTGTCTTCTGCAAGTAGAGGAGCCTGTGGGGTTTGCTGGTGGATTGGATGTGAGACGGGAGAAAGAGAGAGGTCAAAGACGGTTCCAGGTTTTTGCCCTGTGTGACCAGAGTGCATGTTGAGGTTTGACCTGTGCCAGTGTGGGAAGCTGGGGAAATGTCAGGTTCTGGAGGAAACCTGGTTGCCTATGCTGGGCACTCTGCCCTCTGTCCCCCACATCCTCCTTGAAATGCGTATTGGGTTACTCTGGGGTGTGGATTTCTGATTAGGGGAGTTCAGAGGCTCATTCCCAGCCCCTAAGGTGTAGATTAAAATTAACTTATGCAACATGTATCATACTTTTTAAGTTGGAGGTTTTAAAAATGAATATTAATTTAAAAATTGTCAAACATACCTTAAATTAGAGAGGCTACTTACTACAAAGAACACCCATACATCTGTCACCCAGATCCAACAAGATTTTACCATGTTGCTTCCTCTGGCTCTGTCTTTCATTTTCTAGGTTTCTTTGCTCATAGTGTTTTAAAGCAGATTCCAGGTCCAGGGTCACTGCAGTGCCACAGCTAAAGCAGCCAGGTCTTCCTACACAACCACGGTGCTTTCACATCTAATCACATTTACTGGAATTCCTTGGTATCATCTAATGCCTAAAACGTAATAAACTTTTTCCAATTATGTCAAAAAGTGTCATATTACAGTTGGTTGGTTTGAATTAGGATCGACAGAGTCCACACATGGTGTCTGGGTGCTCTGCCTCCTACACCTCCTTCCGTCTGGGAAGCCCCGTCCCAGCCATGCTGCTGTGGAAACCAAGGCGCTGGATCCGTAGAGCACCCTACAGTGTAGCCGCTTGCTCCCTTCCAGTGTCGCTTCACTTGTTCCTCTCTCCTCTGTACTTCCTGTAAGTGAAAATTAGTTCTAGGACAGTGCTGTTCGAAATGTAACATAAGCTGCGTGTGTAATTTTAAATTTTTATTAGCCAAAGTTTAAAAAAGCGAAATGGGGGGCCGGGCGCGGTGGCTCAAGCCTGTAATCCCAGCACTCTGGGAGGCCGAGGCGGGTGGATCACGAGGTCAAGAGATCGAGACGATCCTGGTCAACATGGTGAAACCCCGTCTCTACTAAAAACACAAAAAAAAATTAGCTGGGCATGGTGGTGCGTGCCTGTAGTCCCAGCTACTCGGGAGGCTGAGGCAGGAGAATTGCCTGAACCCAGGAGGCGGAGGTTGCAGTGAGCCGAGATCGCACCATTGCACTCCACCTGGGTAACAAGAGCGAAACTCCGTCTCAAAAAAAAAGCGAAATGGGTCAAATCAATTTTAATAATGTGTTTTATGTAACTCAATATATCAAAAGAGTATTTCAGCATGCAATCAGTATAAAAAACTGTAAATGAGATACCTTGCATTCTTTTGATTGCATGAAGACTTTGGAATCTGGCGTATAGTTTGCACAGGCAGCCTCTCAGCGTCAGCTCACGGGCTTAGGCACTGCCTGTGGCTGCGTTGCGCTGTGCAGCTCCAGTGACTCCATCAGATTCTGGCATACCTTTTGCTCCTAGGCGGTGCTGTGTGCTTCCTGCTGTGTGGTACTGGGAGGCCCTCGGTGGTTGTCCACGTTTAGTGAAAAGTGGGTGCAGGTGGTGATGCCGGCTCTTTCCATTGTAAACTTGTCCGTCAGGAAAGCAGTGGCACCCCCACTCTCTGGATGGAGAAAACTGGAGAGAAATCAGGAAATTGAGAGCCCTGACTTGCACATTACGTTTCAGATTCCTATTTGATACCCAAGTAGAGAGAGAAAACTAGGCGGTTGGATCTGACTCTGGAATCCAAGATCTGAGCCAGAGATATACATTCGGGAGTTGTCAGTGTGTCAGTGATGTGAACAAGGCTGAATGGGATCACCAAGGGAATCAGGGTCAGCGCGGAGGGGTCACCGAAATGCAGAACCAGCAAAGGGAGCTGGACATTGTCCCAGAGGCCAAGTGAGATGAGAAGTGTATGTAAAGTGGATGTAAAGGTTACAGTGACCTTGGTGAGAGCAGGTTCAGTGAAGTAGTGGGGTAAGCAGCTGGTTGAGTAGGTTCAACAGAGGCGATTCTTCTAAAAAGTGAAATAGAATTACCATGTAATTTGGCGGTTGTACCTCTGAGTGTTTACCCAAATGACCTGAAAGCAGCGTCTCGGGGACACTTGTACAGCAGTGTTCATAGCACATGCATACTAACAACAAACTATCCAAGAAAGAAATTAAGACAACAGTCGTGGCTGGGCACAGCGGCTCACCCTTGTAATCCTAGCATTTCAGGAGGCCAAGGAGAGAGGATTACTTGTTGAGCCCAGGAGGTTGAGAATGCAGTGAGCCATGATCATGCCACTGCACTCCAGCCTGGGCTACAGAATGAGACCCTGTCATGTGGTTTGGCCCTGTGTCCCCACCCAAATCTCATACTGAATTATGATCTTAGTGTTGACGGAGGAGACTGATGGGAGGTACTTTGATCATGGGGGCAGATTTCTCCCTTTCTGTTCTTGTGATAGTGAGTTCTCCTGAGATCTGGTTGTTTAAAAGTGTGCAGCCCTTCCCCCTGTACTCTGTCTCTCCTGCCACCATGTGAAGAAGGTTTTTGCTTCCCCCTCTCCCTTCCACCATGACTGTAAGTTTCCTGAGGCCTCACCAGCCACGCTTCCTGTACAGCCTGGGGAACTGTGAATCCATTAAACCTCTTTTCTTCATAAATTACCCAGTCCCAGGTAATTCTTTATAGTAGTGTGAGAACAGACTAATACACCCTGTCTACAAAAAGAAAAGAACAGAAAAGAATCCCATTTACAATAGCTACAAAAAATAAAGCACATTAGGATTAAATTTCACTGAGGAGGGGAAGGATCTTAGTGTACAACTAAGACCTATAAAACTTGATGAAAAACAATGAAAGAGACACAAATAAAATGCAAAGATATCCCATGTTCATTGATTGGAAGAATTAATATTGTTAAAATGTCCATATTACCCAAAGTGATCTACAGATTCAGTGCGATCCCTATCAAAACTCCAAGGATATTGCTCACAGAAATAGAAAAAACTTTAAAATTTATACCAAATCAGAAAAGACTCCAAATAGTCAAAGCAATCTTGAGCAATAAGAACAAAGCTGGAGACATCATACTACCTGATTCCAAAATCTAGTGCAAAACTATAACCATCAAAACAGGATGGTACTGGCATCAAAGGAAACACATGGACCAAGGGAAGAATAGAGAGCCCAGAAATAAATCCATGCATTTCCAGTGAATTGTCTTTTGACACAGATGCCAAGAACACACCACGGGGAAAGGATAATCTCTTCAGTAAGTGATGTTGGGGAAAACTGGATATTCACATGCAGAAGAATGAAATTAGACCCTCATCTCATTCCACATACAAAAATCAACTCAAAATGGATTAAAGACTTACATGTAAGACCCAAAACTATAAAACTAGTCAAAGAAAACAGGGGAAATCTCCATGATATTTCCCCAAAAACAATGATTTTTTGGATATGACTTCGAAAGCATGGGCAAGCAAAGCAAAAACAGGCAAATGGGATTGCACTAAAAAGCCTCTGCACAGCAAAGGAAACAACAGAGTGAGAAGACAACCTACTGAATGGGAGAAAATGCTTGTAAACCATACATCTGATAAGGGGTTAATATCCAAAATATACGGGAAATTTCAAACAAATTAATAGCAAGAAAACAAATAACCTGATTTTAAAATAGGCAAAGGACCCAAACAGGCATTTTTCAAGAGAAGACATACAAATGGCCACCAGATACGTGGGAAAAAAAAAAAGCTTAACATCATTAATCATCAGGAAAATGCAAATTCAAACCACAATGAGATATTACCTCACACCTGTTGGAATGGCTAATTATAAAAATGACAAGAGTGTCGCAGGAGATGTGGAGAAAAGGAAAGTATTGTACACTGTTGGTGGGAATGTAAATCAATACAGCCATTATAGAAAACAGTATGGAAATTCCTCAGAAAATTAAAACGAAAACTGCCACATGATTGAGCAATCTCACTTCCAGATATATCTCCAAAGGATATGAAATGAGTATGTTGAAGATATTTCCTTTTTTTTTTTTTTTTTCTGAGACAGAGTCTTGCTCTGACACCCAGGCTGGAGTGCAGTGGTGCAATCTCAGCTCACTGCAACCTCCGCCTCCCAGGTTCAAGCAGTTCTCCTGTTTCAGCCTCCTGCTAATTTTTGTATTTTTAGTAGAGATGGGGTTTCACTATGTTGACCAGGCTGGTCTCAAACTCCTGACCTCCAGTGATCCCCCGGCCTTGGCCTCCCGAGGTGCTGGGATTACAGGCATGAGCCACCATACCCGGCCTGTTGAAAATATTTCCACACTCCCATGTTACCTGCAGCACTATTCACAGTAGCCAAGATATAGAATCAACCTAAGTGTCCAACAGCAGATGAATGGATAAAGAAAATATGGCATCAAGACACAATTGAGTACTACTCAGCCTTAAACATGGAGGAAAGCCTGTCATTTTCAACAACATGGAGGAACCTGGAGGACACCATGATATGTGGAATAAACCAGGCACAGAAAGACAAATACCACGTGATCTCACTTCTGTGTGAGATCCAAAAGTCGAGAATGGGGCATAGGGGGCTTGGGTAGGTGTCCGCAGTGTTATTAATTCGTTGATTAACATTAATAATAATTACTATTACTAAATAATTATGACATTATTATACTTGTAGACTTGAAACTTACTGGGAGTAGATTTTGAGTGTTCTCACCACAAAAAAGATAAACATATGAAATGATACACATCAATTAGCTTGATTTAGCCATTCCATAATAGATAGATGTCAAGACATTATGTGGCACACCATAAAAATACATAATTTTATTTTTTAATTAAAAATTAATTAAAGTAAATTCCTTTGGGAAATGAAACCTGGGTCTCAAGGAGATATTTATAATCCAACATTCATAGTAGTAGTATTCACAGGAGCCTAGAAGCAAAATATTCAGATTTTGTTTATTTGTGTATCCAGTGATGACAATTCAGACTGTGAACTGTGAAACAACTTCAGATTTCAAACAATTTCAAACAATTGTTTCAGATAGTGAAACAATTCAGATTTTGTTTATCCATGTATCCGGAGTGTCGTCACTGGGTACACATCAGTTCAGATATGTATCCAGTGATGACAGTCCGGATACATGGATAAACAAAATGTAGTGTAGACACACAATGGAACATTATTTTAAAAGAAGGGAAATTCTGACACATGCTACAACACTGAGAGCATGCGCTACATGAAAGAAGCTAATTACAAAAATACTATATGATTCTACTTACAGGAGGACCCTACAGTAGTCAGTTTCACAGAGACAGAAAGTAGACTGGTGAGTGCCAGGGGCTGAGGGTGGGGAGGATGGGAAATTAGTGTTTTTAGGGACAGAGTTTCGGTCTGGGGAAGATGAAGAGGTTCTGGAGATGGACGATGGTGAAGTGTGTACAACAGTGTGAATGTACTTGATGCCACTGAATCGTACACCTAAAAACAGTTGAGATGGCTAATTTCATGTTATTGTACAATTTTTTAAGGGTTGAGGGAAGAGTGGGAAACTGAGGCAGGGCTGAGCTGTACGGACAAGGTGGAAAGTAGAGTCAGTGTCAGATGGGAGATGAGGGTGAGGAGCAGGGACCAGAAAAAACAATATGAAAGGGGAGAAGGGAGGAGTCGTCATGCTGTACAGGAGATCAAGGGCCAGACACGTGCAAATGTTACACAGTTAGGAAAAGAAAGCCGGCTCACGCCTGTCATCCCAGCACTTTGGGAGGCCGAGGCGGGTGGATCACGAGGTCAAGAGATCGAGACCATCCTGGTCAACATGGTGAAACCCCGTCTCTACTAAAGATACAAAAAATTAGCTGGACATGGTGACACGTGCCTGTAATCCCAGCTACTCGGGAGGCTGAGGCAGGAGAATTGCCTGAACCCAGGAGGCGGAGGTTGTGGTGAGCCGAGATCGTGCCATTGCACTCCAGCCTGGGTAACAAGAGCGAAACTCTGTCTCAAAAAAAAAAAAGAAAAGAAAAGAAAACAGTTGTTTTTCACGACTTCACGATGAACTTGGACGCTGCAGAAAACTCCGGCAAACTCTTGATACAGTATACATTTTAGGCACGGCTGAAAGTACTTCCAGGGAGCAATTCTACAAAACAGACCACACAACAGATTATGTAAAACAGAGACCTTTGGGTGATGGAATGTTCTAAAATTAGATGATGGTGATGGTTGTACTGCTCAGGAAGTACACTAAAATCTTTTCATTATGCACTTAGAGTGGATGAATTTTAGGGTATATAAATTACACCTCAGTAAAGCTGTTCACATACACGCGCACACACGCACGCACACACACACACACACACACACACACTCTCTCCTGCTTCCCTGTAGCCCTGCTTGATTCTTGCCCACGGTCTCGCTGTCCCCTGCCGGCTGCCCCCATTTCACCGTGAAAAGAGCAATTGAAGTGTTGGAGCTGTGTCACTGGCAGCGTCATCTGTTCAGGTCCTGTCATAATTTTGGAACTTGAGAGCATTTTAATCTAGACGTGGTGACCTCATCAGAGCTGACTCCCCAAGTGGCCCAGGGAGTCTCTGCTCTACTTATGGGCTTGCCCCAAGTTAGGGGCCGTAAAAGCGACTCCAGCAAATGACAGGATGCCGGCTTCCAGCCACGTTCACTCCCTGTTGGAGCGGGAGCCCTGGAGGAGTGGGAGGATGGCCTCATCTCCCCAGGCCCTGCCTGCCACTCAGGACGGTCTTGGTGCTCACATTCCTATGCGGCTGACCATGTCTTCTGCAGAAGGAGGAACAGCTGGCTGTGCCCAGGCTCCAGTCAGCCACTAGGAACTCACACTACGGCTCTGCCAGCCTAGGGCATGGGCCTTCTCCAGAGGAGTGGCCGTCAGACGCAGTCTGCCTAGAAATAGCTCTGAGCCGGGCTTTTTGTTTTAGATTCACTTGTCACCTCATTCCTTTGGATTTTGTCACTCGGCCTGTGGCTGCCATGTGGGTGTGCCGGACTTGGTGGTGTTTATTAACGGGCACATTCTCAGGGCAGGCATGGCAGAGGCTGTCCCTTCATTTAGATGGGCTGGGGAGGTGGCGGTGCTGCTTGGGACTGGATGGAGAACAGCTGTTATCTGCCAGGGTTTGACTCCATGAAAGATCACACATTAAAAAGGCATCACTGGGCTGTCTGCTGAGATCGACAGGGACAATTGCTAAGTGCTTTCCAACTTTAATAACTTAAATAGGACAATCATAAGGAAATTATTTCTATCCCATTTCCGTTACTTGAAAATTAGATTCAGATGGGTCTGTGACTGGCCCAAGGTGATACAACTGCTTGCCAGGACTGAGGCTTGCTCCCAGGTCTCCTGGCAGCAGGTGGGGCAGGCTGCTTCCATACACCCCTGTCCTCAGCCCTCTCAGCCCCACACCCCCTTCTCACCCTCTGGATGCTTCACTCAGTAGGTTCTTACAATCTGTGGCTCTGTAACTTTAGCAAGGCATGTCTGTTCATTGCAGAGATCATTTACACACTCATAGTAAAAGCAACCAAACCATTTTAGGAAATCAGTGAAGCCTGTGACTCACAGTGGAAGTAAAACAGTTAACTCTAGAGAGAAGCTGATTGAGGAAAGCTGTGTTGGCCCAGACGCAGTTCTGCTATCCACATCTGTGTAGTCTACATCAGTGCATTATCAACATCAGTCTAATGATTTTAGGTATTTAGTTGGTTTTCAGTGTTTACCAGTAACAACATTTTTTTACTCACGGGTATCTGGCACATAAAAAGCATTTAAAATGTTAGTCATTGTTTTGCAGTGTGAGTCACTCAATTTGAAAAGCAGCACACAGTGGCTTTGAGACACCATCCCTCTGGGAGAGTCACTCACGAGAGCCTCATACTCAGAGACTGCCTCCTAGGTCTCTTCCATAGGGCTTGGGCATCTATATGACTGAAAAACGAATTCTTATGCACAGATCTCCATAGGATTTACCATTCTAGGGCAGAACAATCAAACATCACAATTGCATAAGAAGTTACATTTACTCCAGTCTGTGTTTCATTTAAGAAGACTCAAGGTAAGCCTTGCCTTCTCAGCGTCACACAGCTTTTTGTTTGTTTGTTGAGACAGAGTCTTGCTCTGTTGCCCAGGCTAGAGTGGAGTGGTGTGATCTCAGCTCACTGCAACCTCCACCTCCCAGGTTCAAGTGATTCTCATGCCTCAGCCTCCTAAATAGCTGCAATTATAGGCGTGCATCATGATGTCCAGCTAATTTTTGTATTTTTTGTAAAGACGGGGTTTCACCATGTTTGCCAGGCTGGTCTTGAACTCGTGACCTCAAATGATCCTCCCACCTCAGCCTCCCAAAGTGCTGGGATTACAGGCGTGAGCCACTGCACCCAGCCATCACTCATCTTTTAATGGAGAGAAACTGCATTTATAAAAGAAGGGCTGGCATTTGTAATTTTTCTAAGAAATGGAATTTATGGTGGCAATCTAGATGACTCTAAAATCTCACACCGTTGAGTGCTAAGTGAATTTCCTGTTGATGTGAAAGTTAGCTACAAATCCGTCATCTTTGAAGCCAGTTAACTGGCATGTGGGGAAGACGGACTAAAGCTCCTGAATCCACTAAATCTGATTTGGGTGCTCCTTTTGTGATTGGATATGTATAGGACATCTTTGTAACTCCCTCACGTGATATAACCAAAAACCAGTTCTCTGTATTCTCCGTAGAGGACAACACGACAGGCCAGTGTTGACTAAAACCCAACCACGTGAACAAAAGGGGCAAAGCCCTACAGTGTTAACCCTCAAAGGAGATAATTAAGGACAAAACAAGAGAAACACTGAGAAATACTGCTTTATTTCATATCAGGCTGCTGAGGAGGAAGACTCATCACCCCACAAACAGGGTAGAGTTCGCTTTCTGGTTTACTCTTATTTTCTGAAATGTGGGTTATTGGTTCCCAGTCTGAGATTTATTCACTGAATCAACTGTCAGTCTTTCACTGGGGTCATTTTCATTTCGTTTCATTTTGGTTTTGACTTTAACGTCCGGAAACTATAATTGGTGAATGGAAGGCAAGGGGAGTCTCCTGATAGGAATTACATATGTAACATATACATGTACATGTGGCAATGCATATACGCATTTTAAAAGCTAAATCAAAACACAGGCAGGATTGCCTAGGCAAATCAGTAAATCAGTGCTGGGTACAGAATTTCTCTCTGGTTATTTGGGATTATCGTCGTCATCTTTATGCCATTCAGGATTGTGGTGAGAAAAATTAAAGAAAATGTCAAAAGCTATTATATTGGGTGGGGGTGGGGCATGACTTGAAAGATATTTGAGTATTTTCAGTTTATCCAAATCATATGTATGTGTTTTTGCCAAATTTGTGAAATATATGGTTTATCATTTCTATCTAAATACTTGCTGGGGTAGGTAGATTAACGAGCATTCACTGAGAAACTGTATACGCAGGGTTCGTCTCAGTTTCCAGGCAGTGGTTCTTGGCTGTGGCCCTGACTCTCTTGAGAACACAGTGTCTGGCATTCCTGCATGCACACTAAGTGTTGTCCAGGGCAGAGAGCAAATGTCTGATGGAATATGCATGTGACTCAATAAAGAAATGATTATTGATTCCTAAATTACACATAGACCACCACAATCGAAATGAACTTATTGTACGATATAAACAAAAGCAAATTTAAAGGGGCAAAATAAATAATCAGAAGAGTATGCAATTCACTTCAGAGACCTAGACTAAAACTAAACGTGCCTTGTTCCATTATGTATTTTTACTTTTTAAACATTTGTAAGTGCTATTTGTGATTAATTAAATGTAATTGCTTCTAAAAACATTATTGAACTTATATGTAATTGGAAGTCCAATAATATAATGTGACATTCTGTGGAATTTTACAGTGTTGCAAAAATAACATAATTCATGACAGAAAACCACTCTTCTTAGATTTTCATCTTTATCAAAGTAGACTTAGCCATGAAGGGGCATTTTCTAAGGAGCCGCCCAAACCCGTGTGTGCAGTGGTGAAAAAGGCTGGCAGTGGCAGGGAGCATTCCCTGCACTGTTTTAGTCTCAGTGACAGTGGAGGTGAGGTTGGATGAAGAATCAGAATCAGGTCAAATGTGAGGATGCACCTACCAGCCGGGTGGGGGAGCAAAGACAAGGAAGGGAAACGTGAGCAAAAGGAAACAGAAATAAAGGGAGGAAAAAGTCTAACAGAGAGTGACGTGGAAGACGGGCAAAGGCAAGAGATGTAAAATTGGAGTCTTCTAAGAGGAAAACCAAAATAAATAAAACAATGACTGTTTCTACCTGGGAATGAATAAAGCGTTCCATAAAGAAGAGTCAAATCTCCACCATGCCCCAGAAAGCAGAGATAGTACAGTCACCACTGAAACACAGTCTAGGAGAGTTTTCAGATGGCCATCATGAAGAGTTTCTTGAGAAGATAGGAAAAAAAAAAAAAAATCAAGATCAAATGGGAAAAGATCCAACCTGGCCTCAGGTTGCTCCGCAGCGACAGTCACTAGTAGAAGAAAGTGACAGCGATGCCCACAAAGCCTTAAGGAAAGAACGTGTGACAGAACTCTTCACCCTTCAAGCTGCCATTCGAACATAAAAGAGGAAAAATATATCTGTTTATATAGGCATATAACTTTCCTAGAAGCATATGTAAGAAAATGAAATTCCATTTTTTAAAAATGCAAGGATTCAGGAATATCATCCCCATAATTCCTTCCTGAGTAAACCATTGAAGACAACGTCTTCCATCTGATATTACTCCTTGAAATCCCTGAGATCCTTTATGAACCTGGAGGCTCAGACCACAGCAGCCCGTAGGAATTAAACTAGAAGCTCTGGTGATAGCACTGAATTATCTATTTTCTTTAAACGGCAAGTTTCAGAAACAGTGCAACCGAGAGATAAGTGAAAGAAGTACACGAGAGAACTGGCAGTGAGCATTATTTACCTGTGGGACCGAGACGAGCATGGAAATCCTAAAACCAAGGAGAACCACCTGAAAACCTGAGACAAATAGTACAGAGGTTTAGGAAGGCAGCTGGGTATAAGCTACTGCCCAGAAATCAGTAGCCTCCGTGTATCCGTGCAATAAGCAGTTAGAAGACAGAATGGAAGAAAAGGCTTCACGTAATAGCTACAAAATACATAAAATACCAAGGAGTAAGGTTGGCTTGAGTACAATTTATATGAAGAAATCTTTAAAACACTACTGAAAAGCCAAAACTTTCAGGAGCAGGGATGGCATACCATGTTCTTGGATAAGATGACTTATCACTATAAAAATATCAAACCTCACCAAGTTTATCTACATAATGTAGGTCCCAATAAAAATATTAATAGAATAGCCTGGCTCTAAAATTTGTGTGGAAAACTTAACAAGCAATAATAACCAAGAAATTTTTTTAAAAGATTGGTAGGGGGACTGTGCATTAGTCTGTTTTCATACTGCTATAAAGAACTGCCCAAGACTGGGTAATTTATAAAGAAAAGAGGGTTAATTGGCTGACAGTTCAGCATAGCTGGGGAGGTTTCAGGAAACTTACAATCACGGCAGAAGATGAAGGGGAAGCAGGGCCCGTTTTTCACAAGGTGGCAAGAAGAGGAAGAAAGAGCCCCTTATAAAACCATCAGATCTCATGAGAACTCATTATCACCAGAACAGCATGGGGGAATCTGGCCCCACGTTTCAGTTATCACCACCTGGTCTCTCCTTTGACACGTGGGGATTATGGGGATTACCAGTTCAAGATGAAATTTGGGTGGGACACAAAGCCTCACCGTATCAGTGTGGTTAGCCTCAAGGCATTAAAGTATTATATCTAATTAATAAAACTGTATGGTACTGGCACAGCTCATGACAGGCAGGTCAGTGGTACAAAGCAACAAATGCAGAAGTAGATCCAAACAAATAATGAACCTTTATATATGGTAAAGGGACATTTCAAACCAGTGGGTAAATATAAGTTATTATTAGATCTTTTTTTTTTTTTTTTTTTGAGACGGAGTTTCGCTCTTGTTACCCAGGCTGGAGTGCAATGGCACGACCTCGGCTCACCGCAACCTCCACCTCCTGGGTTCAGGCAATTCTCCTGCCTCAGCCTCCTGAGTAGCTGGGATTACAGGCACGCGCCACCATGCCCAACTAATTTTTTGTATTTTTAGTAGAGACGGGGTTTCACCATGTTGACCAGGATGGTCTCGATCTGTTGACCTCGTGATCCTCCCGCCTTGGCCTCCCAAAGTGCTGGGATTACAGGCTTGAGCCACCGTGCCCGGCATCTTTTTTTTTTTTAATGAGTTAATGAGACAGGGTCTGGTTCTCTCACTCAGGCTAAAATGCAGTGGTGCAGTCACAGCTTACTTTAGCCTCAGATTCCTGGGCTCAAGCAATCCTCCTGCCTGGACCTCCCAAAGGGCTGGGATTGCAGGCAAGAGCCACTGTGCCAGGCAGGAAAGGATATGTTATTAAATAATAGCTTGGGGACAGAGAGCAAACCATGTGGAATGCAATAAAATCAGTTAATGCTTCACACCTCATACCAAAATAAATTACAAGAAAGTCAGAAGTTGACAAATGGAACCACAAAATAACAAGAAGAAATCATTTTTTACCAAAAAATATATATACTTTTATATACATTTATATTACATATTTTATAATATGTTTATATATGATAATATATTATAAATATTTATATATACATATATATTTTGGAGACAGGAGCTTGCTCTGTTGCCTAGACTGGAGTGCAGTGGTATGATCATAATTCATCACTGCCTCAAACTCCTGGGCTCAACTGGTCCACCCACCTCAGCTTCCCAAGTAGCTGGGACTGCAGGCATGTGCCACCAAACCCAGCTAATTTTTATTTTTTATAGAGGGGGGTCTCACTACCTTGCCCAGGTTGGTGTCAAACTCCTGGCCTCAAGCAGTCCTCTCCCTTCAGCCTCCCAACGTGTTGGTATTACAGGCATGGGCCACCACACCTGGCCAAGAAGTTTAAAATAATATTGGAAAACATTTCATGTAAGTTACAAATCCCATCAGTTACCAAACAGAAGATGTTTAGATTTGTCTTATGTAAACATGACAGTATTTCTAAAGGCAAAAGCCAATGTTAAGGTCAAAAGACAGCAAACAGGGAAAAAATATAGTATTTGCAAGTTGTGTCACTAAAATTAGTTTTCACAAGAGGAACTCTAAAACGTTATTAACCAACAATATGGAGAATAGACAAAAGAAATAAAATAGTTGGTTTAAAAAAAAAAGAACTACCCATGGCTGTAAAACAAAAAAGTCCAAACTTCACTCATGCTAGAAGTATCATTAAAACTACTCTAAGTTCCATCCTCCCACCCACCCCACACCCCAGCGAACTAGCCGGGATTGGAAGACAGCTTGGCAACTCACCACATAGTGTAGGTGTGGGGACTCAGGGACCCACAGTGCTGGTGAGAGAGTCCACAGCAGCTGCCTCTGCAGAGCACAGGTAGCCAGCATCTGTCCACTTCAAAAGGCACGTGCCCTTTAACCCAGAAATTCTACCTTTAGGAATTTATCTGGCACCGCTACTCCCATGATATGAAATTCCAAGTCATTCTCTGCAGTATCGCTTGTAGCAGCAAAAATGTGGAAACAACCAAATTGGCCTGCCATCAAGGACTGGTCAAACTTGTTACCATCCATACAAGGAGTGCCATGAGCTCCTGTGCACCCGTGGAAGCAGCTCTGAGCTACATTGTTTGGCAAGAAAAACTTCAACATACAACTTCAGTGAAAAAAGCCAGGGCAGAACAGCACACAGTGCTACATGTCTATGACAGAAAAAAACGAGAGAAGCGTGCATTTTTTAAGTTTATATATTCCGTTACCTTCAATATACAGCATCGGGCCACCTGACCATCTGCAGGACCCTCTGCCATCCTGGGAGAAGGAGGAGGAAACTTTGGGATTTCCTCTTGTGAAAGAAGGGAGATGATTGCTCAGCCTGGCTTCAGAGGCGCGCAGTCCCGGCACCCGAGTGGCTAACATGCCGTCTCTTCTCTCCCATGGCTTCCTGGGTTGGGCTATGGGGAGAGGCCTTGCTGCAGTGGTGCCTCATCAGCCCTGGGAACAAAAAGGGAAGGATGTCTGGGGCCATCCAGGGAGATCTGGGGGATTCTGGACAGAAGCTCCTGAAGTGACCAAGCTATTTCCTGTGCCCTCTGATGATTCTCCCTCTGCCTAGATGCTTGGCTTCCCCTGCTACTGCTAATTATGGAGGACACAGTGGGCCAGGCCGTACAACGGAGGACGGACTGTGTGTCCAGTCCACCCAAATGTCACCATGCCCTCCAGCCCCTCCTTACAGCACAAGCCCTCTGATGCTCCCAGACCCTGGAAACTTTTTGTTTCCCATAGCCCTCCGGCTGGCCGGGCTGCTGTCCCTGGACTCCCTCCTTCCTTCTGGATTTGAGCAAATCCCTTTCCCTCCACCTCGCTCTCGGCCTCTGATTCTCCTGTCGCTCCTGCCCAGGGCAAACCACCCTGCGTGCCTCTCTGTCCCCACCCGTGGAACCATCCTCGTCCTCACTGTCGATGGCAGTTTAAAACGATACCTAAGATCTGTCACAAAGCCATCCAAGTTCAGAAAGCACATTCCAGGGGGTCAGTTGTGTCCCTGGGGCAACATGGGGTTGGGCACACATTCTCTGTGCTATGCACGGGGACAGCTCCAGGAAGAGAAAGGGCAACATTTTCTAGTTTCCTGAGTCCACCCTCTGTAGTTACGTGGCTCAGCTGTGTGGCACTGGCTCTCCTGACCCAGGTACCTGTCACCCCCAGAATAGGGGTTGCCAAGGTTCCTTTGGTCAAAATGTAGTCTGGCTGAAGACTTAGTCCTCGTGCACCTGGGGTGACCCATGACAGCATGCATGTGTTGGTCTGTAAGGGCACCATAGCAAAGTGCCACAAACTGGGTGACTTCGCACCACAGAACTGTATTCTCTCGCAGTTCTGAGGCCACAAGTCCAAAGTCAAGGTGTGGGCCCGGTTGATTCCTCCTGGAGGCTCTGAGGGGAAGATGCTCCAGGCCTCTCTCCAGCTTCTGGTGCTGCTGGTGACCCTCGGCCCTCTTTGGCTTGTAGACGCATCAGCACAGGCTCTGCCTCTGCCTTCACATGGCCCTCTCTCTGGGTATTTGTATCTCTGTGTGCAAATTTCTGTTTCCTTATAAGAGAGTCATTAAACGAGGGCCCATGCTAATCTGGTACGACCTCATCTCTGCTCCAACTTGATTGTACCCACAAAAAGCCTATGTCCACGTAAGGTCCCGTGCACTGGTTCTGCGTGGACATGAACTTCTAGAGGACGTTACTGAACCAGCGCAGTGTCCTTACAGTGTTCTCACCATCACGCGTATGATTTTATTCTTCAGGGTGCTAAGCTTGGTGTGTCCCTTAGAAAAGATAAGGAAAACTTTTTTTTTTTCAGGTCCAATGACTGAATGGATTTATTTTCTTTCTCCTTGGATTTGAAGACATATACCAATATGTCATAAACTGACCCGAAATAGTTGTTTTCTGTGCAGCAAAATCCATTAATAATACCTATAACTGGGGCGGTTTTGTGTTCCCGTTCTCGATGTGGCTATTTATAGTGAAACCTCACTTTCTCTGTGTTGGTTAACATTAAAAACTGGAGCTGCTTCTGAGGTAGGAGGTGGGACTTATTCACTTCACAGGCGGGGCTTGGACACTGGACCAGATTGAGGACTAGCTAAAATAGGCCCTCGAGGAAAGCAGTCTCCAGTCAGACACGCCCACCAGCTCTGTGTCAATTTACCATTTCCATGGCGGCACCCAGGCATTGCCACCCCTTTCCATGGCAGTGACCCAATGATTACTACCTCTTCCTTGCATAAACTGCTCCTTAATCTACGTGCAATTAAAAGTGGGTATAGTCCAGCGTGGTGGCTCGTGCCTGTCATCCCAGCACTTTGGAGGCTGAGGCAGGTGGATCACCTGAGGTCAGGAGTTCAGGACTAGCCTGGACAACATGGTGAAACGCTATCTCTACTGAAAATATGAAATTAGTTGGGCGTGGTGGTGGCCACCTGTAATCCCAGCTACTCGGGCGGGAAGCTGAGGCAGGAGAATTGTTGAACCTGGTAGGCAGTGGTTGCCGTGAGCCAAGATCATGCCACTGCCCTCCAGCCTGGGCAACAGAGTGAGACCCCGTCCCAAAAAAAAAAAAAAAAAAGAGTATAAAGATGACTGCAAAACTGCCCTGAGGTGCTGCTCTCTGCCTGCAGGGTAGCCCTGCTCTGCAGGAGCCGTCAGGGAGCTGGAACACTGCCGCTTCAGTAAAGCGGTTTTCGTCTATGACTTGCCCTTGAATTCTTTCCTGGGCGAAGCCAAGACCGAGATGGACTAAGCTCCACTTTAGGGCTCACCTGCCCTCCATCAGTTTAACTAAAATATTTGAATTTTTAATTTTAGAAAATCGAGTAATTTTAGTGACCATTCTGTAAAATGAGGAGTGAAAGAAGGAGCTGTCATCTGAACGTTTGTGTCTCCCGAAACTTCATATATTGAAATCCTAACCACCAAGCTGACTGTATTAGGTGGGGCATTTTAGGAGGTGATGAGGGCATGAGAGTAGACGAGATTAGTGCTTTTATAAAACAAACCCAGAGGAGTTCATTCCTCCCTCCGCCATGTGAGGGCGCAATGGGAAGGGGGCCCTCACCCCTTCTATGGACCAGAAAGGGGACCCTCCCTAGATCCTGAATCTGCCAGCACTTTGACCTTGGGCTTTGCAGCCTCTGGAACTGGGGAGAATGAGTTTCTGTTGCTTATAAGCCACCGAGTATATGGCCTTTTGTTACAGCAGCCTGCAGGGACAAGGCACACGGAGTGACTTCCAGGCTTCTGGTGAGGGTACCTGGGGGAGGATGGTGTGATGTTTCCTTTTCACTCCACACACTGGGAACTGACTGGGTTGGTGGAGTGGGGAAACGGAGAAGAATTCAGTTCTCTTCTGGACAAGTTGTCTTGAGGCAGCTGAGTACCATCCACAGGGAAACATCCACAGATGTTCACGTGTGTTCACCGGGGCTGTAGGAGAGAGGGAGCCGTCAGCAGTCAGCGTGGTCAAAGCAGCAGAGCTCCATGAGGTCTCCTGAGTATGTCAGTGGAGCAGAGAGCCCAGCGTGGAGCCCTGGGAGCCTCAAAAAACAAGGAAGGGGTGAGCAGAGGAAGAGTCACCCTCAGGGCACTGGGAAGGAGGAGCAGGTTGAAGTGGGGGATGGCAGAGGGGAAACAGCAGTGTCCATGCTGCGGAGACCCAAGGGAGACACGTGGAAGAATGTCATTTGCACCTTGCAAAAAGGAGGGTCCTGGTGGCCTCAGCCAGAGCTGTTTGAGTGAAGTCGTGGAGGAGGCAGGACCACAGAGGACTGAGTCCTGGCTGGGGCCACAGTGGACTGGCAGCGGGGAGGAGGGGGCCCAAGCTACAGAGATTGAATTCTTGGCAGAGAGGCCAGCTGCAGTCTACAGTGCGTTTCCATCCGCAGGTGCGCCTGACGCCTGGCCTGCCCACGGCTGTGCTGGTTGCTGTTATTCAGTTCTTGATTGTACCTCTGTCAGGATTAGGTCCATCAGCAGATGACGGGGCCTCGGCAGTGTGGCAGCGTGGCAGTGTGTGCAGCTGCTGGCATGCCGCCTTGGGCACAGACAGGTCACGCTGTTGTGTGTACGGGTATCAGCTCCAGGGAGGCATGAAGACAAGTTCCCAGCAAGTGCTGCTCAAAGACTGAATGGACTTTTTTTTTGAAGTGCAAGGGTCTGGTATCTGGAAGGGTGTTTTTGCTGCCTCCTCTGAACTTTGTTGTGAGTTTTTAGATTTTGCGCAAATTGCCTTTTCAAATCATTCTATACTTATTTTTTCTACCCAGCGGCTGCATAGCGTGCTATTTCCCACAGCCCAACCTTCTCCGGTATAAATGACGTTGGAATGAACATCCATGGGCGATCTTCTTCTAGCAACAATCTTCTCTGATTGTTGCTAGAAGGGAAATTGCCGGGTTCAAAGGATGCTGACCACTTGTTGACTCCTGGAGCAACCGGATTTCCGTGCCTCCTTAGTGTCGTGTTCCATGACATTGCAGAATTTAGTGGCAGCCAAGAATTTCCATTCATAAAATTGAACGTAGGGTTTTCTTTGGAAGCTAAGAAACGACTTCAGCTTGTCACCAGACCATTGCACTGTGCTGATTCTGAAGAATTTTTAAATTCTTCACATCGCCTAAAGAATACTTATAATTTTATCTTTTAGTGAACACATTTAAATAAACTTACTATTAAGTAATTTCTTATTGTGAAATGAACCATTTACTTTCTTATGCCTTTTAAAATTAATGAAACTAAAATGCTAGGGGGTTCACATAAATGTTAAGGTAAAATACAATAGTAATTTAGTTTAAAAACAGAAAAAATGCTGGTTTTATTTACGATGTGAATTCTCACAGTGTTTTTATATTACATATTGAAAGAGTGTTAATTTGTGAGCCTGTGATTTTGGACAAAGCATGTATAGTTGAAGTCATCCGTAATCTGTGAAACACAGGCATCTCCATTTTTCCGAAAGGTTTTCATTAGAGAGCCAGGGTTGGAGTCCGCTCTTCACGTAAGAATGAGCTTGTTCCCAGAGGTACCAACAAGCCAACACATCTTAACTTCATGCCTTGTTATTATCAGCACAATATTTAAAATTGGGGTTTTATTCCGAGTAACTCATTTCATGCTATGAAACTACCAAAAACGACTACAAAAATAAACAAATGTATGTTCTTTATAAAATGTTATTAACACGAAAGCCGACACTGTGTGAAAGCCATGCGGTGTTTCTGTTGGGGAGAGGGTGTTAGCATTTTTTCAGCACGGCTGGGTCGGCTATTGCAGAATGTAAAACATCTGCAGGCTGGGTAGACAGTGCCGCCTCCCTGCAGCAAACATGGGCGTCCCTTACTGTTCTGGAGACCCTCAAGCTGCAGTCAACGTCACACTGAGGTCGTTTGCGGAAGGATTCTTCCTTGCCAGCTTGATTTGCAAGAACACCTCTGAAGGTCTTTGAATAGTAAACGCTGAGTTTCCATGGCAACTTCAGTCCTGCTTCAGTGACCACTTAACCTGTGCACCTTTGGTTCAAAGCACCCAGGAGCTCAGGGCCTTCCCCAGGGGCGCCGCAGGGGGCTGTTCACAAGCATGGGCTCTAGCGTGGACAGCCCATCCTGGCTGCACCACTGATTGGCCACATGACCTTGAGCAGGTTATTTCGCCTTTCTGTGCCTTCCTTGGAAAACAGCTCTAATCCGTGGCTTGCTCTAATTCGTGGGCTTGTTGTAAGAATTAATAAGAGAATCAACACACAGTGTTCAGCACAGTGCCTGGTTTATGGAAAGCTCTTGAGTTGGGCTCGTTCCCCCAAATGGAGCACCCCAGTTGTCTGCAAATGGGCGCACTGGCAGTCCTGGGCAGCAATGCAAGACATTCTTGGTTTTAGGTTTCGATTAAATTCTTTAGGTTTCTTTTAAAATGATTAGCAGTCCCTGATGATTTATGAGCCTATGATTTTGAACAAAACCTGTATAATTGAAGTAATCTATAACTTTGAAACACAGGGATCCCAGTTTTTCTCTAAGGTTTTAATGAGACTCAGGCTTTGGAATCCACTCTTCATGGAAGAATGAGTTGGTTCTCAGAGGTACCAACAAGCCAACATGTCTTTGGTATTTTGTTCTTCTGGCTCCTCTTCTTGGGTGTGGGGATTTTATCTCTTCCTGGAGATGGGGAGGCCCTGAGAGGTCCCGGTGGTGAAGGGTGGCAGACAGGAGGAGCGAAGCAGACCCTGGCTGGTACCGCAGAAGCTTCGCTGAGCAAAGAAACGTGTCCTTGACATCAGACGGGAAAGCACGCGCTTGCTTGCTTGCTTCCTTTCTCTTTCTTTTCTTTCTCTCTTTCTTTTTTTTTTTTTTTTTTTTGTGAGTTAAATCCATATCACAAAGCGCTTTCACAGATAGCTTGTTTCTAGTTTTGTTCTGTTTTAAGTTCTAGAATACATGTGAAGAACACATAGGTTTGTTACATAGGTATACATGTGCCATGGTGGTTTGCTGTACCGATCAACCCGTCATCTAGATTTTAAGCCCTGCATGCATTAGGCATATTTCCTAATGCTCTCCCTCTCCTTTCCCCGCACCTCCCAACAGGCCCCGGAGTGTGTTGTTCCCCTCCCTGTGTCCATGTGTTCTCATTGTTCAACTCCCACTTATGAGTGAGAACATGCAGTGTTTGGTTTTCTGTTCCTGTGTCAGTTTGCTGAGAATGATAACTTCCGGCTTCATCCATGTCCCTGCAAAGGGCATGAACTCATCCTTTTTTATGGCTGCATAGTATTCCATGGTGTAGATGTGCCCCATTTTCTTTATCCAGTCTATCTTCGATGGGTATTCAGGTTGGATCCAAGTCTTTGCTATTGTAAAAAGTGCTGCAATAAACATAAGTGTATATGTATCTTTATAGTAGAGTGATTTATAATCCTTTGGGTATACACCCAGTAAGGGAATTGCTGGGTCAAATGGTATTTCTGGTTCTAGATCCTTGAGGAATCACCACACTGTCTTTCACAATGGCTGAACTAATTTACACTCCCACCAACAGTATAAAACTGTGGAGCACCTCCAGGCACAGTGGCTCCTCCTGTAATCCCAGCACTTTGGGAAGCTGAGGAGGGCAGATCACCTGTGGTCAGGAGTTCGAGACCAGCCTGGCCAACATGGAGAAACTCCGTCTCTACTGCAAAAACAACAACAACAAAAAATCAGCTGGGTGTTGTGGCAGTCGCCTGTAATTCCAGCTACTGGGGAGGCTGAGGCAAGAGAATTGCCTAAAACCTGGGAGTCGGAGGTTGCAGTGAGCCGAGATTGCACCATTGTACTCCAGCCTGGGCGACTGAGCAGGACTCTGTCTCAAAAAAAAAAAGGCATGGCACGTGCTTTCGTTCATTCATTGATCATTCCCTGTGTGTGGCTTTCATGGTATTCATTCAGGACCCTGACATGAAATGGCTTACCTGGGGTGGAGTGGCAGTGTGTTCCCAGCACAGGACTGGCCCAGCCCCCGAGCCCTGCAGCTTCCCTGACACCACTCATCAGGCTCCCTCAGCCTCTCCCGGGTTCCTGGGCTCCTCCACTTGCCTTTCCTGCAGTTTGCACCCTCGGGTGATGGTGTTGCTCCCGAGTATTTCCCCTTTGCCATATTTACAGGGCATTCTCTTTGCAGTTACAGACACATGCGGCTTTACAACCCCTGGACACCCCACGTCCTGCCCTGACCCCTCTTTTGAACTCCACCTGCCAACTAGACACCCCCCTTTCATCTCCCTGCTGGCAGTGGCTCCTCCTGCATTTCTCGTCCCCCCACCTCAGAGTTGCCTGAGCCAGGGCTCCCCCCAGCATGCTCCCCTCTCCTCCTAGGTGGGATCGTGAACCTGGCTGAGGCCCCTCCCCTCGCACGGTGGCCTCGGCAACCTCCCAGTCCATCTGCTTCCAGGATTGGCCCCGTCACACCTGCCTCTTCATCTTGGTGTCCTAGTGATCCTGGTAAACTCCAGCTTGGGGATTGAGAATGGCCTCTCTCCCCGCGGCAAGGCCCCATCACTCACAGCGGTCCCTGTGCCCGTCGTCATGGCCCCGTGGAATAGAGCTGGCTTTACCATCTTCACAAAAGGAAAAAGAAAACACACTCTCATGCTACAGTTCCCTGCCTTACCATCCTTAATGACTCCCATAGCTTCCAGGATGCATTTTAACCCATATGGGGGCACCAGAGGCCTCTTAGCCTCCTTCTTCCTGCCTCTCTCCCATGGGATCTTACACTCCAGTCATACTGAGCTACTGAACTTTCCCATCACTGTCCATCCTTCCAGCCTCAGTCCCCACCACCCCCCGCCGGAAGCCCTCCCTGACTTCCTCGGCTGGGGTAGGAACATTCACACTAGCTGCATATGATCCTCACGCATTTTTCCTGAGGTTTGGCTTACATGAAGTTTTTTTTGTTGAATAAATGAAGAAATCAGCAACAAGGGTAATTATTGTTGAAAGAAAATATTTAATTTGTTATATTAAATGTAATACATGTTTATTATAGAAAAATCATAAGGAAAATTCAAACAATAGTAGAAAATTAAAAGCATGGCTCATACTTGACCAAGCATTTTATTTGTGTCCTTTCTTTTATATGTGACATTTTTCAACGTAGCATCAATTGTGTGTCTCTAAATAGCGCATTTTTTAAATCTCTTCTTTTTTTTCTTTTGAGATGGAGTCTTTCTCTGTCACCCAGGCTAGAGTGCAGTGGTGCAATCTCAGCTCACTACAACCTCCACTTCCTGGGTTCAAGCAATTCTCCTGCCTCAGCCTCCTGAGTAGCTGGGATTACAGGTGCATGCCACCACGCCTGGCTAATTTTTTTGTATTTTTAGTAGAGATGGCATTTCACCTTGTCTCAAACTCCTGACCTCATGATCCCCGCACCTCAGCCTCCCAAAGTGCTGGAATTACAGGCGTGAGCCACCGCGCCTGGCCTAAATCTCCTTTTTTGAGGAAAGAAATAAGTATAACTCTTGAATCAAATGCTCTGTAAAATGTTGTAATGGCCACAAAATATGGCTTTGGGGATGGGCCAGCGTGTCTTCATTTTCTTATTGTTGGACGCTCAGGTCGTTACAGGCTTTTGTAAGTGAGCATCTTTAAGAGTAAAATTTTTTTTGTACTTCAAATTATTTCCTTAAATTAGAACATTAGAAGTACAATTTAAATGCAAAATGTCTAAACACGGTGAAGGGGAAGGACCCCGGAGCTCATTTCCAAGCTGCTTTCCTGAAAGGGTGCATCAGTTTACACTTTCTTTTTTTTTTTTTCTTTTTTTTTTTTTTGAGACGGAGTTTCGCTCTTGTTACCCAGGCTGGAGTGCAATGGCGCGATCTCGGCTCACCGCAACCTCCGCCTCCTGGGTTCAGGCAATTCTCCTGCCTCAGCCTCCTGAGTAACTATGATTACAGGCACGCGCCACCATGCCCAGCTAATTTTTTGTATTTTTAGTAGAGACAGGGTTTCACCATGTTGACCAGGATGGTCTCGATCTGTTGACCTCGTGATCCACACGCCTCGGCCTCCCAAAGTGCTGGGATTACAGGCTTGAGCCAACGCACCCAGCCTAGTTTCCACTTTCATTTATGTGGTCTGAGGGTCGTTCTCATCACAGGATTCAGTACAGTGATTATCCCAGCTTTGTAAAGTTGACAGCTAAAAACTGGCAGCTGACTGATTCCTAGTTATCTCAAGCTCTTTTTCAAATTGTCAAAACGTGTCTTAGGATGAGTGTTGATATTTATTTTCTTGTTGATTTGTGGATTACTTATTAACCTTTTTCACAGTTGTTGCAAATATGTTTTTGTCAGTTTAGATTAAGAACTGAATGTCTTCCTTTTGTCTTTAAAGAAATATGCCTTATTTGCAAAAGTATATGCCAAAATTTAAAGTAAATAAAATATTTTAAAAAAGGAAGAAATATGCCTGACCAGGTGCCTGATAATCCTAAAATGGAGTTTTCTGCTGGGCTTTCTCTTACATGATACTGAGGCCATCACGCTTTGTTGAGCAGAGGAGTGAATGCTAAAAGCTGGAACTCAGCAGAACCACAGTGGTGTCACCACCCCGCATAAATGCTTAACCACACTCCTCCCTGTAAAAATAACACAGTGTCATTAAGCATGGACTGCCTGTTCCATTAGCTCATTCCTAGGAAACAGTGGCTGAGCGGCAGAAGCCTACCAGGTCTCCATTTCCGCCCATGTGGGGTGTGTGCACGTGACATAGAGCCTCCCACATTGCTTTGGGGAGAATCAGCTTGACTCAACTTCTGGCAGAAGATCAGGACTGTCTTTGGACAAATTTGAATATTAGACACCAAATCATCTAATGAAAACCAGCTGGGAGGAGTCGGCTTTCCTGTGTTCTTGGGTATCTGACAAATGTTGGGAAATAGTTATAATTTTAGAAAGGAAAGTGTAATGCATATTCTCATGATGATTTGTCAATTGGACATTTCTCAGAGAGGAAAAATATCTGAAATGTCCAAAATAAAGCTATCTGCTGTCATGAGAACATAGCTGGCAGGCGGAAAGCAGTATCGTCAACGGGAGGTCGCCCTGTAACAGGAAGTCTCTGCCCCAGCACCAGGAAGTCACTGCCCCTCCACCGGGAAGTCACTGCCCCTGCACCGGGAAGTCACTGCCCCTCCACCGGGAAGTCTCTGCCCCAGCACCAGGAAGCCATTGCCCCTCCACCGGGAAGTCACTGCCCCTCCACCGGGAAGTCACTGCCCCTCCACCGGGAAGTCACTGCCCTTCCACCGGGAAGTCACTGGGAAGTCACTGCCCCTGCACCGGGAAGTCACTGCCCCTCCACCGGGAAGTCATTGCCCCTGCACCAGGAAGTCACTGGGAAGTCACTGGGAAGTCACTGCCCCTCCACCAGGAAGTCACTGCCCCTCCACCGGGAAGTCATTTCCCCTCAACCGGGAAGTCACTGCCCCTGCACTGGGAAGTCACTGCCCCTCCACCGGGAAGTCACTGCCCCTGCACCAGGAAGTCACTGCCCCTCCACCGGGAAGTCATTGCCCCTGCACCGGGAAGTCACTGCCCCTGCACCAGGAAGTCACTGGGAAGTCACTGCCCCTCCACCGGGAAGTCATTGCCCCTGCACCGGGAAGTCACTGCCCCTGCACCAGGAAGTCACTGGGAAGTCACTGCCCCTCCACCGGGAAGTCACTGCCCCTCCACCGGGAAGTCACTGCCCCTCACCGGGAAGTCACTGGCCCTCCACCGGGAAGTCACTGCCCCTGCACCGGGAAGTCACTGCCCCTCACCGGGAAGTCATTGCCCCTGCACTGGGAAATTTGTGCCCTGACACCTTGGTGTGTCCCTTGCTGTGTGGCCAGGTCTCAGGTCAAGCCCGGGATAATGACACTGGTCTGCTGGGGAGCAGTAACCCTGGGCCAGATGTACTAGGAGGCTCCTTCCTGACTGTGAATTTGAGAAGGCGGGAAAAACATTTGTGTCCTGTGAAAGCGAGGGTTGGGGCAGGACAGAGCCAGCAACACAGAGAGCCCTGCATGCTGAGCCCGAGGTCCCGCTGAGCTGAATTGAAGCTGCATCAACTATAGTACGTGACTCACCAAGCCTCAGTTTCCAAGCTTGTGCCATGGAGATAATAATACGGACTTGGCAAGGCTGTTGAGGCTTCCCCGCACTATAGAAAGTGCCCAGCACTGCACCTGTAGAGCCACACTCATTGGCAGTCTAAGCAGTGTCTGTCAGCGCTCCCAGATGGTGGGTCCTGCCTGCCTGGGTCCAGCTCTGGATGTGCGGCTCAGGGCTGTGGGACCTTGGCAGGCTGCATCCCCTGCTGCCTCAGTTTCCACATCTAAGCTAGAGAGCGTGACTGTTCCTCCCCACGGGACTGTTGTGAGAAGCAAGTACATGGAAGCATGCCAGGCATTTTTCTAACGTCTGGCACATCCTTGGCGGCAGGGGCTTCTCCTCCTCCTCACTTAGAAATATTTTCCCCGGGGGGCCCCATGGAGGTTGTAAGGATGGCAGAAGTCTCCAGCACTAACAGCTGTGTGGGACAGCCCAAGGCCCCACTTTGAAGGTTCCACTCCATCCCTCTCATTTCATCTGAAGAGCCCTGTGTTCTCTCCAGGGAGGACTGACTTGTTGCATATGAAGAGCCCAGAGATTTTGAACGAGGGAACCCCTTCAGCTTCAAATGGCCATTACTATTGATGATCCCAGAAGTTCCCTTTCCAAGTGATGACCCATGGACTTGTGTCCCTCGTGTGACAACCTGCCCTACACACATATCCTACAAGTGGCCATAGGTGGTTATAAGCTGCCACAGCCGTACAGATCTGAGAGCCAGAGGACTTTGAAACCAGCCAAGGCTCTGAAACACTTCATCTCGACTTATGAGAACAAATCCGGGCACAGCCGTGATCCCACCAATGCTCATGTGTTTGTAACACATCAGAGACCCAGGAAGGCACCGAAGAGATGCTCTCTCACTGGCTTACAGGTTGGGTGCTTTTAAGTTGGAGACGTTTAAATCAGAGATGAACCTATTGCAACAATACATTTCATGGCACATGAGCCTTCTGTCTTCCAGCAACTAAACGGAGCTGTGGTAGGAATAGCTGGGGGCACGGGGATGAGGAAGACAGGTAGGGGGACAGAAGCCGGGGCAGCAAAGAGTGGCTCAGGGAGGGCTCAGGAGCTCTCACCCTGCAGTGGGCAGCTCATCACCCCTGCTCCCCATGTCTGTGTCCCTTCAGGAGAAGCTGGCCAGGGACTGAGCCACCACTCAGACAGCTTCTCAGCCTACTCAGCACTGCTTTACATGTCTGTGTGCACACGTGCGTGTCTGCGTGCGTGTGGTGTGTGTGCATGCCTGCATGTGTGTGCACATCTGTGTCTGTGTGTGTGCATGCCCGCATGTATGTATGTGTGTGCCTGCATGCATGTGTGTGTCTGTGTATTCCTTTTGAAATATGCTAGATGCCCTCTCTAAGTAAATCACATTTAAATGCTGTAACTGACCAGTCTGGCAACGTCTTTTCTTAATACTTTTTCACTGTTCACTGGGTTGAGGATTTCTTTTCCTTATTTTGGCTTTTGCATCTTTAATGAAAATAACACAGTATCATTCTTTTCAAATTCAGTATTTCAGTAAATATCTCTCTTCAGCAATTACTTAGGCAGAAGTAGTTTAACATAGCATTTGTCTCTGGAAAAAATGCTTTTTTTCCTTTCTGTCTAGCTAATTTAAAATATATAATATTGCATCACATATATTAGCCTGTACCAAGCACCTGAATCCAGAAAAGCAAAAATGTAACTTCCTCTGGATTCAGCAAAATGTTACCAAGGAACTTCTTGTGGTAGACTCCGCATGTGGTAGTGCTGTGATTATGGATGCTGTCTTGCCAACATTTCTTAGGCTGATCAAATGAGCCTCTCATTCTATAATTTCCACCACAGCATCATGCTTGAATTGCCCACATTTCAGTGATACTTTCTGGTCTATGAATATGAATCCCGGCCGGGCACAGTGGCTCACACCTATTATCCCAGCACTTTGGGAGGTCGAGGCTGGTGGATCACGAGCTCAGGAGTTTGAGGTCAGCCTGGCCAATATAGTGAAACCTCATCTCTACTAAATATCAAAAAATTGGCTGGGCATGGTGGTGGCGGCGCCTGTAATCCCAGCTACTTGGGAGGCTGAGGAAGGAGAATCACTTGAATTTGGGAGGTGGAGGTCGCAGTGAGCCATGATCGCACCACTGCACTGCAGCCTGAGTGACAGAGCAAGACTCTGTCTCAAAAAAAAAAAAAAGGAAATATATTCATCATACTTATAAGATTTTATTTTGTATTTTATATAGAGTCTCGCTCTGTCACCCAGGCTAGAGTTCAGTGATGCGATCTTGGCTCATCAGCAGGTACACACACTTATAAAGGCCGTTAGCAATAATCTTGGCCTTGTAACACAATTTCATTCATATCCATAACTCTGTGCCATTAAAATACAGTGTAGGCCCAGCTCGGTGGCTCAAGCTTGCAATCCCAGCACTTTGGGAGGCTGAGGTGGGTGGACCACATGAGGTCAAGAGTTCAAGACCAGCCTGGCTAAAATGGTGAAATCCCCGTTCTACTAAAAATATAAAAATTAGCTGTGCATGGTGGTACATGCCTATAATCCCAGCTACTTGGGAGGCTGAGGCAGGAGAATTGCTTGAACCCCAGGGGGTAGAGGTTACAGTGAGCCAAGACCTTGCCAGTGCACCAGCCTGGACAACAAAGAGAAAAAAAAACATGGTAGCAATTTCCACTTGCCTTCCCATCCACATGTGTTGATTTTTTGACTTTCACTTTATGTGATTTCTTTTTTTTCTTTTTTTTTTTTTCTTTTGAGACGGAGTTTCACTCTTGTTACCCAGGCTGGAGTGCAATGGCGCGATCTCAGCTCACTGCAACCTCCGCCTCCTGGGTTCGGGCAATTCTCCTGCCTCAGCCTCCTGAGTAGCTGGGATTACAGGCACACACCACCATGCCCAGCTAATTTTTTGTATTTTTAGTAGAGACGGGGTTTCACCATGTTGACCAGGATGGTCTCGATCCCTTGACCTCATGATCCACCCGCCTCGGCCTCCCAAAGTGCACTTTGTGTGATTTCTGACTGCCCGTGAGTTGAAGTTATCTTTTTGCCCTGGAAACTAGCCTTTACACCAGCTTACCCCTCAAAGCAGCCTCTTGCTGCATATGACCAAGCTGGCCACCTCCAGCTACCTTTGGTCCTGCACATCTGTCGATTGCCCCATTCATGAACTCTGCCTCCGCTCCTGTCTGCCCTGCCCAAACTCAGGCCCTCCTCATGGCTGGCTTGAAGCCCAGCAGAACCTCCCTTGCTGGTCACCTTCGTTCAGTTCCTTCTCATGGTTTCTAGAATTCCTTGAGCGCACACAGCAAGCTAGCTTTATAATCAGTTTGGAGAGTAAGGATCAGTACCGCAGTTTCTTGTTTCGTTAGTGGTTTTAAAAAAAAAAAATAGTAGGCAGTATATACCTATCTACTGGCAATTAAAATCTCTTAAAGTCTCGATTTTAAGAGAAATATCTTAAATGTGGTGGGAAATGTGGTTCTTATGCAAGAGAGAGTTTTTTTCAATGAGCATTTAATATTTAAAAAAATAAAAGATTTTAGAAGTATTAGGTTTCCATTATGATCGGATAACGCTTTCAAAATGGAAAGAAAGCGGGGAATTTTCTGTACTCCTCAACACAAAGTTTATCTTGTTCTTGAAAAAAAAAATTTAACTGTTTTTTCAATACTTGTCCTTGCCAGGACTTCACCCTGGCACCAGCTCTTGGTGATATTTGGTTTTGGTTTTTTTGAGATGAAGTGTCGCTCTGTTGCCAGGCTGGAAAGCAGTGGCACAATCTCGGCTCACTGCAACCTCAGCCTCCCTAGTTCCAGCGATTCTCCTGCCTCACTGTCCCCAGTAGCTGGGACTACAGGTGAGTGTGCCACCACGCCCAGCTATTTTTTGTATTTTCAGTAGAGACGGGGTTTCACCATGTTGGCCAGGATGGTCTCAATCTCTCGACCTCATCATCTGCCTGCCTCGGCCTCCCAAAGTGCTGGGATCACAGGCGTGAGCCACTGCGCCCGGCTAGTGTGTTTTAAATTTGGTTTCTTTCTGATTGTTCTAAGAGACTCTCTACTTAGACTTTACAGTATCTAAATGTGGCCGATACATGCTTTTAACCACGCCCCTGACATGGAAGCTCTGAACATGGCCTCTCAGCTTGAGTCATCTTGTGTGTCCAGTTACTGCTATGGAGAAGCCACAAAATACTGAACTTTGGTGTCTTATGTAAATGGTTGCACTGTTTCCATTTTTCATGAAGTGTGAGAAATTCTTTTACAATACAGCGGAAGCACCGCATGGTTTCAGGTGGAGGGCAGGTTATCACACACTGTGCAGTGAGGGAGGGGCCTTCTCCTGCTGAAATGAGGCTGCCACGTGGGACAGCCCGACCTCTTCAGCTGTGGGCTGGGCCTGCTTTAATTACGCTGTTGCATCTTTATACATTGTTTTAGTGAAAATATCAAATAAACATGGGGATTCCCTTTCCAGGCTCTAAGTCACCACCAGGCGGCATAACAGATTTCTCTATCCCTGGTCTGTAGGAGCGGGGAGAGTGCGGGGACAGTGCCGGGGGTTCCCCAGGCAGCAGGATGGGGGGCCTCACCAGGAAGCCTCGTAGGCTTCCGGGAGGAGCTTGGAGGTGACCCCATTCTCAAGGTGAAGCCTCACCAGGGTCTCCCCAAGAGGGCTGAGGGTTCGGATTTGCCTCCTCCCTGCACCTCTGCACTTCTCTCGGGGTTTCCTGTGTGTACATCCAGTGCCAGGCGTGGCATGGGATGGCTCCTCACAGCTACCCTCACTTGGTGTGCGGTTACCTGACATCAGCCCTCCCCAGAGGGCTGCCCCGGTCCGTGGTTCTGTCTGTAGCTGGTGTGGTATCTGGGACCGGGGAGGCCCTGGGTCCGAGTTTGTTGATAGAATGAATCAATGTGTGAATGAAGGAAGCCACATTGGCAGCAGTGGCAGGGAGGGGACCATTTGGGGACAATTCAGATTGTTCTGAGGAGACATGCTGAGGCCTGCAATAAGACAGCAGCCGTGGGAGGGCACGGAGTGGCATTGGAGAGGAAGCTGACTTGATGACGATGCTGGGCGGAGAGGTGGGCGGAGGCTGTGTCAGGAGCACCAGCAGCTGGCAGTGAGTGCTGGGAGTTTCCTGACTGCAGACAGCGCCGTCTACAAACACTGCCTGCTGTCTCACTTCATCCTCACAGCCACCATCCCTGTACAGTTGTCACTATGACTGTCTCCTTTACACATGAGTCTGGGCACAGACTTTAAGGAAAGCCTGCTGGGAGGCCCTGGTGGTGCCCCCACGGGAAGGAAATGCAGGGGAAGGACTCAGGGGGCCGCAGGAGTTCTTCTTAGAATGTATCACATTTGAGGTGCCTTTGGGGCTTCCAGGAAGAGGTGTCCAGATGGCAGGGACTGAGGCTTGGAGGAGTCAGGATTGGAAATATGGACTGGGTGCTCATCAACATCTAGGTCCTGGTCAAAGTGGGTGCAGCCCCCTGGAATCGTAGCCTGTACCCGCAGATGAGCAGGGGAAGGACGCAAGGGCAGCTGTGTGTTTTCCTTCGTTTCTGCAACATTCAGAAATAGGATGTGAGACCAAACAGAAGTGACTGCTTGCCATCTGCAGGAGTGGCCATCAGCATCAGTTAAATCAGAGCTGTGCAGAATGCCATGTGTTTGCCCTCTTATTAGTTTTGCTTTAAAAACATTTTCTTAAACCCTGGTATCAATGGTCAATTATGTGACTTTCAAAAGCAAAACTTAAGGAAGACAAAAGAACTGTATTTGATACCTTGAAAGCCCCAGAGGGATTCTTAACCTTGGGTCCAAGAATCCCCCGAGGGCCTTTGGATAGATTTCCAGAGATTTCTGAAATTGGATAGGAATAAAAGGGTAGCATTACCTTCCATTAGGAATATGGGCAGAAACCTTCAGTAATATTAGAAGTACGTGTGACCTCAGCACCAATAGCAAGCACAGGTATTTCTACGTGACTTTACGGTCGTTGCAGACAGCTGGGGAAATGGTTGGCATGCATCACTCTTGATATTTGGTGGGATAAGGACGTGCATGCACGTGCTGGCCGTTGAACGGTTGCCTCTCCACTGCAAACCCTCCCTTTCTTGCCACAGAGCCAGAGCTGGGCCCTATTGGGCCCTGCCCCCAGGAGCACCAGAGAGAGCCCGGGCAGTGGGAGGAGGGAGCCTGGAGCATGCTGCTTCCTGCTTGCTTCCTGTTTCTATGAGCGTCACCCCAGCAACGGGACTTGGCCCTGGCAGCAGCTGTTGGTTCCGTTTCTAGTGTTTGTCACACTTCCAGAAACCACCCCTCATCAGTCCTGTCTGAGCCCCTACTCTGAGGTCCAGGTCCCCGCTCCAAGCCTTCTGGGACCCTTACCTGGGGGTCTGTCCCCGGCCCTAGCTGTTCCTGAGATGACGCCTCTAGGGTACATGAGGTCCCGGCTGCATTTTCAGCCATGTGACACCTGTTTAGTGGCTCCCCTTATTGCTTCTATTCAAATCACTGGTGTAATTTCTTTCTTCCTGACTTGGCTCTGCTTGATACACTGTAGCAGGCTTTAAAAATACTTTTTGACAATGTGTTTCAGAATAATCCATTTCCTTTGTACCCCTATGTTTTGTTACATGCATTTAAAAATATTATTCCAAGAATGCCCCACAAGCTGCTGGGGGATCCATTACACAAAAAACAGGAGAGCTGAAAGCAGTTGCCAGCCTGATTAACTTCCTGGGCTGGGTTTAAAAGCCTCTAGGAAGACAAAACATAAAGGTTTTTCTTTCCGTTCTTCCTCCCTTTCTTTTCAAATGAAGTTATGGGACAAAATGAACTTTGTTATTTTCCCCCTTTAAAAGTAGTACCTGCTCATGGAAAAAAACACTGGAAAAGAGGAGGAAAGAAAAGATGATCTCTGTCCTCTTTATGACATAAAGCCAGCCATGGCTCCATTCTGATGTGTTTCCTTGGGGCCTTTGGTGTTGTTTATTTTTGCAGAGCTATAACTGGAGCGTGCACACACACACACCACTGTCATAAACATTTCCAATTCTGCTTCATGCTTGTCATAAACAGTTTTTATAGCGGAACAGAATGCTGTAAAATAGCAGGTTGACCTGGCCCTTTTCTTATCATGTAAAACTTTTAACGTCAAGTAACTGTATTGTGATAAGTATATATAAGATTTACCATTTTAACCATTTTTAGGGGTACACTTCAATGGTTTTAAGTGCAGCCATCACCATCCTCCACTTCCAAAACCTTTCCATCTTCCCAAACTGAAATTCTGAAGGCATTAAACACTGACTCCCCAAATTCACGGAGATGAAGGTAGAATGGGCATTGCATTCCCCAGCCCTTGGCAACTCCCATGCTACTTTCTGTCTCCATGAAGTTGATTAATGCAAATCATTACTGCTGGGCTTTGCTTTCGCAATAAAATCATGTTACATGGTTTAAATGTACATACTTTCATGCAAGCAGTGTTGCATGATGCCAGCCTGCCTCCTTTCCTCCGTTTTGAAAAATTAGACCAGCAACTGTTGATGTTGAATCCCATCTTGCTGGCCCCTATGGTTATTTTTCTAGTGAGACCTGAAAATTCCTGTGGGGCATAACAGCTTTCTATTTCCATGAACTTCAAATGTGGAGGGCTCATGGTAGGGAGATGGTTTTATTTCTGTGGGTGGTTTTGTTTTGTTTTGTTTCGTTTTGTTTTTGAGACAGAGTCTCACTCTGCTGCTTAGGCTGGAATTCAGTGGCACGATCTCCGCTCACTGCAACCTCCGCCTCTTGGATTCAAGCAATTCTCATGCCTCAGCCTCCTGAGTAGCTGGAATTATAGACATGCTCCACGCCCAGCTAATTTTTGTATTTTTAGAAGAGATGAGGTTTCACCCTGTTGGCCAGGCTGGTCTCAAACTCCTAGTCTCAAGCATCTGCCCACCTCAGCCTCCCAAAGTGCTGGGATTACAGGCGTGAGCCACTGCGCCTGGCCCAGGAGATTGCATGCCCTGGTTGCCTTCTCTGAAGGTTTCTCTCCCCACAGAACTCCTGACCTTTGGTGTGGCTGATTTCATGTGGAGTCTGTTGGAGTCACACCATTTGGCTTCTGGTTTCTGGGGAAACTGCTGGCTTTCATCTTCCTCCTTTTGTGATATTGCATAAACAAAAGGGTAAATTGTTTTCTTAAAAATTAATTTTAAATTGTGCTAAAATACACATAACACAGTTTACCGTCATTACTATTTTTAAGTGTACATTTCAGTGACATGAAGTATATGCATGCGGGTGGGCAGCCAGTCCCACAGGCCATCCTCGGAACTTCTTCCTCTTGCAGACCTGAAACCCTGTCCCCACTAAACACTGACTCCCACTCTCTTCTCCGTCCAGCCCTGGCACCCGCCATTCTGCTCCGTCTTGGTGAATTATATGTGGTACCTCATCTAGTTGGAATCATATAGAGCCTTTGTCCTTTTGTGACTAGCTGATTTCACTTAGCGTGATGTCCTCAAGGTTTTCTCACATTTTAACACGTAACAGGACTTCCTTCCTTTTTAAGTCTGAGTTAAATTCCACTGTGTATATATACCACATTGTGTTTCTCCATTCAGCCCCCAGTGGAGACTTGGTTTGCTTCTACCTACAAAAGACTAAATTATTTTGTCCATTTAATATAAGTTATTGGAAGGCCAGGCACAGTAGCTCACATCTGTAACCCTAGCACTTTGGGAGGTCAAGACAGGAGGATCGCTTAAGGCCAGGAGTTTGAGACCAGCCTGGGCAACATAGTGAGACCCTAATCTCTACCCAAAAAACTAAAAAATACATGATTAATAAAATGTGAATTATTGGAAGTTTGAATGCAGATGCCTCCTTATCACTGTGCCAGCTGATATCATTGGACCCCCATGGAACCTCTAGCACGGCTTACCTGTGTACCCGCAGGCCACGACTGCCAATGGCCCACCCTCCCACTCACGTCGGGGTCTGCCTGATTTCTGCTTTCCTCACTCCCTGGGTCCCTTTGCCTTCTCCCAGAGATGAAGGTGCAGGACGTTAGAGGTGGAGCTCTAATATAATATTCTCAATATAGGGCATATATTTAAGTACTTATAGAATGTTAGAGCTAAAACGTTTTGCTACGCTTTATATTAAAAACGTATTTATCTTTTTAACACTCTGAGTCCATTACATCAGCGTGGGCAGACCATTTCCCTTTTTCTAAAACCTAAATCATGGGAGAGTCTCTTCACCAAAAAGGAGAAGCAAACAAGCTCCCATTGCCCGATACCATTCTTCAGAGGCACCGTCATCGCTCCTCATCTGGCTCTCAAAGTTCAAGTCCACCTGTCTAGATCCTAACTTTCAACTAGGAAGTAACTGGGTGCCTTAAAAAAATAACCAGTGCAAAGTTCAGGCCTCTTGTTCTAGAAAAGTAGTAAAGTTACTCCTACCAGAGCTGTAGGATGTAGAATTCCAGTGACTGCTGAGGTTCTGCGTGTGTAACAAGCACACCTCTTTCCCTGCAGCAGTGTGTATGCGGCAGGCTGCGCAGAGCGGAGCGAGGGAGAAGCCCTGGGGGGTGCAGGAAGGTGGTTGGGGAGGGGCTGCTATGTCGGACAAACGCCAGCTCCCACAGCCCTTGGTAAAGTGTGACTAGGTACATCAGACTTAGATTAAATGCTCATGAAACTACTTTTTTTTTTCCTTTTTTGAGACAGAGTCTCACTCTGTGGCCCAGGCTGGAGGGTAGTAGAGTGATCTCAGCTCATTGCAACCTCTGCCTCCTAGATTCAAGCAATTCTCCTGCCTCAGCCTCCTGAGTAGCTGGATTACAGGCACCTGCCACCAGGCCCGGCTAATTTTTTTATTTTTCAGTAGAGACAAGGTTTTACCATGTTGGCCAGGCTGGTCTCAAACTCCTGACCTCAAGTGATATGCCTGCCTCGGCTTCTCAAAGTGCTGGGATTACAGATGTGAGCCACAGCACCTGACCCCTCAAACTATTTTGTAGCTTGCATTATATAAACCAGACAACTTCACTGCACTTACATCTCTAGTATTGTATTTACTTAAATAATGATTATGAATAACAACTCATTTCATCCTTATAAACCCTGGGAACTGGGTACCATTGTCACTCCCATTTTACAGATGAGGAAACTGAAACACAAACAGAGGATATGTAATTTGCCCAGCACTGAAGATTCCCGCTAGGCACAGCGTCCCCAGAATCTGTGCTCCCTGACATTACTCCACCGTGCCTGTCACCACAGCAGACAATTGTTCTCCAATATCAACAATAAAAATAACTTTTCACTGACTTAAGTATTATTCCTTCTCCAGGTTAATCTTCCATTGGCCTGAGTTAGATTCTAGCCTTTAGGCAAGAGTGTCTTGTGAGACGTGTAATTTGCGTCCTTTCAGCTGCCTTGCAACACGACTCTCTGTTTATGTTATAGGCAACTTTAGATGCTATTTAAGTTCTGACAAGCCTGAGTTCTGTACTGTGTAATTAGACTGCAAGCACGACTCACAAAGCTGCTGTGTCCTCGTTATTTCTCTAATTGTAGAGTAATTTAAGAAAGAAGGAATAGATCAAGGATAACTGTAAAATTATAATGATAATGGCAGTTCTGATGTTCATACCCAACAAGAAAAAATCAGCCATATAACTACTGAAAGGGTGTAGACAAAATTCGGAAATACGCAGGGCGCGGTGGCTCGCCTGTAATCCCAGCACTTTGGGAGGCTGAGGTGGGTGGATTACCTGGTGTCAAAAGTTCGAGACCAGCCTGACCAACATGGTGAAACCCCATCTCTACTAAAAATACAGAATTAGCCAGGCATGGTGGCATGTGCCTGTAATCCCAACGAACTCAGGAGGCTGAGGCAGGAGGATTGCTTGAACCCAGGAGGCCGAGGTTGCGGTGAGCTGAGATCGCGCCATTGCCTTCTAGCCAGGCAACAAGAGTGAAACTCCATCTCAAAAAAAGAATTTGTAAATACTTGCAGATTATGTATATGTCTAATCCAAAAAGTCAGTCTCAAACTGAGAGTTCAGTACGATAGTTTGTAATAACATAAACAAAAAACCAAAACATTCCTATATTCTACTATAATGATTTTTTTTTTTTTTTTGAGACGGAGTTTCGCTCTTGTTACCCAGGCTGGAGTGCAATGGTGCAATCTCAGCTCACTGCAGCCAATGCCTCCCAGGTTAAAGCGATTCTCCTGCCTCAGCCTCCCAAGTAGCTGGGATTACAGGCATGTGCCACCACACCAGCTAATTTTGTATTTTTAGTAGAGACATGGTTTCACCATATTGGTCAGGCTGGTCTTGAACGCCTGACCTCAAGTGATCCACCCACCTCGGCCCCTCAAATGGTGGGATTACAGGTGTGAGCCACTGTGCCCAGCCTGACTTTTTAAATAATGGAAAAAATGATAACATCACATTGAAAGTTGCATGTGGGAATAAAGAACTATGCAGCGCCTGTATGAAGACCATAATAATCTCCTGAAGGACGTAGTCAACTGAAAAGTGAAGACAGCAAAACCTCGTCTCTGAATAAGAAAACTCCACACTGAAGAGACACAGATCCACCCCCAAATAATTGATAAATACAGTCGGTCCTTTGTATCTGTGGGTTCCACATCCACGGATTCAACCAACCTCAGATCAAAAATATTTGGGAAAAAAAGAAAGGCTGGGTGAGATGGCTGGCCAGGCATGGTGGCTTGTGCCTGCAGTCCCAGCACTTTAGAAGGCCAAGACGGGAGGATCGCTTGAGGTCAGGAGTTTAAGATCAGCCTGGTCAACATAGCAAGGCCCCATCACAATTAATAAATAAGAAAATATTTGGGGAAAAAATAGATGGTTGCCTCTGTTCTAAACATGTACAGACTTTTTTCTTATCATTATTCTCTCAACAATGCAGCCTAACAACTATTTACATCGCATTTACATTGTATTAGGTATGAAAAGGAACCTAGAGATGATTTAAGTAACAGGAGGACATGCAGAGATTATGTGCAAATAATCGCCATGTATATCAGAGACTTGAGCATCTTCCAATTTTGGTATCCCAGCGGTTGGAGGGGGTCCTAGAACCAATGCCCCTTGAACACTGAGGGACAACCCTATAATGAATTTCAAATAAAATCTCAGTTTACAAGGGAAGGTTGGTTGAACACTTGACAAATAGACTCCAGGCCAGGTGTAGTGGCACATGCCTGTAAACTCAGCACTTTGGGAGACTGAGGCAGGTCCATCACTTGAGCCCAGGAGCTGGAGACCAACCTGGGCAACGTGGTGAAACCCTATCTCTACAAACATACAAAAATTAGCCAGGCGTGGTGGCACATGCCTGTGGTCCCAACTACTCGGGAGGCTGAGATGGGAGGATCACTTGAGCCCAAGAGGTGGAGGCTGCAATGAGCCATGCATGATCATGCCACTGCACTCCAGCGTGGGCAGCACAGTGAGACCCTGTGTCACCAACAACAATGACAAAAAGGAAAAACCAAATAGACCCCAGAGTTAATCTGGAAGAATAAATGGAGAGGCTGGCCAAGAAATTTTTGAAAAAACATAACGGGTGATTTTCAACTTTTTTGCAGCCTGTAGTTTCTTTATTCAAACCCAGTTTCACCTCCCCATTCAGATACTTTTGGTGGGTCTTTTACTGCGTCCTGAATAAAGTCCCAAGTTCCTTAGCCTGAGTATTGTAAAAAGAGCATTCTGACGACGTCCAAGCGTGTTCACAAAGCAACGTTTAAGACTCCACAGTCATCTTCGGCAGAGCAGCCCTGTTTATTCTGCATGTCCTCCTGGTCTTGGTGTGCCTATGCCCTTTACACAGTCGTGTGCTTTTTTTTTTTCCAAGATGGAGTCTCACTCTGTCTCCCAGGCTGGAGCACAGTGTGCGATCTCAGCTCACTGCAACCACTGCCTCCTGGGTTCAAGCGATTGTCCTGCCTCAGCCTCCTGAGTAGCTGGGATTACAGGCCTGCTTTACCAGGCCTGGCTAATTTTTGCATTTTTAGTAGAGATGGGGTTTCACCACGTCGGCCAGGCTGGTGTCAAACTAGTGACCGTAGGTGATCTGCCTGCCTCAGCCTCCCAAAGTGCTGGGATTGCAGCCATGGCTGGCTGCAGTCCTATACTTAATTGTGTTTGAGGACTAAGAATGCCACAAGCTTGACTTTGGGAATAGCATAAAGCAACGACACAGTGCTGGGCTCCAAGGGGTACAGCTGCCTGAAAGAGGGCAGAAGCTCCCTGAGTGCACCAAAAGCACTGAGGACATTTTAAACTTAGTCCGAGCTGATGGAGTGACACTAGACTTTACCACAACTTCTCTAACCTGGATGTAAATTATAATTCCAGAGTCCCTCGTTTTGCAGGAAAATTAATTAGTGTATGGTCAAATAACAGACGGAATGAGCTGCCAGACAGGATCTGTTGCCATTGCAACAGAACAATGTGCTTGCTCACACCAGGCTCAGGGCCCCTGTTATCTGCAGGCCTCCGGGCAGTCCTGTCTGCTGGCTGTGTCTTCCCCTGTTTTACACAGGAAGCTGGAAGGTGTCATGGGATTTCCTTGAAACTACAGACTAGTGAATGGCAGAGCAGGAGCTCAAATCTAATGAGCTGCCAGACTTCTGCTTTGGAGGTTCGAGGCTTCTGCACAGGTCATTTGCATTCTCTGTGTAGGGGCGCAGGGTCAATTGCTCTCCTGTCAGCTTACTCTTGGATTGGGCCTTCCCAGAAGTGCCAGGAAGCAAAATCCAGTTCTTTGATCTCCTCACTTCAGCTGTTCTTTCTTCCAGGATGACACCCCTTGGTGTGACCACAGCACATCTGAAATCTCAGCTTCCCACTTCCCACCCTGTGACCCCCACCTCCTGTCTTGCAGTGCTCCTGGCGCTGGCTTTCTTGCAGTTCCTGACAAGCAGCCCTGCCTTTGAGTTCTCACTGGATGAGAAAAGAAGGCAACAGATGTTAGCTGCTATGTGCACCTATCCCCGTCTTGACCATTATTTCTGTGCCTGCTTTGCTGTGGATCTGTTGGGGCCCAATCCAGCTGTGTAAGCTAAGGCGTGAATGTGCTTTCACAGTGTGGGCACCTTGGATGCAGGTACAGGTCCCTCTAGATCCAGGGCCACTTGGCAACATCTGAGACATTTTTGGTTGTAACAGCTGGGGAGAAGAACGCTGCCAGCATCTAGTGGGTGGAGCCAGGAATGCTGCTAGCCATCCTGTGATGCACAGGTCAGCTGCCCACAACAAGGAACCCTGCCACCCCAAACATCCATAGTGCTGAGGATGAGGGACCCTGCTCTTCATTCATCTTAGAGTTTCCCAAAAAGCCCAACACCACAGTGATACGGATGCCACCAGTGGGGAGCTTCAATGGAATCTCAGCAACTTTTAAAATCAAGCCAGACGGTCAGGTCAGAGAAGCGTTTGGAAAGCCTCCAGTGGGTTGAGGGGCCACGCCCTCTCATCATGCCAAGGCAGCTGCCCAGTGAGGCGCAGGGTATAAAGGTGACGTGGTCAGGAGTGGCTATTTGATCTCCAGTTATTCCAGAATTTCCACTCTCATGCCAAGCATGTCTCTCCAAATGGCTGCTCTTCGGTGTTCCCTACGCTCCCCCTGAAGTTCAGCTAAGATCTTCATTTTTCAAAGGTGAGGCTTCTTTGTTATATGTTGGAGTCTTCTCTGAAGGTATCAGATTTGTACAAATGGATGGCATTTTTCTGTAGTCGAATAGTTGATGACTCTTCTTTGACGTATATTTCAAGGGCCAGAGTGCAGAGGGGCAAACCCTTCTTTTAGAGCGCGGGCCTCTGATTTTAGTGTTGTGCCAAAGCGTGTGTTAGCCTTTGTTTTCCTCTATGGAAATTCATTTTCTTGGAAAGATCATCTTAGGGATGCTGTTTTAGGGATTTCCGTGCCTTCGGCGGGAAGGATGCTCACTGTTCCTGATGTCCACGTCTGCCCTTCAGTCAGGCAGTCTGCAAGCCAAGCAGCTTAGTGGCTCTGAAAACACCTTGAGTACCTTAAACTTCCCTGTGTGCTATGGTTACTGTTTAAATTCAGGTTAGGAAGTCCTATCCTCCCCACTTTTCTTTTTTGATGAATGACATTTATCAATGACGTGTGTAGCGTGGTTGATTTCTGAAGTTTTCAGCTAGTAGCGTAAAGATTTATTTCATGGCTCTGATTGTTGAGAACACTCTGTCTTTTCTAGAATGTTAAACTCATAGGCAGGATTCCTGAGGCAAAGCCAAATAAATAAGGGAATCCCTGGAAAAAATATATTGCTTTTATTTTGTATTAAAATTGCCATTTTTTGGCCAGGGGTGGTGGCTTACACCTGGAATCCCAGCACTTTGGGAGGTTGAGACAGGTAGATTGCTTGAGGCCAGGAGTTTGAGACCAGCCTGGAGGCCAGGAGTTTGAGACCAACATGGTGAAACCCTATCTCTACTATAAATACAAAAAAATTAGCCAGGCGTGGTGGCACACACCTGTAGTCCCCAGCTACTCGTGAGGCTGAGACAGGAGAAGCACTTGAAACCAGGAGGCAGAAGCAGCAGTGAGATTAGATCACACCACTGCACTCCAGTCTGGGCTACAGAGCAAGACTCTATCTCAAAGAAAACCCAAAAAGCAAAAAACACAACAAAAACAAAGAAAGAAATGGGCACTTTCTATTCCTAAGTATAGATTGAAGCATATGATTGCTTTCTTCTCAGTGGGGTGTACTGTTAGCCGATGGATACAGTTGTTAAGGATAAAGCTTATTTTCCCATGTCACTACCTCTTCTGAACATTTTAAATGAACTATTATGAGGGCATGTATAGATTTTTTTTCTTCACAGGAGAGTTGCCTTAAGGGACTTTTCAGAATCTGTTCCTATATGACTGAGAAATACATAATGGATTTTAGCTGTCATGTTTTTAGAAGGTAATTGGTAGATATTTGCAGTGCATTGTGTTCATGAAAAGCAGAAATGGGCCTGGTGTGGTGGTGGCTCACTCCTGTAATCCCAACACTTTGGGAGGCCAAGGTGGGCAAATTGCTTGAGCCCAGGAGTTTGCAATCGGCCTGGGAAACATGCTGAAATCCTGTCTCTGAAAAAAAAAAAAAAAAAAATAGCCGGGCGTGGTGGTGCACACCTGTGGTCCCAGCTACTCGGGAGGCTGAGTTGGGACTGCTTGAGGCCATTGCACTCCAGCTGGGTGACAGTGCGAGACCTTGTCTCCCCCAAAACAAACAAACACAAAACCCCAGAACTGGCTTTCTTAGAGATGCTTTCCTGGAGGTGTTTGCGGCCATTTCCTTGGCTACTGTGTGTAGAGGAGGTTTCTGTAGCCACTGGTATGAGCTTCCGGATCACCAATTCTGTGGGATACTCTGGGAAAGCAGATGCATTTAAGACTCCTATGGACTTATTCCTAAACATTATTTGAGATGAGCTTAATTCCAGAGTAAAATACACTAGAAATTATTTTAAATACATGTCAGATTGTACCCCAAGGCAATATTATTAGGCATAATGGAACACCATGGAAGGGCTCTGAGCTCAGGTACAGTGCGCTTGACTGGGACACATACATTTTGAGGCAGGTCCTTCAATACTGAGTCCTCTTGCTCCTCATCCTCCCTCAACTCTGCCATCCACTGTCCCTGCACAGTGGATGTCATCTGCCCTCTCTTGGCCACTTTGGTGTTCTCGTTCCCACGTAGCACACAATCAGATCAAATCCTGAGTCACTACATGGTGCTAGCGCCCACAGCTCCCGTCCCTGCTCCCTGCCCCATCCTTTGGCGGGCAGCCTCTCAGGCCTCACCCCACCCACTCCATCTTTTCTCGTTGTCCTTTCAGCCTCCAAACAGTCTCAAGTCTCTTCCATCCTTAAAAACCGCCAGACACATGAATAAATCTCCCCCACGCAAAGCCCTTTCCTTGGTCCCGCCTTCCTTCAAGGCTGCAGTCTGCCATTTTTTATACATGCACAATCACAGAAAATGTTTACTTGCCAAATTTTAATGGCAGAATGTAATGACCAGTGTTTCTCTGGCTGCAAATTAAAGTCCTTCCTGACCTTGCTCCCTTCGCTCTGCGGCTCGCAGGAGACACCTCTATTTTTTGATTCTCTAACTACCCCTTCTCTGTCTTGACTTGTTCTCACACACCTCTTATCCTTCCCATGTAGGTTCCTTCCTTCAGGCTCCTTTCTGTTCTATGCATGCTGCCTGATTTTAACCAGTCGGTACTGCGTGCCGAAGTGCCTGTTAGCTACCTCCACTGAGGCTTTCTGCCACCAATTCAAATACAGTTCAACCAAAAATCAAACCCATCACCTTCCTTAGAAAATCTAAAGGGATTTACAAAGCAAAAACAAACAATAAAAACCCTGTTAGATGAAAAATAAATGGGATGAATTGCTGGGTGCTAAGTAGTTATTTTAAAAATATTCTAAAGACATGTTCATTTTAAAAGAGAGTTTCTATTCCCAATCGCTACAAAAGTATAAAATACAGAAGATCAATGAGAGTTCATGATAATTCATCAAAGGCCTCCATTTTGTTAGGAAATCCATTCATCCATCTCTCTACCCACCCACCCATCAGTTGTAAGGTGCCTACCATGTTCTAAGTGGTGAGAACGTGCTCTTACCCGGGAGAGCCCATTCTTAACCTGGGGGTGGGGGCTGAGGGTGTTGGTAGGGGAGGTTCAGTTAGTGCCCCGATCACAGGGCAGCGGTGGGAAGGCAGCATGGTGCCATATGTAAGCCTGGCACTGGAGCTGCGTTGAGTGCTAGGGACGTGCTCCCTGTTGCTTTCCAGATGCTCTTGCTCTTCTCTTCACCAGAGGCAGTCAGGACCCTGGCCTAAGGGCCAAGTACACTTTGCGCCTGAGCTGGACCAGCTGGCCATGGGTACCACCTTCTTTGCAGACAGAAGGCAGGCTCTGGCTCCCCCGCTTGGTGCTCCTACTAATGCCCCTGGCCTTACTGGGAGATCCAGCTCCTGGCACTGACTTTAGTGTGTGCCCTATTTTGCCAATGCCCCTGAAGTGGGAAGTGTGGTCACTGGTCTACCAGGAAGACAGCTAAGGGCATTCACTGAGTCCATGTGATGACTGTCGGCTCCCCGTGAGGCCCCTGGATGGCTGGGAAGAAGGGAGAGCTCTGCATCAGGTGGCGTGCTGACGGTGCATTCCATCACATGTGCTAAGTAAAAAGGCCGAGGGGACCTGGGTTGAAAACCCAGCTTCACTCTTCCAACATGCATCTGTGGACAAGTTCCATAACTTTTGTGAGCCTCAGTGTGCAGATAAAGTGTGTTGTAAACTGAAAGGTGCTGTGCAAATTTCAGGCGATCATTTCATGAGCCACACATCTAATAAATATGTCTTCAGATATTAGTCAAAGGGAACCAAATTGGCCAGGTGCAGTGGCTCACACCTGTAATCCCAGCACTTTGGGAGACTGAGACGGGTGGATCACTTGAGGTCAAGAGTTGGAGACCATTCTGGCCAACACGGTAAATCACTGTCTCTACTAAAAATACAAAATTAGCTGGGTGTGGTGGCCCATGCCTATAATTCCAGCTACTCAGGAGGCTGAGGCAGGAGAACTGCTTGAACCTGGGGAGGCAGAGGCTACAGTGAGCCAAGATCATGCCACTGCACTCCAGCCTGGGTGACAGAGCAAGACTTCACCTCAAAAAAAAAAAGAAAAAAGGATCCAAATAAAGCAATAACATGAATGTAAGCTCATGGTTTAATGATATTTATTCTGTTGTAATCAGTAGTTTGGCTAGTGATTCATGTTCATGAAAAACAGACGTTAGGGCTCTGATTTAGAAAAATGACTTCATGTTAGTTATCTGACTAATGGGGAGGCTGAGAGCCACTGTGTCCTCCCCATCTGCCCTCAGCCCTGTGCTGCCCTCCCTGTAAGGGCTTGTCTCTGCAGCCCCAGACCACAGAGGGAGGCACAGCTAGTGAACCAAGCAACAGACCAGTACCATGGAGACAAAGTAAACCACGTTTGGGTGTGGCCCAAATTGGTTAACCGTTCTGGCATTTTCTGGTAAGCTACGATTCTGATGTTCCTAGAACAAAATTAGCCCATTCTGTTTGCCTTTTGTTCTTTTCTCAGGAGTCTCCCACACTTCTGAGAATGGGTTTTTAGATTTCAGACATTTAATTTTCATTGAGAGCGCACAGAGGAAGGCAAAATGATATCACAAGCCTGGTAACTTTTAAGGATGCCCTCTGAGATGGTCAGACCTGTCACAAAACCCAAAGCACCCTCTCAGTGCAGAGACGCTGGGCTTAACCGTGATGACAGGTTAGTTCTGCGTGTCTACAGGCGATCACCTGCAGTTTGGAAGAGGCCAGAAATTCCAAGGCACTTGTTAGAAGGGGCTGTCTCTGGAGAAGCCTTACTGAAAAAAGGAGGAAGTCAAGCCTTGGTCATTGCCCTCACAGTTCTTTAGTTAAGACCCTGAGCTCCACGCTGGCATGGTCCAGATGTACCTTTTTTTTTTTTTTTTTTTTTTTTTTTAGACAGGGTCTCACTCTGTCTCCCAGGCTGAAGTGCAGTGGCATGATCTCAACTTACTGGAACCCCCACCTCCTGGGTTCAAGTGATTCTCATGGCTTGGCCTCCTGAAAAGCTGGGATTACAGACTTGCACCACCACACCCAGCTAATTTTTGTATTTTTAGTAAAGACAGTGTTTTGCCATGTTGCCCAGGCTGGTCTCGAACTCCTGGGTTCAGGTGATCCACCCACCTGAGCCTCCCAAAGTGCTGGGATTACAGGCGTGAGTTACTGTGCCTAGGCCCCAGACGCACCCTCTTCCGAGGCCGCACCCCCCCTTCCCTGCCCCCACCACCCCTCACACTGCTCAGACCTTTCCAAAGTGTCCTCGGGTTTTTTCTGCTAACCTTCCTGAGAATGAAAACCTGGGGATTCTTGTCTGGCTTTCACAGACTCTTTGGTCGTTTTAGTTTTGTCTTCAAGGTGAAGAATTTAATATTACTCTGCCAAGCAATCTTTAGAGCTGTGAGTACTGAGATGAACATTCTGTGTACCTCCATGTTTCTATAAAATGCCACCTTTCAGAGCTACGCCTTGACTTCTGACGGAGTGTTCCCAGAGTCATGTTTGTGGGTTCCAGTCACTCATTCACCACCCTCACAATTGACCTTGCTGTAAGTTAAAAAAAAAAAAAAAGCTGGGGGTGGGAGGGAAAACTGCATCAGAAGGGGGCTTCAAGAAGGGGACATTAAAGTTACTTGTATTACTTAGGTTGGTATAAAAGTAATTGCATTTCTTGCCATTAATTTTAATGGCAAAAACCACAGTTACTTTTGCACCATCCTAATAAAACTGGGAGGCAACTGTGGACCCTCTATACTTTATTTCTGGGGCTCTGAGATCTAAAAACACCAAGAAAAATGTATTAGCATGCAACTTACAGAACAGACTCTGCCCTTGAGCTGGGAATGATTCTGAGACCACCCACCACAAAGGACTGGCTGGGCTGAAACCCAACAGAATGTAGCATCCTCCCATCGAGAAGGGCATTCGAACGACAGTTTTCTTTAATATGCTACTGCTTAGTGGAATCAGAAACCAACGATTATTTTTTTATTGCTGGTAATGTTCATTCGTTCCTGGAACTAAGACTCATGAGTTCGCTGCTTCTTACTCCGTGAGCGTCCTGGCGTGGTCCCCTCCCGGCCACCTACATCCTCTGCAGCAGCCCCTCCCACAGCTTTTGTGGTGGGCAGTGGGTTTGTTCTCTTCCCTGGGCTGCCCAGTCTTGCTGCCTGGCTCATCCCAGTTCTTGGCCTGGTGCCCAGCTTCCTTCCGGCTATGGAGGAGGATGAGGAGCCCAGCACCTTGAATTGGGGCACCTGCTAAGAGGACTCTTATCTGGAAAAGAGGGGACTCCAGAGGCAATAAGGCAGGTGCTGGTTTGCTTTTTACTGGACTCCCAGGCACCAGGCTAGCAGGGCGGCTCACCCTGACTGTGCCCAGCAGGATCCCCGTGTTAGGGCCTTTGGTCCTCACCCTCACAGGGGGCACTGTCATTATCACCAGCAGATTTTGGATGCAACTCCAGGCACAGAAACTAAGCAGTGTGCTCAGTATCCCTTAGTGAGTAGCAGGGCCAGGACCTGAACAAGGTGGCTTAATCCCAGAGCTCACTTCTCAATCGCTTCCCTGTGTGGTTTTCAGAAGCTGATAACTAGCAGTTGACTGGTGGCCTGGGGAGTAGGAAAAGGCGTCTCGTGGCAATTACAGGTGTCTTCAGGCACTGCCTCTCGGACAGCCCAAAGGAATGAAGCCAGTCCCAGTGCCCTGCTCTGGAAGATGTGGTCACACGGTTTGGGGTGTTGAGTAGCTTGAGAATCTGCCTATCTAGATCAGAATATTCAAACTCAAGTCTGTTTTATTAATGGGTTATCATTCTCATCAGTGAGGTTGTGACCACTGGTAAAAGTCTAACTGCTTTCTACAATACATTCCCAGGGAACATTTAAAATTATTTTCTCCAAATAATCGCACTTTATACAATCAAGAATTGTTATAGGCCAGGTGCGGTGACTCACACCTGTAATCCCGGCACCTTACAAGGCTGAGGCAGGTCACGTGAGGTCAGGAGTTAAAAACCAGCCTGGCGAACATGGTGAAACCCCCATCTCTACTAAAAATACAAAAATGACCCGGGCGTGGTGGCGAGCACCTGTAATCCCAGCTACTCAGGAGGCTGGGGCAGCAGAATTCCATGAACCTGGGAATTGGAGATAGCAGTGAGCTGAGATAGCGCCGCTGCACTTCAGCCTGGGAGACAGAGGGAGACTCCGTTTCAAAAAAAAGAGAGAGAATTGTTATAACAACATTTAAAGAAGTGTTATAGGGAGAAAACAAGCTATTAAAAGGTAAGCGTTGCATTATCTTTGCAAGTTGCTTTTGTGAGCCTGAGATGCTATCAGACACCTTCCATCTTAAGTTCAATCCGGCGTTCTCCATGCCTTTGCTCAGCCCCTCTTTTCCTTCGCCCCCATCCCTCCCAAGTCGGCTCCTCAGCACCCATTTTCCCTGGTGCACACCCTCCTGACTACCCCTGCCTGCAGAGCCCCCGCGCTGAAGCCCTGGGTCCGGGTCAAGGCGGGAAGATGAGTGCGCACAGGCGCGCGCTCACGTTACCAAGTCGGGTCAGCGTGCTGAGAAAAGGGGATTGGGAACTGGGGAGGGGGGGCTGTAAAATGTAAACGTGCTTTAAATTTTACATTTCCTGCTCTGGCCGGGACAGGCTGACCTTCTGATTATAATGCGAGTCGTCCCGTCGCTTCTGCCCCCAGCCGGGCAAGGGGGCACCGTTTCCCACAGGACTTACATTTTGAGTGACTAGGGCGTTGGGTGCCTGGAGGAGGCGCGGGCTGGAGCCCCCCAGGGGGAGACCGGAGCCTGCCACGGTCGCAGCCTGGACGGTGCGGACCCACTGCTCTGCGACGCTGGATCGGCCACAGCGGCTCGCATCCATGCCCTGCAGGCTCGTTCCCCCTAAGGGCCGCCGCACCGGGCCGAGGAGGGGGTCTGTGAGCGCGCAGCTGCGTCGTCCTGGAAGCCGGCCCTTCTCGGGGTGCCGCCTTAGCTGGGTGCCCGGCCGGGTGCGGGGGCGGGGCTGGGGCCGAGGCTTCTGTGTCCGGGAAGTTCTGCTGGGCCTGAGGGTGACGGACGTCAGAGGACTGGGGGGCGCAGCCCTCGCCCCGCCCCCGGGGGAGACCCCTCTATGGGCCGACGTGTGCCCAAGCGCCAGCCGCTGATTCAGGTCGCCGCGGGTGGAGCTGCTGCCGGGGTCGGAGGGGTCTTTTCCTCCGGGTTGTCTTTCTGACTGCGGCCGGAGGGGTGGGCGGTGATAGACAGCGGGGCGGGCCCGGACGGGGCATGGGAGGTCCCTGCGGGACGGGTCGGGGAGGGTGGGGAAGGGGGCGGGGCACGGGTGGGCGGAGCCGGCAGGACTCTCCGAGGCGGCGCGGGGCGGGCCGTGGGGAGGTGGGCGGAGGCGCCCGAGCCCCGCCTCCCCCGCGCCGCCCACCCAGTCCGGCTCTGCCCTGGGCCACCTGCGCCCCACCCCTGCCGGCCGCGCCCCAGCCCGGGACCTCTCCCCGCTCCCCGTCTGGCTTCCTGCCCCGGAAGCGTGAGCGTCACTTCGCGGCGAGTGGCTCAGTCTCCGAGGACAGAGTGCGCGCCCCCTGGTCCGGCCCGTGAGGGGCTCCCGGAGCGGTCCCCGAGCGTTTCCCGCCGGTGGAGCGGCCCGAGCCCGTCAGGATGACCAGCCCCGCGGCCGCGCAGAGCCGGGAGATCGACTGCCTGAGCCCGGAAGCGCAGAGGCTGGTGAGGGAAAAGCGCCCCCGAAACTTTCTTTCCTGACCGCGGCGGGCTTTCAGGGGCTTCCTGCTCATTCCGGTGTCAAGGGCAGGCGCAGGTGCCCGGGAGGCGAGGGGTGGGCTCCTTCGGGGGCCCCCAGCGCGGTGGGAGCGGGCGCGGTGCGGGTCCGTGAGTGGCCAGCGAGCGGCGCCCCTCGTCCGCCGTGAAGCACATTTTATTGCGGGACGCCCCTTCCAAGGACGAAAAGGCACATGGTCTCTCCCCACCCGAGGCGATGGGCGCTGGACAAGCTCTGCGCCCAGTCTAGAGTCACACGGGGCTGCCGGTTTGCTGTTTTACAAAATGCCGCACCCAGGACCGGGTGCCCAGAGCCCGTGCCCTCACCCGCGGTTGGGACCACCGGCGAGTGGCTGCGGTGCTTGGAGCCCTCATCGCGTTCAGCACCTGAAAACCGCCTCCCCGGAGGACCCCGGACCCCAGACCCCAGACCCACTTTGGCTGCTCTCCCGGGCCTGCCCAGCCCGGACGGGATCCTGCCTCTGTAGGTTTTGCCGTTGTCCAGCTCGGTATGCAGTCGTGGGACCTTGGCTGTATTCAGCATTAAAATTGAACAGGGGATGAGGCGGGGAGGGTTTGCAAGTACACATTTCATGCAGCTTGTGGTTGAACATACATGGAAATAAAAGTGAAAGGTTGCCCTTTGGAAAATCTAAAACCCTAGCTTTCCAGTGAATCAGGTGTTCGTGGGATCTTGGTAAAAGTATGAGCCCCAAACAATCACTCTTTCATCAGGTGGAAATTAATCATCAGCTGGGCGTGTGTGGAAGATTTGAGATGAATCAGACTGCCTTGACCTTGGGAGACTTACTAGGAAATGCCGGAGAGAGGTGTAGAAATAGGGTTTGGTGAACGCATGCTGAAGAGTCAGTTCTTTGCTTGTCTCAGAAGGTGGCTGTTTGTTCAATGTCCATTTTAGTGTGTTTTTTCTGTGACCTCATTTAAAACTCTGGCAGTAGGCCAGCCCTTTGGAGCTGGTTTTTACCCCTTCACCTAATTAGTTCCTAGGGGCCTGGGAAGGGAAACCCTTGAATCGCCATCAGGAAAGAAGAATGGTGGGCATGTGGCTGCGTGGTGCCCAGGTTCTGTGGAGCAGCCTCAGACACCATAGATGGCAGGAGCGGGTGGAGGTGAAGAGCTGCCTGCTGGGCTGTAGTCCTTGGAGAAGGGAAGAGTAAACATTGACACAGGATGTGAGGAAGCCACGGACAGGCTGGTCAGAGGAGTCAGCAGAGGCACACCTGGAGCAGCTAAGGCACTGGCTACAGGGCTGTTACTTAAGGCTGGGAACCTCCTGGGCGGGTCTGGGTTCAGATGACTTCTTCCAGATGCTGCCGGGAAGAAGGGAGAGGAAAGTTGGACTGCGTGCAACCGAGTAGTCATGTGATCAGCCCTGGTCCACTGTCCCTCACCCCCAGTTCAAGAACCCCATAAGCTCTGAAGACTGGAAGATTGGTGTTTTGTTTTGGTTTGGTTTCGTTTTATAAGTTTGTGGCAGAATTTTGGCAGTGAGGCTTGCCCTGCCCAGTGGGGAGGGGGGGCTGTTTTTGGTCTTCTTTATTCCTCTCAGTGTGAATTTTCATGCGTTTCTCTGCAGTCTTGTTGATGTCTTTGATTAGGGGCTGCTACTATGGGTTGTACCAGAATATATGGTGTACGCGTCTTACTACGTTTCTGACGTCTAGAAATACTGAATTCTAAAGCATGGCCCCAAGCGTTTATAGTAAGAAATCGTGAACCTGTAGGAGCTTTTCTTGGCAAATGGTCACAGAAACTTTATCAGAGTGGGACATGGTGAACAAAACCAAAATTTAGTTCCTGTTAAGAAGTTAATGGTTAGGTGGGGAAGGAAGCGTGCTAAGTGATGATAGGAATTGGGGTTCACCATGGGTGGGGGTATATTGGAAGGGGTGTCACCCAGTGGCTCCCTTGGGCCATGGGCTGGGCATACCCTCAGGATAGTGGTAGTGGATGTTTCACACTGGTTTGTGCCAGTTCGTGTTCTGCATTGTGTCTGTGGGTTCAGAGATGGGTCTCCTGTGGAGAGGAGGGACTGGGGGCCGCATCCATTCAGAGGAGAGCTGGGTTGGTCGGAGGAAGTAGATTTGGTGAATTCCACCTCAATTAGAAGACAAAAGCAGGATCTGAGTGGGAGCTTGGGCTTCAGCAAGTGGGCGCTGGCCCTGGAGCCATAGGAGAGGCTCCAATGGGGACAGTGGAGAAACGGCATTTCCTCAGCTTTTGTAACTTCCCCGTGTTTGCGATGACTTGTGTCACCCCCTCTCTTTCCACATACCGATTAGCACTCAGCCTTTCTAAACCACCAGCACTGGGAGAAGGCTGTTAGAGGAGAGCATGCACACACATCCTCCCAAGCCCCATCTCATTGTAGGTAACTGGCCCAGGGTCCCCAGGTCTGGGAGAGTGGGAGTCTTGACCAATGTGGGGATGAAGTTGGCACAAGGTGGGCCGGCTCTGCCCTAGCTCAGTCTGAGATGGTAGAACCTGGAATCATATGGTGTGTTTTAGGCATGTCATTTCCCCGGGCAGGTAAGATAGAAATATAGTAAGGTAGGTCTTTTCTAATAGTATTGAGAGTGTCCTACTGGGGCAGAGATGGAGATTAAATTTCCCTTTTCCTTTCAGAGTCAGTTTCTGTTCACTCTGAACTAATATCATACAGCGGAAGCCTCCTTAGCAACTTTCAAAAAACCCTGCAGTCTCAACTGCCACTTACGCTGAGCACAGGAAATCAAGTTATTTATAGTTGCAAAATGTGTTTCAGCGAAGTTGATTGGAGCGTTACCTGATTAGAGTGAGATTCTTATCCAATCCCTACAGAATTGTGAGGCTAAATGTTGGCGCAGTGTGTTTGCTCCTCAAAAGGCAATGGCCAAGAGGAATTTCTTATCCCCGAAAAAATCAGGCGTGTGACTCAGCAAAGGAATTGTTTATGACTGGTTACTCATATGCCAGTGCTTCCAAAATATCTGCTCATATTTAAAGGAGTAATCTTGAAGCCCCAGAGGCGATAATGTTTAGATTACCAGCGTGTTCTCCAGTCAGTGAGTCTGTTACATCTCACTACATGTTAGACGTGGAACAGGAGAAGAGGATTTTTATTACCTTACTGTTTTTACCAGAGGCTGCCCAAATTTGAGTTTTGTTGTTTTGTTTTGTTTTTTAATAAAGAAGCTTATTTTCATGGAATGGACTTACTAGAACTTTCATTATTCAGACTACCTAGATAAAATTAAGTAAATTCATTTCTTTCTCCCAAATTAAATATTTTGACTACATGCAAGATTTAATCATTCAGAGTTGCCATGTATTTGATTATAGACCAGTAGAATAATCCCCCTGCCCCCGGCCAGATTCCAAAACAATCAACTAAAACACACACACACCCAGCAACACAAATGATATGTATTGTGAGACTCACTCCTTCATTTTGGAAAGGGCCGGTGCTCAGTGCTTCCAGTGGTTTCTCCCTGGTATTGTAACTTTACAACTTTAAAATTAGGTAAGTAGTTTCCCCTTGAATCTAAAGTACAACTACTTTGTAGTAGAGAGGTAATTTATCTGAAATCACATAACAAAGATTTAATTTTAACCAAGATGTTTCATTTATGTGTTTGTATGATGAAGAAGATCACCACTGTGAGCCTTCAGTCTTTCTCATTGTCTGTGGGAAGTGGGTGTATGATTTTTCTAGGGAAAGGAGTGGGCTCTCTGTGTGGGTTGGGAACCTCTGCTCGCCTCCTCTGATGTTTCCCCCGGGGCACTTTTTCCTGCTGCTCTGCTAGGTGGGTGCCTTAGCATGCTTGTCTTCTCATTGTGCTTCTAAACGCCTCTGAACTGCATTTATACTCAGGTCAGTAACTGTCAAAGAAGAACTAAGTAGTAAAAGTAGCTAACATTTACCAAAGCCCTGCTGAGTCTACCTGGTGTCTTATATGAAGGTCTTCCCTAACCCTTGCGGTAACCTCATGGGGAGCACTTTTCTCTCCATTTTTCAGATAAAGAGGAAACTGAGGCTCAGAAAGTTCAGGGACTTTCCAAGCCCTCACAGCTGGTCAGGAGCAGAGCCAGTTCAGATCCGGGCCTGCTGACTCGGAACCGGTACTGATAATTCTCACCACTGCGCAGTGCTGCAGGCAGGGGCTGGCAGGTAGTAAATGTCAAGACAGCTGTGGCTGCTGCTTTGGTCACTGCTGCCTGCTTTTCTCTGCAGCCCTGCCGTCCCATACCCCAGTATTGAGGCTGAAGGGTGTATCTTTACTAAAGCTGCCTCTTAGAGCGAAGTCCTTGTCCTGAATACATACTGAGAAGCCTTCACTCTATCACACTCTTCTGTTCTCTGCCTGGTCATTTCCAGGCAGAATAGAGCAGTCAGTCCGTGAACTTTCTCTTCTTTTTTTTTTTGAGACAGAGTCTTACTCTGTCACCCAGACTGGAGCACATTGGTGTGATCTCGGCTCACTGAAACCTCCATCTCCCAGGTTCAAATGATTCTCCTGCCTCAGCCTCCTGAGTAGCTGGGACTATAGGCTTGTGCCACCACACCCAGCTAATTTTTGTATTTCTAGTAGAGACAGGGTTTCACCATGTTGTCCAGGCGGGTCTCAAACTCCTGACCTCAAGTGATCCACCTGCCTCGGCCTCCCAAAGTGCTGGATTACAGGTGTGAGCCACTGCGCCCGGCCCAATGAACTATTTTTCAACATATGGAAAATAATGGTAGAAATGAAACAGCTGTGGGACTTGTTTGGCTATTTTTGTACTACGCTAAAATGTTCACTGCTGCCTATGTCGCCACACACCTGAGAGCAGCTGTGGTTTAAGTGGTTTTGGTTTTTGTTCTCCCCCTGGGTACGATAGAGCTCTTCCCCCGCCTCATGCAAGTACACAAGTTCATGGAGGATAAACATGACAGCTGCCGTTTCTTTTATAGCTGGTTCCAGGGAATATCCGCTGAATACAGGAAAGATTGTCAGTCTCCGTGTGCTGCCAGACGTGGGAAATCCCTGGTACTGGTAGAGCTTTCAGCCTTAGTCTCAGACGAAACCATTTCAGTGGTTTTGTGAAACCTTCAAGGTCTGGGGTTTGTAGGACAACCTTGAGCAGAGCAGGTAAAGGTGAAGGGAGTGGAGCCCAGATGTGCTGCCTGGAAGGAAACCTGTCACCTGGAGAGGACACGGCAGAGGGGACACCCAGCCGCCCTCACCACTCAGTCCCGCACGTCCATGTTAGTGGTAGTCATCCTCTTGTATTTCCAGCATGTTGAGGCTATTGAAGGAAATATGAAGATTCATGCATCTCAGGAAAAGCAAAAAAATGTATTAACGGCAAGAGTAGCAGTTCGCTTGTCTGGAAGATACTGTGGAGCATATAGAGCATATTTATTCCTCAGCACCAGTGTGGGTGGCAGCTAAGCCCAAGATCGTTGTGAGGTTTGAATAGGTCGATGTGTGAGTCCTCGATAAAGTAACATCAATCATTTTGTCCCTGTGAATATGTTTTGCCATTTTAGTATGCGAAGTACTTTAAAGAAGCTATTCTTCTGAAAAGCAAAATCTGGAGAGCTCCATTAGCAAAACAGAGAAAGTCTGTGGACAAATAATTCACCTCTGGCATAAAGACAAGGAATTTCAGAGGGGAAGGAAGCTCTTTTATGTCTCTTCCTCCTTCTATAATGAGGGCTGTTGTTCAAAATGGAGCACTTTATCCAGGATCACATAACTGTAGGGGATAGAGCCCAAGCTGGGGGCTGTGGCTGAGTCTTCCCACTCCTTTCTGGACATTCCCCACCTGCATAAACTCAGACCTTTACCAAGAACAGTACAGCCCCATCTGAAAGAGGCAGTCATCACCCAGCCTTTCTGGACTTGGCTGCCAGGTCCACTGAGTGCAGAGGACAGGGTGCTGGCTCCTGGGGCCTATGGGCCCCGCCAGGGGCAGCCTTGTTAGCCAAAGCCTTCTTTGAAGGCTGCCATCTTACTATAAAATTTCATGATAATTTCACAGTCTACTCCATAATTTGTCTGAGTTAATTTTGATGGAAACATAATGTTTCAAATAACTAGTTAAGCTTTGGCCTCGAGAACGATCCAAGATGGCCGATCGCTAACATCCCGGGATTGCAGCTGTCAGGGAAGGCGCGGAGAACTAGAGGACGCCACACTTTTAGACAAAGTCTGGTCGCTCACGGAGCAGAAGATCTCCCAGTGGAGGAAACACACGGGTGGCCAGCGGGACTCTCGTGGCCGGCGCAGCGGTTCCACCAGCACCTCCGCGCAGCAGCTCTCGGAGCAGAGTAAACAGGACCGGTTCCCCTTCTGACCAAGGTTTGGAGCCCCAGGAAGGCAGAGTCGCCTACTAGGGACACAAGAAGGAAGCCCGACAGGAGAATCCTGGGCAGAAAAGCACCATCAGTTTTAACGCTGCTGCTCTGGCCCTGGGAACTAACAACCTGGACGCCCACTCAAGAGACCTAATCTGAAAGTTGGTAAATTCAAAGAGGACAGGAGGATGAATTTACAATGACGGGAAGAAACCAGCGTAAAAAAGCTGAGAACACTCAAAATCAGAACGCCTCTCCCTCTAAAGATGATCACAGTTCCACATCAACAATGGAACAAGGCTTGATGGAGAACGAGTACATCCTGATGACAGAATCACTCTTCAAGGAATGGATAATAACAAACTTCAGTGAGTTAAAAGACCATGTTGTAGCCCAATGTAAAGAAACTAGGAACTTTGAAAAAAGGGTTGATGAAATCCTATTGAGAATAGACAACTTAGAGAGGAGTATGAGTGAATTAATGGAACTGAAGAATACAATCCAGGAACTCCGAGAAGTATGCACAGGTTTAAACACTCGAATTGTTCAAGCAGAAGAAAGGATATCAGAGTCAAAGTCCAACTTAATGAAATAAAACATGAAGAAAAGATTAGAGAAAAAAGGATAAAAAGGAATGAGCAAAGTCTCCAAGAAATGTGGGACTATGTGAAAAGAACAAATTTACGTTTGATAGGTGTACCTGAATGCGACGGAGAGAATGAATCCAAGATGGAAAATACCCTTCAGGATATTATTCAGGAAAATTTTCCTAAACTAGCAAAGCAGGTCAACATTCAACCCCAGGTAATACAGAGAACACCACAAAGATATTCCTCAAGAAGAGCAACCCCAAGGCACATAACCGTTAGATTCACCAGGGTTGAAACGAAGGAGAAAATACTAAGGGCAGCCAGAGAGAAAGGTCATGTTACCCACAAAGGCAAGCCTATCAGACTCACAGCAGATCTCTCAGCAGAAACTCTACAAGCCAGAAGAGAGTGGGGGCCAATATTCAACATTCTCAAAGAACAAAACCTTCAGCCCAGAATTTCATATCCAGCCAAACTAAGCTTCACAACTGAAGGAAAAATAAAATCTTTTATGAACAAGCAAGAACTCAGAGATTTTATTACCACCAGGCCTGCTTTACAAGAGCTTCTGAAAGAAGCATTACACACAGAAAGAAACAACCAGTATTAGCCTTTCTAAAAATACACCAAAAAGTAAAGAGCTCCAACATAAAGAAGAATTTACACCAACGAATGGATAAAACAGCCAGTCAACATCAAATGGCAGTAACCCTAAATTTAAATTGACTAAATCCCCCAATCAAAAGACACAGCCAAAACCCAATGGCATGTTACATCCAGACCTGTTTCACATGCAAGGATACACAAAGACTCAAAACAAAGGTATGGAGAAAGATTTACCAACCAAATAGAGAGCAAAAATAAATAATAAATAAATAAAAAGCAGGAGTTGCAATTCTCGTATTGGATAAAATAGATTCTAAAGCAACAAAGATACAGTGGTAAAAGGATCAATGCAACAACAAGAGCTAACGATCCTAACACCCAGATACATAGAGACTTAGATTCAATGAGACAGAAAATTAATAAGGACATCAAGGACTTGAACTCAGATCCGGAACAAGTAAACTTAATAAATATTTATAGAGCTCTCCACTTCAAATACACAAAATATACATTCTTGTCAATACCACATCACACCTACCCATAAGTTTAAATGAAACATTGATTGGCCATTAATAATGCCCAATTTTTTTCAAAATAAAGCAATATTTCCATTTACTCTCCCTCTTTCTCTTCCTCTTTCTGCCTCTCCTTTACTTACTTTTTTTTCTTTCCTTCTCTCAAAAAAAAAGAAATCAACTTGTAAACCTCTAGATCCAGGTCGGCAATGTCTCTCTCATTGCTTGATTTCCTTCCTTCCTTTCCCTCCCTCCCTCCCCGCTTCCTCCCTTCCTTCCTTCCTTCCTACCGTCCTTCTTCCGTCCCTTCCTGCCTTCCCCCCCGCCAAAAAAAAAAAAAAAAAAGCTTTGGCCTCTAACTTTATGCCCTCTAAATCTTCACAGTGGCCTGAGCACCAGACACCCAGTCCTGTGCTCTGAATCGTGCCTGGTCTGGTTCATAGAGCATGGCGGAGAGAGACAGCTCCGCGCTGGAGTTCTGAAGCTCTGGATCTCAACCCTGTCTTTTTACGAGTTCCTTAACTTCTTCCTTGCTAACCTGAAATGCGTAGGTGATGAAATCAACCAGTGCACAGAATTTCAAGTCAATATAACATTTCCTAAAAATATAAAATACAGGTAGTTTCTAGTAACATAGTAAGAATTTTAATATAAAAATGTTCCAGACCAGGTACCCCAGCAGTTGAACGCAGTAGGGAGACTTGCACACACCCACGCCTGGTGTCGCAGGGAGGCTGACACAGGTGTATTCACTGACACCCACACACCACCCTCATGTTGCTGTCGGTGATGTGACATTCTGAAAGGGAGACTAACTCTCAGGAAAGTTCTGAACAAAACCAAGCGTCATCTCCCCTCAATTTCCATGTCGATTGCATTCCTGGAATATTTCATATATATATTTGAACTGTGTAAAACATATTTGGAGTTTATATGTAAGTTGGAATCAGTTTGTAAATCCAAAAATATAAAACAGTGTCTTTCCCACCTTCCTGAGTAGTAAAGGGAAGGTGCTTCCCATTGACGACCTGTCTGAATGCAGGATGATTGGCAGACCTGCCCTGCTCCCCACCCCCGCGATACTCTGAGCTTCTTCCCAATCCCCCCAACATTTCCAAAATTCCCCCTAAGTCAGCACTCCTACCACTGCCAGCTGCCACCCCAGAGGTCCCTGTGCCTGGTAACGATGGTTCCCATGGTCATGGCCATAGGGAAGGCTTCCTTGTGGTTATTGGGGGACTTCCTGAGGTTGCCTAGATGAGCATTTCTTTTGGAACTGAAACATAATGCACATGGTCTCTGGGGGACACAGGGCCCCGAGCATCCCCTGCCTTTCGGAGGCGTAGCCTTTGCTCTCCGTTCTCATCCATGTCTGTGCAGGAGAACACCCGGTCCATTTGGTTGCTGTGAATAGCAAACTGTTTTTAGAGGCTGCTGCTTCTGAGAGTTGGGGGGTTTACATAGGAAACAAAAGTTGGTGGCTGCGGCCACTTCCTGTAGCGAGGCGGCTCAGGAAAGGGATCCCGTGTCGCAGCCTGGGAACACCATGGCCCCTCCAGGAGCTTGATTCCTTTTTAGCTCAGGGGAAGAATCGCACAAGGACAGAGGCCCCTGCTTGTTTCTGAACAAACTGGCTTTGTGGCCACTTCAGGCTTCGGCTGCATCCTATTCCTGCTGGGTTCACAAGGGTGAACTTGAATTCCATCCTTAACACTTGTCCAAAAACGTTATAAACTAGACTGGTGACGTATCATGAGGTCTGGGGAAAAAATGCTGCTGCTTTTTCACTTCTACTTGATGCTAAAACCTGCAGGCTAAAATGGACGCGTGTAATGAACAGGAGAACTCCCTCTGGTTTGTAGAGTGCTTTACAGCTGGCAAAAGGCTTCTCTCCCCCAACAGCTCCATAGGGCATCATTTCCATCTGACATCGGAGGAGAGCTGCTATTAATGGCCCAGTCCTCTGTCCATTGGCCCACTGGGTGTCCCTATTGTGCGCTAACAGGCTCCTAGCAAACCGCAGGCAGGGCAGCCTCAAACCTGCTCATGAGCAGTGTGCCCTCGGTCTCCCCAGGCTCTGCGGGGGAAGGGGAGCGGCCTCCGGCTCACAGGAGGTGCTTTCCAGGCTGCAGGGCTTTCTCAGTCTGGGTGGAAGGACTGACATCAGAGCATTTCTTAGGAACTGCCTACCCTAAAGCAGTGGCTCATAAACCCCTTCCAGCTTCCCTGTAGAATTCTGGACCCAAGGGTATTGCTACAGAGTTTTAAAGCGGAGTAAGAACGTTTCCTGTGACTTCAGGGTGAGAGGCCCCGGGATCTGTAATTCCACAGTAGGCTGGAATCCCAGGAAAGCTTCAACGCTCAGGAACTATGTGAGCAACGCCAGGATCTCCTGAAGGACTGTGGGGATTTTTAAGCGAGCTGCCCAGCCAGACTCCACTGCACCTGATGTCCTCTGCCGGCAGTCAGGGCCCCTGCCCCACCAGTGTCGGTTGTGTTTCTGTTCTTTGAAGAAGACCTCCTAATAGAAGCCATAAGAAGGATACAAATGCCTTTAGAGCCCCCGACGCCGCTGGAATTGGGTTCAGCGTGTTGAGTAGTAACCCCACACCTACAACACCTCCAGCATAGGCTGAGGCCACGCGAGGATAGAAACACATGCGGGCCAAGCCAGAAGGGCACGAGGGACGGCTTGCCACTCTGCCCTCTGTCGGGGCTTTCTCCTTGTGTCCTGGTCAATAACTTATCTCTTTGGTTCTCCTGGGCCTCAGCCCCCAGGCTGAGCCAGGCTGTCCCTGAGTGCCCTGACCTGGAATAATCTTTGAATGACTGTCTTCTTGCAGCTGGGAATCTCTGGGGCTCTGAGCAGGAGACCCGTGGGGGACCCTGGGAGAACAGACATGGGTTGGACAGTCCACTTCACTGCCCTGTGTGCCCTGCCCAGTAGAAGCCGTTTCTGCTGTGTGGTTCTGTCTAGAACTAGAGCCACTCAGGGCCCTCTGCATGGTGTGGGGACCTGTCACACAGTAACTTCTAACGTGCTTTTATCTGTGGCTCAGGATGGGGATGGTGACTTCTTATGCAGTCTTCCGAAGGCCTCTCCAGCCTGGCTCCTGAGATGTCACACACGGGTCTGCACAGCCCAGAGAAGACCCTGCAGTGGGAGAAGGGTCACACTGATTGTCTCCCCAGCTGGCTTGTGGGGCAGGCACCTGGTAGAGGGGTCCCCCAGGGAGGTGCCCCCATAGACTTGGACTCCACAGCGGACTGTGGGGCTGGCATCGAGGATGTGCCTGGGAGAGCCTGGCTGTCTTTTTCTCCATTTGTTTCGGAGGCCCTGGGGGTCACACGTGTGCTTCCTTGTGTACTTTTAGACCTCTCATCACCGTGCGCACCACCCCCGTATCGGAGGGCTGTTAGATTCACGTGCGGTAAAACGAGACGCAAAAGTGCAACTCTGGAGTCCAGGTTTGGCTTTCTAGAATTAGTGCAAGGAGGCCGGTTTGATAGTAAACAGAATCTTTTTTTTCCCAGCCATCCTCACCCTCAAAGACTATCTTGCTTTAAGACCCAGTTCCTGTAAAACTCTGTCTGTGGGGTCCTGCCCTGAACTGGAATGGTTCTGGACCAACAGTTGTGAGCGTTTCTGAGAAGCCAGGGAGCCTGGATCTTGTCAGGGAAGCTGGGGTCAGCTCCTCCCTCTGCTGGGTCTTCACCCCGAAGGCAGCAGCAGGAACTGAGGGGCAGCGCTGTGAAACCCAGCAAGGTCACCTTCCAGCAGCAGAAAGCATGGGTTTGGGTTTTGGGGCTCTTTCATTTCCTTCCTCTCTTTCTTTCTTTTTAAATTTTTGCTATTTATTATGAAACACAGCAACTGTACCCAGCCTTGTGTGGCCTGCTGCACAGCAGGAGCCCTTATCTTGAGTGAGCCCCATGCTAGGCAAGGAGGGGGCAGGGGGAGGGGCTTGTGTGAACCCAGATCTGGGGTGGGACTGAGTCAATGGTTTAAAGAGCCCTGTGCCCCCACCACCGAGCCTCAACAAGTGTTAGCTTGCAGCCATTTGCACCTCGCCCAGGTTATTTGAAGAGTCAAAGGGAGATGATTCCACTGCACTCTTAAATGTTTTAGTATCTCAGCAAAGATTGTATGGGCAGAGGAGGGAGGCTTCCGGGTGTAGGGCCCCCGGAGCAGGAAGCGCCTGCTCTTTCCCTGTCTGCTCCTGTAGGGAAGGGACAGAGCAGCCCCCAGGGACTCTGGTAAGGGCCATACCAAGAAGCCTCTGGGATCCTGTTCTAATCTAATCAGTGGAGATTTCAGCAAACTGGGATGTGAGGAAAGAGTGATTCAACCTGCAGGCCTTCTGGGTACGTGCGGCCCTGTCTCCTGGGTTCTCTCAAGCCCGGTGCAGTGTTTGCTTTGTGTCCTAAACTCCACGGCACCAGGCTTGATCCTCTGCAGCCCACCCCAATCCTGTCTTCATGCTGGAAGCGGCCTCTTAGCTCACTCTCCCCACCCCATACCTGCTCCCTGCATTTCAACCAGAGCCCGGTTTCTAAAACAACAGTCAGATTCCTCTATGATCTTAAAGCCCTTCAGTGGTTCTGAATTCTTTCAAGATGAGGTTCTAGATACGGAGTCTGAGGGCGAGGGTCTGCACCCCAGACCACCACACTCCTCAGCACTGGCTTCTGGTCACGGCCGCCCGGGCCCTGACTCTCTCCTCGTGTTTCAGGGTCCGGCTTAGGGCTTTAGTCCCGCGGGGTTAGGTCAAGTTCCCCAGAGCAGCCCCCGCCCCCACCCCACGTTTCTTCCCCCGATGTGGTCCTCATCGCGTAGACACTGTCTCCAGGTGCTTTGCCTGTGTCCCCGGAGACTGGGCACCCAACTGCATTGCAGAAATCGCTCCCACTGTCCCAAGCGGTGCTGCTGCGTGGGTTCCTGTGGCCTCCGCAGGTCATGGTCCAGCCCACAGGCTACTCACAGAAAGTGACAGGACGTGTTTGGAAACTCTTCAAGCAGTCTGACATGACGTGGCCCATCATGAGATTTTGTGTTTTACAAAAGTGTCATTTGGTGAAGGATTCGTCCTGCGCCACCAGAGCACGGACCTGAGGCTCCCCAGACCCTGAGGACCCTGACTGCAGTCTCCCCGGTGACTCCATAGTGATCAAGTCAGCCATCGTCATCTGCTGTGCTCTGTCAGGCTGCTGTGCCATTCTTAGCAGCGTCTCTGTTTGGAGAAGAATTTTGTTGAAACTCTGCAGATTTTCTTTTTTTTTTTTTGTTTCCAAGACAGAGTCGCCCAGGCTGGAGGGCAGTGGTACAATCTCAGCTCACTGCAACCTCCACCTCCTGGGTTCACACAATTCTCCTGCCTCAGTTGCCCAGGTAGCTGGGATTACAGATGCATGCTACTTAGCCCTACTAATTTTTTATATTATTAGTAGAGATGGGTTGGACCATGTTGGCCTGGCTGATCTCAAACTTCTGACCTCATGATCTGCCCGCCTCCGCCTCCCAAAATGCTGGGATTACAGGTGTGAGCCACCGTGCGGGGCCAACTCTGTGGATTTTCTTTCAGACATCTCAAGTGAGTGGCAAGAGTTATTCTGTGGCTAAGTGTGTAGTTTTGTGCTCATGAAGATGGTCATGTATAGGGTTTTTGCCAGTTTAAATGCTGGCTTCTGTATTTGTGGGTGTTTAGTTAGGCAGATTCCAAGAATTGCCTATAACTAAATTGCCGCTTCTGGTATTGCCAACGCTTTGTTTTCCACGTGAGTCACGTGAGGATCGTAAGGGGTGTAGGTGTTCTAGAAGGCGGAGGTTGCCAGGATTTGGAATTGTATTCAGTGACAAATGGATCTCCTCTCTGAATTCGAATGTAAGGTGGAGATCGCCACAGTTGGCCTGTCTTGGAGGTGGCCTTGCTCGTGTCCTTGTGAGGAATCTATTGTGTAACACGGTTCATCCGTGTGGTTCCTTTATCAATCCAAGCCCATGTGCCTCCCAAAAAAGGTCATTGGTTTGTTTTTTTTTTTTTTTGAGACGGAGTTTTGCTCTTGTTACCCAGGCTGGAGTACAATGGCACCATCTCGGCTCACCGCAACCTCTGCCTCCTGTGTTCAGGCAATTCTCCTGCCTCGGCCTCCTGAGTAGCTGGGATTACAGGCACGCGCCACCGTGCCCAGCTAATTTTTTGTATTTTTAGTAGAGACGGGGTTTCACCATGTTGACCAGGATGGTCTCGATCTCTTGACCTCATGATCCACCCGCCTCGGCCTCCCGCAGTGCTGGGATTACAGGTGTGAGCCACCGCGCCCGGCCTGGTCATTGCTTTTTAGTCTTTTAATGTCATTATCCCCAAGTGAGGGACAGGGTAGACATACCTGTTAGGCTGAAGGCGGGCCATGATAAGAACCTTTCCTGGGTGGAGGACAGGCCCCCCAGGAGCAGCAGAGGTCTGACAGGGCATTGTTTTGGAGGCCTGCGAGTCTGGAGTGGGGACACCTGAGAGGGGCCCCCAGGTGGAATACTGTGCACTCAGGTAGGCGAGTTCTGCAAGGACCTCTGGCCCAAGGCCCACAGAGCTAAGCTGTAGTAGATTGGGAAGCTGGGCAGGCAGATGGGGAAATGGGTGGGGGTGCCGGTGCCTGGGACTCCGCTCAGCTCACAGAGATACTCGCCCTGTGAGAGCAGGAGTCACCTCAGACCTCCTCTCCTTCTGTTAGTTATCTGCTAGTTGTGTAATAAATATCTGCAACTCAGTGGCTTAGAATAACACACAGTTATGATCTCACAGTTTCTGTGATCAGGAGTCTAGGCACATTGGCCAGGCGTACTGGCTCGTGATGGTAATCCCAGCACTTTGGAAGGCCGAGGCAGGTGGATGACCTGAACCCAGGAGTTTGAGACCAGCCTGGGCAACATGGCAAAACCCCATCTCTACAAAAGATACGGAAATTAGCCAGGTGTGGTAACACCCACCCTGTAGTGCCAGGTACTCGGGAGGCTTGTGGTTGAACCTGGGAGGCAGAGGTTGCAGTGAGCTGTGATCACTCTACTGCACTCCAGCCTGGGCGACAGAGGGAGACCCTGTCTCAAAGGGAAAAAAAAGAGGAACCTGGACTCAGCCTCACTGGATCCTATGCCCAGGCCTCACAAGGCTGCAACCAAGGTGTCCACCATTCTGGGGTCTTTCTGGAGTTCAGGCTCCTCTTCCGAGCCACATGTTTGTTGGAAGAATTCAGTTCCTCGTGGTTGTAGGACTGAGGCCACTGTTCCTGCTGGCATCACTCAGCCGAGGGCTGCTCTCTGCTCACCCAGGCCCCTCCCACCGGGCAGCTTGCTTTCTCGAGACCAGCAAGGATGCTCTCCGACTTCTAGACCTTCTTTTAAAGGGCTTACCTGATTAGGGCAGGCCCATAGGATAATCTGTCTTTTGAGCAAGGCAGTCAATGGATGAAGGATTTTAATTATTTTTTAATACTCTTTGCCATGTAACGCAGCCTAATCACCGTGGTGTCATCCATCATGCCTGCTGTCCCACACTCAGTCGGGGAGGAGTATGCAGGGCACGTACACCAGTGATGGGGCCTTGGGGACCAACCCAGGGTTCGGCCAGCTGCACTTGTCTCTTCCTCTGTCCCCCTCTGGTGGCCCTTCCTTCTCCCAACCCTGTCTGCTTCCTTGCATCTCACCTCTGCTCCCCTTCTTTTTCCTGCCTTCTCTTCTCCCAGCCCCTCCTTTTTCCTCCATCGCCCCCGCCCCCCAAGCTCGTGGGCTATGGCTGTGATAAAACTCGGGCCTGCTCTGCACTGGCTTAGAAACTGAGCCAGTGGCACAGAGCCACCTGCCTTCCCAGGAAGGGCTGCACTTGGTGTGGCCTTGGTAGGGCTGTAGGAGGGCACTCTAATGTCTTTCTTTCTCTGTCTCCTCCTTCTTTGTATAGACGCAAGAGGCCTTTCTTTTATTTGAAACTGGGTTTTACTCTGTCACCCAGGCTGGAGTGCAGTGACACAGTCACAGCTAACTGCAGCCTCAACTTCCCAGACTCCAGTGATCCTCCCACCTCAGCCTCCCCAGTAGCTGGGACCACAGGTGTGTGCTACCATACCTGGCCAATTTTTGTGTGTTGATAGAGACAGGGTTTTGCCATGTTGCCCAGGCTGGTCTCAAACCCTTGACCTCAAGAGATCCACCTGCCACAGCCTCCCAAAGTGCTGGGATTCCAGGGCTGAGCTACCGTGCTTAGCCTGGCCCCAAGAGAGCCTCCACACCATGGAACATGGTCTTGGAAATTGAAAATGGCACCAAGGTATCAAGATTCTGATATAGTTGTGATTTTTGACACCCCTTGATTTCAAAGACATGGGGTGGGTTGATAAAGGCACCAAGGGAATAGAACAAATTCCTCATAAGGACACAAGCCAGCCAACCTCAAGACACACCAAGTATGGCCAGTTTTCAACTTAGATTAAAGTTGAGAAAGAAGATACATCTGTAATACAGTGTAAGTCTAGGGTGGGAGAGACAGACGTCCCTGTCAGGACACACCCCCAGGCCAGGAGCTTGCTGGCTACCTCCGAAGTCCCATTTTAAGATCATCTAGGAGCCAGGTGTGGGGTGCATACCTGTATCCCAGCTACTCGGGAGGCTGAGGTGGGAGGGCTGCTGGAGCCCAGGAAGTCCAGGCTGCAGTGAGCTGGGATCACACCTGTGCACAGACACACACACTGCACGCCAGCCTGGGCAACAGGAAAACACCCATCCCCAAAAGAAAAAGAAAAAGAAAGGAAGGAAAAGGGGAAAGATTACACAAGACAACATCTGAAAACTGTTTATAGAACCACTGGTGGAAGAACTACAGATGTATTCGCAAAAAAAAAAAAAAAACTTAAGTAGAAAGAAGGTGGGGTTTGTTTGATGCCAGAAAGCCTGCACTCGGTAACACTTATGCCACCGACCTCACTGGGCTGTTGCATCACATGAAACAGTGAATACGCCTGTGGTTTGTAAAATGTTGGGGAAGTCGTTTGTAGAAACAGTTCAGATGCCAGGCTCAATAGCCTTATGTCCATTCCTGCTCAAGCATTTGAAACATTCTCACAGAGCAGAATGTGGCAGAACAGCTACAAGCTGAAAAATACTTCTATGGAGGCTGAGGTTTTAATGCAAGGTAGGACTCCAACAGCTAGAACCATTCTGCTGTGATCATCATTGTCTCAGGAAAAGATGGGCTCCCAACACGGCTGGTTTGAAGGGGAAGCTCAGGGCACATGTGTGCTGAGAAGCAACTGGATGGGAGTTGGCTGGGGTTACAGTCCCAACTCCACACCAGCCAGCCCTGTGACCTCAGATGGGTCTGACAGCTTCTCCACGCCTCTACTTTCCAGTCTCTAAAGCAAGGGGTTGAACTGGAAACCTGGAGTAGCATATAGCTGTTATCACTCCACTCCATACATCTGTCAGAGCTCCAGAGGGAGGCTGACTGCCCAGCCCTGCCACTTACAGGCTGTGTGACCTCAGGCAAGTTACTTGCCCTCTCTGTGCCTTAGTTCCTCATGGTTAAGCTGGGGATGATAGCAGTCTCGCCTAATGAGGCTGTGTTGAGGAGTGCATGGCATCGTATCCATAAAGCTCATAGAATAGTGCCCGCCCAGCATGTGGAAAAGGCTCGATCAATGGTAGCAATTCTATTGCTCCTGACCACCCTTTTACTCTGTGAGTCTGGAATTTATTGCTGTGTATCTGTTAAACTCTGAACAAGATTTTCTTTCAGTATCATCACTGCTGACCCTGCACTGGGAAGGTGCCCGCTGCTCTGTCCTCTAATAAGGTGTCCTGTCTGTTTCAGGCAGAGGCCCGGCTTGCCGCAAAACGGGCAGCACGTGCGGAGGCTCGCGAGATCCGCATGAAGGAGCTGGAGCGGCAGCAGAAGGAGGTAACGCTTGGGGCTCCTTGTTGGGTCTCTTCACAGTGATTTGCGTTTTGGCCCCAGCGTGCCAATGCAGTCACCTGTTGCTGCAGACGCACCTGGCTGTCTCACGTTGCTCATGGTCAGAGTGCATTTGCGCCTGTGAATTCTGCCCAAGGTCAGGCCGGGAGGGCATATAGCCCAGATGCCAGGCATGCCTGCTCAGACCTGCTGCCTCCTGACAGGGGCTTAGAAGCCTCTTGCCTGCAAAGATCATGCTTTCCAGCTGCGAGGAGCCAAAATGTGCAGGGTCTGAGCTTTAACGTCTCACTGTTGTACTAGAATCTAGAGCCTCTGGATTAACATGGAAAAGAAGAACAGGTCAATGAGTTTCTAAGCTGGCCAAATTATTTTATTTAAAAATATTTCCCCCTGTGCTTTGTACAGTGTTGACCACGCATGGGCTGCAGGTTTCAGGATATCTGGAGCCCGTGTGTGAGAGAGAGAAAAATGAACATGATGGATGAAATAGCCAGGAAGAAACTCCCCCCTGGGAAAATGGCTAGCAATGTGTTGACACACCTGCTCAGGGCATTTGCAGCTTATTTTCATCATCTTGAGCTGGAGCCAGGAGTCATTTCTGACAGCATGGGGGCTCTTTAACTCACAGTCATGGTGTGACCTTTTCTGTGAGCTCAGAGGCATAGAAGCCGAGACCCCCTCAGTCTGTGTTCTCCCGTGGACCATGCCCTGTGGGGCCAAGGGACCATCCATCCCAAGCCCACCCCCATGGGCTTTTCTTCTTAAGATTTGATTTTACTTTGATAGACAGAAGTAACCAGCTGCCCTCCCCAGGGTTGATTTTCATACACAGGCTTGCATAGCCAAATTTTAAAAGGCGAGCCAGTGTTTAAAACCAGTGCAATTTCAGATAAAAATCTGTATTTCCAGATTCTCTTACAGTGGATGTAGATTCTGCCATAGTCCCAGCAGAGACCAAGCCGGCCACATTCCCTGCAGGGGCGGGGCCCTGCCACCAGTCTGACGTGCTCATTGCCTTCCGCTGCTGGGAGTTAGCCGCTCTGGGTAGAAATCTGCAGGCAGAGGCTGGGCAGTGTCACCAAGCCCTGGGAACCATCCCACACGCTCATGCTCTGGTATCCATAGTGGTTGCTGGAGGCCACTAGGAGGAATAGTGCTTTTATTCTAAACTGGTTTTTGAATGTATATATATATATATTTTTTTTTTTTTGTCGTTGTTGTTGAGATGGAGTCTTGCTCTGTCACCCAGGCTGGAGTACAGTGATGTGATCTCTGCCCACTGCAACCTCCGCCTCCCACGTTCAAGCAATTCTCATGCCTCAGCCTTTCAAGTAGTTGAGATTACAGGTGCACCACACCATGCCTGGTTAATTTTTGTATTTTTAGTAGAGACAGTGTTTCGCCATGTGAGCCAGACTGGTCTCAGACTCCTGACCTCAAGTGATCTTCCCGCCTTGACCTCCTGGGCTCCCAAAGTGCTGGGATTACAGGCATAAGCCACCACACCTGGCTTAAATATATATATTTTAAATGACAAAATCTCAAGTGCTTTTTTACAGTGCCCGGTGTCAGTTTTTCTGTAGAATGTGTCTCTTCCTATCTCAGCGGACACTTTCAAGTTCTTCGTGTGCAGGACACTGCTAGCCCCTTCCGAATGTTTTAGAAACCGAATGGCAGCAGGCTGGTAAGGTGGTTCATCCGGCAGGCAGTGGCCACCGGTTCTTGGTGGCCATATCACCGTGTGAGCGGACAGCTGCCTCGTTCTCCAGAGCCAAAAGCCACCCCCTCTGGCTACTGTGTGGCATTCCAAGGCTTATCGGGCTTTAACCCACTTCTCCTGGCTTCCCAATAGGGCCCCAGTCTTTATTATTATTATTATTAAGGTCATAAAAGAGTTGTAAAAAGAATTTCCCACAGTATTTTGTTTCTCCGCCAGGCTTTGCATGGTTGGTGGGACCGTAGGCCCCTGCCTGCCCTGTTCCTAGCTCCTGTGTCTCAGCCGTGTTGTTACAGCAGAGCCAAGAACCAGACTTCATGGCACTTGGCCGTGAAGCTGCGGGCGGGCCCTGCCCAGCTTTCAGGATGGTGTCTGTCATCATTTCATCATTTTTCTCATGTGCAGTAGATATAAGGAAAGTTACTTTCATCAAGAATACAAATGTGGAATATCTACAAAATCAAGGTGAAAAAATAATTATAGTACGTGCGTAGTGCACACTCTAGTGTATGTATGTGCATACACATCTGTCTTCTAAATTAAACAGTTAGATGAAAACATGTTGATTGTATTTTTCCTTTTTTTATTTGAGATAGAATCTTGCTCTGTCACCCAGGCTGGAGTGCAGTGGTGTGATCTTGGCTCACTACAGCCTCCCTCTCCTGGGCTCAAGCAATTCTCCTGCCTCAGACTCCTGAGTAGCTGGGATTACAGGTGCCCGCCATCATGTCTGGTTAATTTTTTGTATTTTTAGTAGAGATAGGATTTCACCATGTTGGCCAGGCTGGTCTCGAACTCCTGACCTCAGGTGATCTGCCCGTCTTGGTTTCCTAAAATGCTTGGATTATAGGCGTGAGCCACTGCACCCAGCCCATATTATATCTTAATTGTGGATGGAACTGATTTAAATATATACATATTGATATAAGCAGCTCGTTACAACTTTGGGCAAAAGTTCTTGATTTTAAAAGTAAGATGAATTAAGGCAAGAAATCATCTATTTGAATGACCTCCTTTAAAAGCAAAACACCCCTTTAGTCCCTTGAGTCAAAGGAGCCCCTCTTCTGTTGCATTTTAGTTGTACAGCGTAAGAGCAATCTGCTGCTGGACTCCCGCATCTCTGTTGTAATGTTCCAAGCCACACAGAAAGAAAATTAAAAATAATCCGAGTGGTGGCATGCACCTGTAGTCCCAGCTACGCAGGACACTGAGGCAGAAGCTTTGCTTAAGCCCAGGAGCTTGGATTAATGGTCGTGCCTTGATTGTCCCTGTGCATAGCCACTGTACCCCAGCTGGGGCAACATCGTGAGACCCCCATCTCGTTCAAAAAGTCAAAAAATAATAAGTAGTTGCTACTCCAGATGGGAAACCAAGCCTTTGTCATTTTATTTTAGTATCGTAAGAAAGGGGTGCGGAGCAGCCCTCATTGGTGCCTCTGATGAGCACGGGCTTTGCGGAGAACATCGGAGAAGATCCGGGAGGTCCGATGTAAAATGCTGCGGCTCGTCCTCTTCCGCCCTCTTCACACCCATTCAGGTGTCATTTGCTTAGTTGGTCGCATTTGAATTTTGAAATTCTTCTCCCTACAGCATGGTTTTATCATAAAGATATTTCAGGGGGTCACAGGAGCCAAAATGTCTCATCCTGTTGCAAATTCCATGGAACGTCCACCACCAAGAGTGGTGGTTTTGGCCTGTGCTCTCAGGCAGCAGGGACTGGAGGAGGGTGTGGTGTCCCTTTCGGGCAGCAGGGACTGCAGGAGGGTGTGGTGTCCCTTGCGGGCAGCACCTTTGGCCATCATCACCTTTTGCACAGTCCTCTGTGGATCTGCAGACTTGGCTTTCTCATCACTGAGGCCTGCACTTCCGCAATCATGACCGTGACTTGCGGCTGTGACATAAGGTGGACGTTGTGGGTGCTGCTGCGGACTCCTGCCTGGGGTTGGTCACGGACCAGGACCCAGAGCCACCTGAACTTACCAGGTTGTGGAACAAGAGCCTGGGAACGTGGGGGACGTGTCGGGAGGGGCAGAGAAATGAACGCAGCCGAAACGGTGAGTGGGGACAACAAGTGAAACAGTTCTACGGGGGGGGAAGCCACTCTTGGTGGCAGCAGAGGACAGACCTGGCAAACAGAAACCTACCCTGGAAGGCAATAGCCAGACGGGGAAGGGCCGGCCCAGTCAGCCCAACGCAGCAAGGGTTCCTAACAATGGCAACTGTGCATTCGTGAATTTCGGGTCTTTGCAAGATGACAGCATTGTTGTTTAAAGTTTATGTCTGCTTCTTCTAAAAAGGTATTGAAAGATCTTCAATAAGACAGAGGTGTATTTTATGACTAGTCAGAGAAGCCTGGGGTGGGGGGACATCCCAGAGCCCCTGCCATGTGGCAGAGCTGGGCTAGGGGCTATCACCTGCTGACAGTGATGGGCATCTTCACGAACTTTACAGGTGAGAAAAACAGGACTTAGGGAGATAGACAGTTTTTCCCAAATCTAAGAAAATGACCGAGCCAAGATTCAAACTGGATCTGACCAGATACAAAGCCTGTGGTCTTCCTAGCACACCCCTCTGTCTCAAAATCAGTCATGTAACCAACACTAAAAGCAAGTCAGAGGAGGATGGAGTGAATCTGTGGACCATGGGGTTGAAGTTAGCGTTGAGGATGCTGGCACCCACAGCCAGGGGGGAATAGAATGATCCACATCATCCTGGTCACTTTCCAAGTGGAATCATGCCTTGAAAAAGAAAGTTGTCCTTGATGCTGAATTTGAGGCACAGTAATATGAAACATAAAATTGACAATTTTGTTAGAATTGTCTATAAATACAGAAGCAGTAGCTGTTCATCTAGCTGTGCCTTTGACCCAAAGGGTGGGATAGAGGCTAGGAGGATTGTACACGTGTGTGTATGGGTTTGTTTGTGTGCGTGTGTGTGTATATGTGTGGATCTCTGTGTGTATATGTGGGTCAGTGTGTGCACATGCATGTATTGTGTGCACGTATGTGTGTGGGTTCATGTGTGTGCATGTGCATGTATGCAGCTTCGTGCATGTGCATGTGCACGTGTGCAGGTTCGTGCGTGCATATGCGTGTGTACATGTGCAGGTTCGTGTGTGCATACGTGTGTGTACATGTGTGGGTTTGTGTGTGTATGCATGTGTGTACGTGTGTGGGTTCGTGTGGGCATATGTGTGTGTATGTTTGCAGGTTCGTGTGTGTGCATGTGCATGTGTGCATATGCGGGTTCGTGTGTGTGCATGTGCATGTGTGCATATGCAGGTTCGTGTGTGTGCATGTGTGTGTGCAGGTTTGGGTGTGTGCGTGTGTATGTGTGCATGTGTGTGCAGGTTCATGTGTGTGCATGTATGTGTATGTGTGCATGTGTATGTGTACATGTGTGTGCATACACGTGTGTATGGGTTCAGGTGTGTGCATGTGTGTGTGCACACACATGAGCGTCTGTGTATGCATCCAGAGGGAAGAGAGTCCAGCTGGTGGGGTCTGAGCTTGCAGGTCTTCAGCCCATGCGTGGAGGATTTAGGAAGGTGCGCCCACCACGCCCCTCACACTCTTCTTTGCGTATCACGGCTCTGGGCCTGGCTATTATTAGAACCAGTGAACACAAGTTGAGGTTATACCGTCTGGTAGCTTGGGGCACTGGCATTTTAAATTGTTGATTAAGGGGAAATGAATACGTTTTGGAAGACCAGTGTTTAAAGTGTAGGGTGGATATTTTGGTGTAAAAATTGAGAAACCTGATCCCTGTTTTCATCTGGATCACAAGCCATCCCATTTGCATGCAGGCGTTTCTGAGCAGGCTGAGAGTTTTCTTGAGGGGGCTACTCTGAGAACACTGAGAAGGGCAGGAAGCTGACCGGGGTTCCTGTCCCCCAAGGGAAGCATGGAGCGTGTACAGAGAGGGGAGGTGGCGAGGGGACACCAGTGTCGGGGGCTGCCCTGTTGCCTCGGTATTATCAGACCTCCAGGCCAACTCCCGCCACCTGGAATGGTTCTTTTCAGCACACAGACGGCGAGAACCCACTGCAGCCTTCTCTAGCTGTGTTCCAGGGACTGTTTAAAAGGATATGAGCTCCTTTTTACGGGATTTGTTAAGCGAGAATAATGGACATGTTCTTGGGAAATTCAAGTGAACCTCGAACTTCTTAGGGAAAACCTACACTGATAGAAAAAAATGGTTATTGGGGGTATCCCTTTTCTTGCCGCAGACTGGATAAACATTTTGGTTGAGATGCTGTTTCTTACAGTCATAATGTTGAATGTATTCACGTGTTCCCTATATAAGACTAGAATTGCCAACTTCCTGGTCTTGCCGTTTGGGCAGCACCTTGAATAATGCCTGATGTGATCAATGTTTTAATAAACGAATGAATGAATATGAGTAGCTGTCTCAGTTTTATCTCGTGAGTACTACAAAATTCAGAGACACCTCCGAAGCAAATGAATGTTACATTCTAATGATCACTCTATTTAGCGGGAATGTCCCTGGTCTTCTGTATGTGTCCGTGTGAATCAACATCAAAGCCTCTTTCTTCCTTATTTGTGAATTTGAACAGTTAACTCTCCAATTAAGTTTCTGTACTTTTTGGTTAAATTTTTATTACTGCAAAAATGAATTTTGAATTAAAGATGAAGGAAGTACTTTTCTCATTGATGGCAATGGGTTACACAGACTTCTGTCTTAGAATAATAGCAGTATTTTTGGTAGAGACCCGTGTGGGTATGCCCCTGTCTCACCAATGTATCTGAAATGGAACGTAAAGTAAGTGATAAAATCACAAACTCTCGTCAGTGGGACCTCACACGTTTCCTTATTCCGATTTTACTGGTATTCGGTGTTTCTTTCCCAGGATGCTTCGATTCATATGTCTAGTTACTCACAGAACCTGTCATTCTGCTGTTGCTGCTTCTGTAATTGGATTTTATTTTTCTTTCTTCTTTTGTCCTTCTCTATAGATCTATCAGGTCCAAAAGGTAGGCTCTTCCTTCTTTATTTCCTAACTTGCATGGGCTGTTTTTTCCTTACCAAGGGCCTGGTCACCTTTCAGAAATAACAGCTTGCATTGAAGATAACACAGTTCTCACTATTTATTTTACTACTTTGTGTATGAATATGTTTGAACAAGAATAACTAGATCCTCATCCTACGCCACTCAGAGCGGCAGTCAGACACATTTCTGTGTACTGAATGCCTTTCCCATCTGCATTTTCCTCTGGGAATTTAAAAATTGTTTCTTTGAGAAGGAAAGTAATTCTAAGGCAAGATAAAATTATATTTCGAATTTGGATAGCCTTTTAAAATTCTGTATTGAAAGGAAAAGACAATTTTATTAGAAAACTTTTTTAAAAATCCATGAAAATTACCACCTATCAAGAGATTATTAGACATTGACTTAAAAATCTGAGTAAAAAAGCGATGATATGAAATGAACCTGCCATTCATCCCTAATGCTCAGAGACCGTAAAATCACGCACCTCTCTGTCTCCTAGTAGAGTAAAAAGGCAATGATATGAAATGAACCTGCCATTCATCCCTAATGCTCAGAGATCGTAAAATCACGCACCTCTCTGTCTCCTAGTAGAGTAAAAAGGCAATGATATGAAATGAACCTGCCATTCATCCCTAATACTCAGAGATCGTAAAATCACGCACCTCTCTGTCTCCTAGTACTTTGTAGAAGCAGCTGAGGTTTAGAAGTAAATAACACTGGGCATGCCAGACACAGAAAATAAAGACAACAGCGTCAGTGATTCAAGACCGAGCAAAAATGATGTCAGAAGTGAGGGAGTTCTGAGAATTTACGGAATTTGTATATGAGTCTTTCCCATAAACGAATTCAGTTTGAGATTTACACCTATGATAGTTTCCTTTCATAAATTTATTTAGTTTCTAGATCAACAACAACTGTATTTTTCTCTTAGAGTGGATATGAAAATCAGAAAAAGGTCACTTAATATTGGAAATTAGAGCACGCAGGCCCCCAGAAAGCAGGGGCAGTAAATTTAAGAGCCTGTCTCGTTAGATTCCTGAGCTCGGTGACGAATCGCCTTCCCCGCGGGTGCCCTGCACTCCACATAGCTGCTGTCCCCAAGAGTGCAAAGAAATTTGTTAAGTAGATGCCAGAATTTGTTGTGCTTGACTAGTGTTTCTAGGGCCCCAGTATAGAAATGGTATTGCAGCTGGAGTTCCTCGTCGTCCTCAGAGAGCCTCGGGAAGAACTGGACAGGAGAAAGGGCAGGCAGGAGGCCTCCCTGTAACTGACACAGCAGGACGCTGTCTTCCAGTGCCTGGAAGAGGAGCTCTATCTGGTCATTTCCACTTGTTTTCATGCCTTTCTTGTGCTACGTCACATTATTTTCTTTTTACTAAAGTGCCAGGTATACATTGTGAGAACTGTCAGAATGTGAATTTGTGTAGAACGTGAAGCTGGAGGGGGCAGTGGAAGAGCAGAGGCACAGTTTTACAGTAAAGGTGTGCCAAGGGAGGGGAAGGCTTTCCTCATGGCCGAGATGTCTGGGGAGGAGGGGAAGCTGTGATCGCTCCTCCAGCCCAGCCAGCTGCCCTGTGGAACAGTTTCTCTAGAATCAAAGCTATTTCTGAAAGTCAAGCCCCTTTTGCAGTAGAGTGGCTCCTGCTTCCCGCTGCATGGCTTCACCAGCTCTGGCTCGTGGTAGTGATTTACATTTGAAATGCCTGCCCTTCACCCCGGAACTACTAGTTAATCACACTTGCCGTTACTAGGGGCGTTCTCTCCCCAGGGAGTGACAGGAAATGCAGCTGCTACTTATAAGGCCTCCCGTGAACAAGGTGAATGATTTTCAGTCCTGGTTCTTTATCACGAGAAGAGCAAGATAGAGTGTGTGGTTATAATGGGACAAAAAAAATCTTTGAAAACAGAAAAACAGACAGTACAGATTTCTTTTGGAATTTAAATAATTTTATTGTGAATGTATATAGGCCCCATCCTTCTACAAACATTGTTCTTCCATCTTTTTAGTTAAGCCCAGAGATAAGTGAGGGGTGATGGCATCATATTTTACTTGTGGAAAATCTAGAATTTGACAGGTGCTAACATTAATTGAATGCAAAATAGCTTTAAGCTGATACATTTCCCTGACATTGAAGATAAAACATGACTTTGGAATATGTTCGCTTTTCTTTCCTTTCTGAATTTACATTCCAAGGGAGCAGCTTAGAGAAAAAGATATGGCTCATGGGTTTTTTATACTAGAGTTCAGTATTAGTGAATTTTTAAAAACATTATTAAATTCTCCCTCCTAATTTTTGCTCTCCAAATTTTCTGCTTACCACCATCTCTAAGAGAAAGAGGTAAGACCGTCTGAGAGCTGAATATTTTTAAACCTGGCCACCCTTCAAAGTGAAACTGAACCAACCATAGCAACAGCATGTTACGATTATTGTAAAACAATTTCATAAATGCTCTTGTATTTCTAACATCTGACTTTTTCTCCTGATTGTAAGATTTTAATGTATAAAGAGAAAACTCACGTCTGTGTTATAATAATATAGAAGTTTGGTTAGTTGTTTCTTGATTTTCTTACTGGAAATTAAATAAAAAGGAGAAAAGCATAACCCTATTATTTGAGCCCATGAGCCGGGTTCCCCCTACCTTTGGGATTCCCAGATCCAGGGACAGCAGTAGCTGTTGTGAGTGTGCTTTTCTCATTCTAACGCGGTCCGCTGCACAAGATAAAAACATGGAGGTGTGGGAACAAGCAAGCTTGTCCGACCCGCGGGCCACAGACAGCCCAGGACAGCTGCAAATGCAGCTGACCTTTCAAATTCGTAAACTCTCTTAAAACGTTGTGAAATTTTTTGGCAACTTTTTTAAGCTCATCACCTATTGTTCGTGTTAATGTATTTTATGTGTGGTCCAAGACACTTCTTCTTCCGGTGCGGTCCAGGGAAGCCCAAAGATCGGACACTTCTGAGCTAACATAATCTCCAGACGTGCATAACTCGTGGGTCCACGTAATTTTCTTCCTGTTTGAAGACCTCTTCTGTGGGTGTCTGCCAGCCATTGCTGCACCCATGCTACAAAGACGCCAAAGTCGGTGAATTCTCCCAGGCCTAGACTCAGCACAGACAGCAGGCAGCTGGAATAAGTGTCAGGACTCAGTTTCTCCCCTTGTCCTCTCAGTTTCCCTGATGTCCCAACACAGGAATGGCTCTGAGCTTTTGCTTCTCTTAGAAGGTGTTTGATTCTTCTATCACCTTTGCTTTGAAGGCCCCAGCAGCCCGTCGGAGGGGCGGGAAGGCTGCTGGGCCGGCTTTACCGCCCTGCTGGGATGGAGGGGGCGGGGAGGGTCTTGTTCACAGCTCACATCCTGCACGACTGCACGGGTGTCGGCTCCCTGTGTAGGAGCCAAGCGTGTTGCTGACTGCTTTGCCTTGGCATGTTACCTTCACCACACGGCTGGATGGCGGTTTGGAAATGCATGTCAGAACAGTGCCTTAGACAATTGCCTTTCTTAAAAATTTCACTTCTTGCCTAATTTTCTTTCCCTTCTGTCTGTAGAAATATTATGGGCTGGATTCAAAATGGGGTGACATCGAGCAGTGGATGGTAGGCCTTGAATATAAGTTTGTTTTGACCCTTCTCTCCCCCCTTCAATACAATGTTGAGACTTAAATGGTTTATAATGTAATTCTTGTGCAGTTTAATTATGTAGACAGATTCCTATTGCACCATAATTTAATACTGAGAGATTTTCTTCCGGGGGTTTCTGCATCTGGTCTCTGTTTACATCCCCAAATGCAGCCTGCTTAGAAACGGTCATGGCCAGGCATCTGGTCCTGCCTGTTTAGTAGCCACTGACTGCTGCTGTCCCCTGGCCTGCAGTCCAGGGAGGTCTCCACTTCACGACCACAGCCACCCTGATCTCCTCAGGGGCAGGGCTCTCCACCAGGACTCAGGCTGGGCATGCGCCCATCTTGAGAACTTTCCAGAGAACATTCCCGTTGACATCGCAGCTCCCCAGGCTCCAGTTGGAACCTGAGGTACATTTTGCTCCATTTCCTTCACTCATGATTGAGACCAGCTGCCCCGCCACCCTCATTTAGACTTTCTCTGCATTGGCTGTCTTCATCTTATCCACTGTGCCTGCTGACACCGCTGGTCTTCGGTAAGAAAATTCCTTTACCTTCTCCACCTGCTTCCTAGAGCAGCCCCTCTGCCCTACTGGGAATGGAGAGCTAGCTCGCCCCTGATGATACTCCTGTCCTTCTGGCCTTCTCGAGAAGCCGCGGTGCCCACAGAGGGAGGCTGCGGAAGGGGGACAGTCTGTGCTTTCCTCTGGTCCCAAGAGAGCGTGGCCTGACCCTTCTCATTAGTTCATCTGCCTGAGCCCTTCCAGCTCTTCCTGTCCCTTTTGCTTCATTGCCTGGCCCTGTGGACCTCCACGTGCTTTTAGCAGTTGAGAACCTGGCCAGGATGGAAATGTCCTATTAAATGTTCCTTATACATAAAATCGTCTAAGAAAGATCCAAGATTATCTCCTAACATCTTACATACTGGGCATAAAAGAGGTTCATTCTTCAAATATAAAGAGCACACACTTACTCTAGTGAGAAAATGATTCCATTCAGCCTAGGAAAACCATCATTTTAGGCTTACATGACATAAATGTATGTTTATCAAATCTTAAGACATTTCTATCCACAGGCATGGTGATACAGGAAAGAGAAAAAAAGAAAAGAAAAATTTTAAACAATCTTGTCATTGTTTTATATACCACTGAGAAAGAAAAGCTACTAATTATAACTGAGCAACTGAGATTATAAGCTATACCCCAGCTTCAGAGATGTCCAGATATAGAAAACCTGTGTGTGTCTGCAAATCCACAGTGTGTAGTAGAAAGAGTGACATCCTTTTCGGATGTTTTGTGGAAATGGTTTATCTTCTGATTCCCGAAGAGAGTAAGGTTCTGAAAGGAAGGGGAAAAGTAGCTTGATTTAAACGGACCGGATGATAGCGGTTAGAAAAAAGTAGGACCCAGCTTCTGCCCCAAACACACTGTTTTACAACAGAAATGAAGTATGGCACTTTGTGTGCCTAAGAACCTCCCACCCCAGAAGAAAACGTTTTTACCCACGGGTTTAATTGAAGCCTTTAAACAAGTGCAAAGAAAATACTGCTTTGGCATTTCGATCAGAACTGCTGTATTATGTTGCAATGGGACTACCTACGCCTTTTTAAAACGCTTCTGCTGTGTCTGTCTGTCTCTAACCTTCTCATACTGTTTCCTCCGTTGCTTTGGTAGGAAGACAGTGAGCGCTACTCTCGTAGATCCAGAAGAAACACATCGGTTAGTACCACGTTCATCCATTACTTACGCACTTTCATTGAATTCTACTCTGCACTTGCATTGGCTGAAGTATTCAATGATATCATCTCTTAAAGAAATTTACTAATACTGTTAGTAATAGAATACTGATATCATTACCTGAATAAAGACCGTTAACTCAGCTTTTAGCATTTTGACCCAAATTTGGTAAGGAGAGTATGTTTGGGAAGTTTTTGGGTGTTCATATATTCATGGCAGTTGTGGTGCTTTTTATGCCATTGAATAACCATAAATAATTTGCATAAATAATTTGCATAGTAATATACACCGATGCTGTGTGTTGATATTACCTGTGAGATAAAGAATACTACTTGGATGAAATTACTTTTTTTTTTTTTTTTTTTGAGATAGAGTCTTGCTCTGTCACCCAGGCTGGAGTGTAGTGGCACAATTTTGGCTCACTGAACCTGGAGCCTCCCAGGTTCAACAATTCTCGTGCCTCAGCCTCCCAAGTAGCTGGGATTACAGACACGCACCACCACAACTGATTGATTTTGTATTTTTAGTAGAGGTGGAGTTTCCCCATGTTGCCCAATCTGGTCTCAAACTCCTGGGCTCAAGCGATTCTCCTGCCTTGGCCTCCCAAAGGGCTGGGATTACAGACATGAGCCACCATGCCTGGCCCTGAAATTACTTGTTTTTTTGAGATGGTGTCTTGGTCTGTCACCCAGGCTGGAGTGTAGTGGTGCAATCTCAGCTCACTGCAAACTCTATGTTGTGGATTCAAGTGATTCTCCTGCCGCAGCCTCCTGAGTACCTGGGAGTACAGGCCATGCACCATGACACCTGGCTAATTCTTGTATTTTCAGTAGAGACCGGGTTTTGCCATGGTGGCCAGGCTGGTCTTGAACTCCTGACCTCAAGCGATCTGCCCACCACGGCCTCCTAAAGTGCTAGGATTACAGGCATGAGCCACCTCGCTTGGCCCTGAAATTACTTTAAATCCATATTGCCCATAAGCAGACAGAGATGCACAAAGCCCATGTTGTGGGGGACCTAGTCTCGTGTCCGCTGAGATGTCCAGGGGCGGCTGGGGTCGGGTGGGGTCAGTCGCCAGCATCCCCCTGAGCATGGGCACTGGTTCTTCAAGTGTGTTACATGATCACTTCACGGTTGTTCTCGTCCTTTCTTTTAATAGGCTTCTGATGAAGATGAGCGCATGTCAGTGGGTAGTCGTGGAAGCCTGAGGGTCAGTAACCAGAATGGTCGAGTTTGCATGGCACGGTTTATGCTCCAAGCCCTTTACGTCCTCATCCCCGCATTCAGATTTCTTCTCCATTACCCCATAGTCTAATAGTCAATATTTAACTGATGGGATGCTTATTTAAAGTCAGATCAATGGGGGATGTTTCTTTGTTGCCGTAGAGAGATTATTAATATGCCGTAGAGAGATTATTAGCAGGCACCTCGGCTGGTTGTTTCTTTCTTCTGAGATGAAGTCATGTTTTTTCAATGCCGGTCCACATCACAAAGCTCCCAAGCCTTGATTAGCACAGCCGTCTCAGCACTTTGGTGTTCCACAGGAACGCAAAGGTGCACCAGCCTTCGGTAAGTCTGCATCCACTGACGCATGCTCCTGGTAGAATCGGAGGCTCTGTTAACGTAGCTGTAAGTGCGTTATTATTCAGCAGTGTTTTCCCATAGCCACTCTAGGCTGCCGCGTGGAAACCTGGGCCAGGACTAGATCTGGAAGACCTGCCTTCGGCTGCTTTTCCTTGTATCAATTCTAATTAGATCTCTTCACCACTGCCAGACTTAATGGTTAATCAACACAAATATAGACTTTTCCTTAAACATTCCAGAAATCTTAATAATTATACTTGAAAAAAGTTTGAGCTTTGGGAGAAGTAAAATAGAAAAACTATGTTTTGCTCAGTTTCTGAGCATGTCAGTTTTTTTTAACCACAGGATGGAGATGACATCTCACCACTAGTAATAAGTCTCAAAGCGGCCACTCCGTTTTAGTGATTCTTAGGGACCATATAGAGTTGAAGGCTTGTTTTTCGTCACTGTGAGAATTAAATCCTATTACTTCTTGACTTATGATACATGCGCTGAGTGTGTGTGTAATTGGCCTTTTATAGTGAGAAAATGCCGAGGTGAAACGCTGTCGCTGAGTTGTGAAGCGACCCTGTCCTTGTCACTGTCCTCGCAGTGCCAAAAGCAGATCTGTGGTGATTTTGCCCAAAAAGCTGTGCTTCAAATGTGAGGCCCATGTGAATGCGTCCTTGCTGTGTGGACCTTCTCCCGAGACTTAGCCTCAGTGGTGCTGTCATAACCTCCTCAGGACCCTCCGACACCACTCACCCCAGAAGAGGGAAGATTTGTGGACCCAAAATATACTAAATGCAAAGCTCAGTTAACAAAGTCTGTAGACAAGGCACAGACATCACAGCTGTTGAGCAGGCCCAGGAGAAGCTTGAGTCCCTGAAACCAGTGAAGAAAATGCTCTTTCGAGGATGGGGTGGGGGGGTGACCAAGGGAGGAGAAAACTCAGACTTAGAAGCATAGAGGATGTCAGTGACTTTGACAGGAGAACTTTTGATGGAAACGAGGGCAAAACCTGATTAAGATGGGTTCAAGAGAACAGGGGACGGAGACACAGAATCCCAAACTCTCGTCAAAATGCATCGTTTTCAGAGCCACGCCCTCCGGAAATTATAGAAGTATGTCGTGCAAACTTACGTTTTCCTAGGAAAAGGATGTTCACTTTCTTAAGATTCTCAGGGGGTCTCCTGACCCTAGACAGTTGAAAACAATGGCAACATGAAGGACCATTATGATGCTGTGTTAGCATTCATTTCATTTTCAATGATTTTTAACCAGAAATGAGCTACATCTTTCTGCTGGACACCATTCTTTGCCAAGATATCAAGTATATTTGTTTTAAGAGCTGAAATTTCACATAGGAGGTTCACCATTAGGACAGTAAATAAGAGGGGTGAAAGTGGATGGGATTTTCGTTTTCGGCCACATGACACTTTCTACCTGATCCGAAGAAATAGATTCCTCAGAACTTAAGAACTTGGATTCTGGAGGTGAGAGTCAGACCTCCTAATGTTTATAGGCACCAAACAAGCCCAGGGCAGTAAAGAGGTATGCTTGGGGCCACAGTTCTTAGGAACAAGGCCAGTGCCTGCTGTTCAGGTGCACTGGGTGCCCTGGGCTCTGTGCCTGCTTGTCCGTACCACGGAGCAGGGCACTCCCTGGAATGAGGACTCGCATTTCGCTCCATTTCTATCCAGAGTTGATTCCTACTGTTTTTATGTATTTTAATGTTACGAACTTTTTACGTTGTTGAGTGCTGTTATGAGATCATATCTTGTATTTATCGACTCTGAAAACACGGGCCTTTTCATTTAACTGGCAAAGATGAAAAACCCTAAAAAAGGTGGGGAGGTGGCTTATACTGTCCTGTCGTTCGTATGGATGGCTCCCCAGAAAAATCTAGATTTGGGATGTCAAAAGTTTTTAATTTTCCTTTTTGAAAAAAATTGATGATGATGCATCTGTTAACCTTTTCCTTTATATAACGAAAATATACTATGTAGAGGAGGAAATAAGTTTACCAAACTGTTTCAGACTTCATGAATTACAGCAACCTTTGCCATGGAAGTGTATTTAATGCTACTGGATTCTATGGTAGCTACCATCTGACACCATTCTTTTTGTAATTACACATGAGATCCTAGAGATTATGGAAAAATGCATTTTTGCTAAGATTGTAAAGATTGCTTGTATTTGTGTTTACTGAGCTTTTCAAATTGACTTTTGGCAACTCTCTTTTCTGCTGTTTTCCTCTGCCATCTCTACCCTGACAGTCGCAGCCTGACTTGGAGTATGGGGGTCCCTACACCTGGGTGAGATGGTCGAATATACTTTGCTGTGTGAACCTAACTGTGTGGTGTGACAGATCATAACCCGTTGTTTTTCCACTAATCTCATGGGTCCTTTTCTAAAACACCAAGGCCAAGGCCATCCTTGTCTACCAGTTTTTGCCTGGGGGCTGTGAAGTCAGGAGGGCAGGCTCTCCCTACAGAGTGAGCAGTCTTCCTCCTGGGGGCACAGCCCTGATCCTGGCGGGAGGGAGGAACCCAGGCATCCGTGCATGAACACTCCCTCACCAGATGGTCTTTGAGCACCAGCTGTTCGCCACACCTTGTGTTAGCAGCTGTGCATAGCAAGATGCAAAAGATAGTGTCTGCCTTCACGGAACTCAAATCAGATCAAGAATTCCCAAAGCCTCTACATTTCCTTTAAAAGGTTAAGTGCAAACTCATTTTACCTGATGAAAAATCCATTATTTTCCGATCTGTATCCGTTCAAATTGAATGTACGATCTGACATTTCGGCCAGAAGGTATTCTTTGAGAAAGATCCCACTTCCATAACAAACACTAAGGCTTTAGACTTAAACTCAGAATTACTCTTATATCTCTCTGACAGTTTCTGTGCCTTATGCTTTCTAAAATTCCGTCAACGTTTCACTTCAAGGAAGACAAAATTCTCCCCAGAAAAGCACAGCTCAGTATTAAAGTGACTTGATATTAAAGTTATTATGGTACATTATATACTATTTCTCCAGAAGGACTTTACCTAAAAGCATTTGTGCTTTGTTTATTCCAGTGCATTTCACAACTATTTAGTAAATTCCTGTTTAAAAACGTATTTTTGTGTTTGCAGTGATAGTGAGTGAACTGGAGCATACGTCTGCATAGCATGTCTGGCGCCCTGAGCCTCCTGAGGGGCTGCTGTTCTCCTCTTAGCAGATAGGAGAGCAGAGGCTGGAGTGAGTAGCTCGGGGTCAGGACAGGAGAAGCACAGGTGATTAGATTCAGAAAGTGCTCTTCACTGAGAGTCTATTACTTACCAGCTCTTCAAGTTGCTCTGGTCAGTGAGAGCATTTCTGTGGCTCTGTAACTCCAGCATCTCTCCTGTTTTTCAAGGAATTCAGTGTATTAGCAACTATTTAGTAAATTCCTGTTTAAAAACGTATTTTTGTGTAATACGCTAGATTTTGAGTAATATCGCTAGATTATTACTCTTTTTATATTATATTCAAAGTACATTTTGTTTAAGAGCTAGCCCCCAGTATGATAAATGTATATGTTAGCACTGGTCAGGAAGGCATTTTGGATATTTTTCAGTCCTAATTCTTTTTTAAAATTAAATAGAACTCATCAGGGATTGAACTCAAGAGTTCTGACGTTGCCTGCCTTATCTCTAATGCCCTTACATGTGCTCTGTGTTTTGACTCATGTAGAAAAGACATCTAACATTATTAATCCAAAAAGTTGGTAAGGACTTTGCATGGTCCCATGGGAGGGTCACAGACGCTTTGATGCCGCTGCATGGTAGTCATTAGCATTCGGACCAGTCACAAGTTACCGCTTCCATAGGGCGTTTTCCCTTGTATCTTATTGATCCTACATTAGGAAATACTAACTTAGGTATGTCCTCTTTATTTTCTTCTCTCTTATGGCGGTGTTTCTGGAGAGCTTGTTAACATGCATGTTCCCGGGCCCTGCCTCTAGGTATCCTGATTCCCTGTTCAGGAGCCCATGCTCGCGAGAAGCATGCCAGGTGACCACGAAGCAGGTGGTCTGCAGACTCGCCTCTGAGACCCAGCCTTGGAGCATGGAGCCAGCAAATTGAACAAGCATGTGTACCGTTTAAACCACACAGTAGAGAGCCGGGAAAAGAATTCTGTAGAGCGAAGCTTGTTGGCCTCAGAGGCCTGACTTAAGATGAAGTTAATATGCCGTCTATAGACGTTTTGTCCTAATATTGTTCAGTTAATTGTCAACGCCCCTTACCCTGTTATGCCACGTAAAAATAGCCCAACCCATCTAACCACAACATGAAAAGCACCATCCAAGAGGAGAAAGCAAGCAGTGTTTTTTAAGAAGGTCAAAGTACTTTTCTCTATGGAGATAGAGTCAACAAGACCCTATAGATTTTGGAATGCATTCTAGGAACATAGCCGAGGAATAGACGCCTATTATATAGAATTCCATTACCACAGACCTGCTCATGGAAATTGCTTTGCAGGATTTCCTGTGTTTTTGGGGAAGGCTATAAGTGGAAGGGTGACAAATGAGAGGATGCCGTCGTGTTTCCAGCTTCCCCACCTTCTGCTCTGCGGATGTAGGCTGAGCTAGAGAAAGAGAGCCCACAGGACGGGGTTCCTCTACAGCGGGGTGTGCTCATAAGCAGTGGTGGCAGGCTAGAGGGCTTGCTTATGTAATGCATTTCCCTTCCTCATTTACTAGTAAAATCAAAGTCATCTAAAATTGGTCGTCGTTAGCCTTCGCTACTCTGTTAGTCTAGTTTCCGCAGAGGTAAGGGATTGAGATCTAAAATTCGCAAGTCCTCGACATGCATTTTCATGTCAGGTAATCTCCTTGGTGAAGACATGAAAGGAAATTCGCCTGAGTAAAACTCTAGCTAATCTCCAAAGATTTTTGCTATTAAATTTATTGCAGAAATGTTTTAATGTTACTCATAGAATCCTCAAATTTAACACGGAAGGACTTCGCTCCTTTTGTTTCAAAACTTCCAATGGATTTCTTGATTTGTTTTGAGTTGTTGCAAAGATAAATATGTGGTTTTATTGCCAATGTTTTATGAATCTGGATTTATAATCTATCTGGAAATTCAGTTATTTTTTTATATTTTAATATCATGGCTTCAGAATATGTGCTATACAGCAACCAGCCCCCAAATAAGGAACCATGTTGAGCACCTGGCATGTGCCAGGCCCCTTCCATGTGGATTCACCTATCCGCCCAGGAAGCACACGCTTCATGAGGGCACTGTTCTAGGTGCTCGAGATACTCATTTTCATCTCGCTTAATCCTCACGATGGCTTTGAAATGCATTTATTATTATGCACGGTTTCACGGCTGGAAAACTGGATGTTCAAGTGGATTAAATAATTATTTAAGGTCACATGACGGAGCTTCTGTTTGGAATTTGGACTCATGCCCAGGACCCAGTGGCGTCTCCTTCGATTTTTACCAGTTGTGTAGACTGCCCCTCCTTTTTCTGTCTCAAGAGCTGGTTTTGTCTCTGATGCTTCCCAGCTGTTATTTTGAATCAGCAGAAATTTCCTTATGGATGAATTAAGGGACTTTTAGAAAGCCCATGCTTGGACTTAAGGGAAATTGGGCTGGGAACTGAGAAGAGAGGGAAGGCAGGCATACACTTAATAGAATTGTTCTCCTTTATTCTAGAGGACACATTAGGAAATTATTAAATATGTGTTCAGATTTCATTTTGAAAAATAGGAAGGCTGGATGAATGAAAAACTGCTATAGAGGATATACCTCCCAATGAACTTTTCCATTTAATTATAGATTGACTAGAAATGATTTCTGAATCTTCTGAATTAAGCCTATAGTGTCACAATGTGCCGTAATCTTCAAGGACTCTCCCTGAACCAGGAACTGAAAGCTCATTGACTCAGGCCAAATCACTACCCACCAGCCTGGCCTGTGGCTTCTTGCAAGCAGAATGTCCACAGTGTCACCATGAAACCAGAAACAGAGATGAGGAAACGGCCACACCAAGCCCAAATGCTCCACCCGTGGAGGGACTTGGTACCACTTTAAGACTAAGAGTGACATGTGACCTGAAGTCTGCTGACTTGGTTAGCTTGACTGTGCTGTTCTCTCCTGAGCTGCGGGGTAGTGGACAGGGGACAGGGGACAGGGAGGCAGTCTGGGGCTGCTAGGACTTGTACTGTCCTGGGCTGGTCATTCATCCGCTCCACCGAGAAAGCTAACCTTATACCTGGCTGGCTTGTCCCTGCTGATTTGTATCTGTGAATTCGTTTGGGCACTGATGTCAGTTTTTCTCTTTTCTTCATTGAAACAGACAAATGGTTATGATGGAGAGTTACATGGATCACAGTCCCTGAACAGAAGAGCTGGCAGGGTTAGTACAGTAAATTTGCATGGCTCAAAATTCAAACAGGTTGTTTCAAAGCTTCTAAAACTAAAAACTAATTGCTAAATTTAAATGTAACTTCTTTGCCGTTTTTAAATGTTATGATGGGTCTTGTGTTCTCCTAGCACATGATGGAATGAAAGATAATGTTTTCAACTACCAAACATTCTGAGAATGTTGGCCTTCCAATGTTCTGATTGTTAGTGTAAGGGATAGATATTGATAAGGATCTCTAAGTTTAAAAAAAAAAACTGAAATTAAAGATTAGCTCTTTCATTATTGCATTGCCCTGGGTGAGTGTATCATGTGTGTATTAAGTGTACTCAGCTTTCAAAGATATTCAATCAATATTTTTGCAGTTCTCACAGGTCTCATTTGTAGTTTTAATGTTTACCTTAACGGCATGTGTACCAGAGCCTGTGTTTTTCTGGAGAGGAAAAGGAGAAGAAAACAATGCAGATGCTTGGAAGGTTCACAATTATGGGGTGGGGAGCAGGAAAGGAGCTGGTGGAAGGGAAGGGTGATGCTGGTGGGGCCGGGGGGAGAGAGCAGTGCCAGTGCCGGAGCACTGGGGAGGCAGGCAGGGGCTGGTGGGGCTTCGGATTTATCAGTGTTAGTGTTCTTACTGCTTCATTTTTTTCTTTTAGTAATATTCCTAATTATGTAAAATAGTATTTCTTTTCATTTATCTCAATTACGTTATATGAAGATATCACTATACACTTAAATTAGACTTTTGGGCTTCAAATGAGTGACCCCCCCCTTACCTCCCTCTCTCTCCCCAACCAAACCAGCCCTTAGCTTTCTGAAACCAGCTGATCAAGTTGTCTTAGCTTTCTCATTCCTATTCACCTATTTAGCATTGCAGGCATTTTATTTATTTATCTCGAGGTAAGAGTCTTGCTCTGTCACCCAGGCTGGAGTGCGGTGGTGCGATCTTGGCTCACTGAAACCTCTGCCTCTCGGGTTCAAGTGATTCTCCTGCCTCCGCCTCCCAAATAGCTGGGATTACAGGTGCCCACCATCATGCCCGGCTAATTTTTTTGTATTTTTTAGTAGAGATGGGGTTTCACCATGTTGGCCAGGCTGGTCTCAAACTCCTGACCTCAGGTGACCCGCCTGCCTCAGTCTCTCATAGTGCTGGGATTACAGGCGTGAGCCACTGCACCTAGCTGGATGTGACATTTTAAAAATATACACTGAAGACACGTAAAGATGGCCTGCAGGGCATTTTCCCTCTGTGGATGAGGGTTCTCAGCTGGACGGGTGGAAGCAGCTCCACCTGCCTTTCTAGAACCCCAGGGCTGAGCTATAGCCCTCAGGTATGCTGGACTGAAGAAAAACGGAAAATTTTGCAATAAATGGAATTTTACTTACTATCCTTAAGTAACAAGGATAGTTCAGACTAGGAGGTTACTGACAACACAGCATGAAACTCAGTAACCATGAATTGTGCTTGAGATGTGAGACTGTGAAAAACAGTACCAGATACACCCATGGCATCACCAAGACAGAAACACTGAAATAGAAAAGCTTGGCATCTCTAGTTGTTAGGAATCTCTGCTGCACTGTTTGTGTCCCGCTTCTTTAGCTAAACCAGCATTCCTGGGGTCCCAGCATTAGCTCGTCGTGCTGTTTCGCGTTTGCCTTTTGAATGGGATGGCGGGTGCTTTTGGAGCCGTAAGCAAGTGCTCGTCACTTCAACATGTTTTCTTTGGTGCTCAGAGTTCCAGCTACGGCGGTGACAGCAGATTCTCCACGTTGTCGTCATCCAGGGAGGGGAAGCTGGTTGGTTTCCATTTAAATCTTTCACATCCTGTCTTCAGAACCCGCAGGTTTTGTGGCATGCAGTCTGTGTGTGTGGATTCCGCTGACTTTTCTCTTTCAGTGTCTATTTGACAGGTTTTTGTCTGAGGAGCTGTTTTGCTGACGCGAGAGGCAGGAGTTAACATGCGCTCCTCCACTCGGATGCACTCCCCTGTGCTGCGCTGACCACGCCAGCTTGAATGTGAATCGTGGCATTCAGCTGGCTGCCACGGAAGCACGAGTTTTCGTGTATATTTTCTAATTAGAATTAATCAAAAGGAAAAAAATAAGAAGAATGCTCTTGAACTCTTGAGAGTTTCTGAAAACAGAACTACTTTGAAGCGGACATGCAACCTTTGTGGAAGTTTCTTGGGTATGAACTAGACTTGGAATGAAAAGCCAGTCCCATCCAAATCCAGATGTTTACACGACAGAGTTCCTGCCCCTTCTCTACAAACATGCACCCGTCTTCATAAACATAACATCCAAATTGTCGAAGAGCCCTCAAATAGCTAAGGGGTTGTGGTATTTGTTTAGGTTCAGATTCACTCAGCCAAATTAGGGAACTAGTTTAGGTAGGAAAATTGAGCAGGCCCTGGAATCACAAAGATAAGCAGGGGAGGGAGGCGCCCTCCAGGCACTGACTTCTAGAACAAAAGCCACCCCCACCAGACACCAGTACAGTAGTGACCAGACGATCAAACAGAATGAGAGGGAGCCACTGTTTCACCAGGAAATATCACAACAAAGGATGTGAACTGAACCTTAAAAAAAAAATAGGAAGGGTCAGGCGCCGTGGCTCACGCCTGTAATCCCAGCACTTTCAGAGGCCGGGGTGAGCGGATCACCTGAGGTTGGGAGTTTGAGACCAGCCTGACCAACATGGAGAAACCCCATGTCTACTCAAAAACAAAATTAGCTGGGAGTAGTGGCACATGCCTGTAATCCCAGCTAACTCGGGAGGCTGAGACAGGAGAATCCCTTGAACCCGGGAGGCGGAGGTTGTGGTAAGCCAAGATCGAACCATTGTACTCCGCCTGGGTGACCAAGAGAGAAACTCCATCACAAAATAAATAAATAGGAAGAGCAAATGAAAAGAACAGGAACTAACCAGGTAGAGCCTGGAGGGAAAGCTCTTCAAGGTAAGGAGCCATTTGAGCAGAACAGAGACCGAGCAGAACAGTGAGAACCCAGGAGAGGCTCTGCGTGACTGAGCACAGGGTGCTGCTGCTGGGGACTTTCTGTGGACCTGGTGACTTCAGAAGCAGCTCCCCAACTGAAATCAGAAAATGAAATCTATGCAGTTCCTCTGCCGTTTCCTTTACCCGCTCCCATGTAGTCACTGACCTCATCAAAATGCTTCTAGAAGAAATAGCTCGGACCCTTCCCCGCCCCTCCCCCACCTTCCAGCCCCTATTTCCATTTCCCTTCGTGGGGGCTCTTTTTCTTGCCAGGGCACTTCTTCCTCGCCTCTGTCAGCCCTTGTCCACCCTCTTCGTGCCCAGGGAGGCTGCAGAAGCTGCTGGCAGCTCCATGGCCCCTGCAGCTTGCCAGCTTTCTAAACCCTTCCCATTGCCCTCCGGGTCTATAATAAATCTCCCCCCCACTGGAAGCTGATGGCCCTTCTGTCCCCAGTAGGTGAGTTTTGACTCAGCATATGATCAGTTGTGAACACCAAAGCATTGGTGGGTTTAACACCTTGAAAAAGCCTTTCTGCGTTTTCTTAATTCAGGGGGAGATTTTGCTGTTGCAGAGAGCACTTGTTCGTTAAGAAAACTTTATTTCCCACTCATTTTGATCAGCTGAGTTACTCGCTCTAAAATGAAGGTGGCGATAAAGATCTCATCCTTAGATATGAACGACTAACCCAAGTTCAGTCTGCATCTAACTCACTTCAATCCACTTAAGAGAAATAACCCACATCCAAAGGGCTACCCATCAGGATGAGAGCTCACCCGTTCAGTCTGGGCTGCATCAGACCTCGACCTGCGGCCCTGTGTGCCCATCATTTGCTGCCCGAGAACTCCTGTATTCACCCGCCCTCAGAACCTTCCTGGGAATCGTGCTGTGTAATCTATTCCTGCCCAATACGTGGCGTGTTTAATTTTATTTAAATATCATAATGGAAAGGTATCAGTGTAGAATGTCATATTGGTGACTCTTCCTAACATCAATTACAATTTCTTTCAGCATTTCATATCAATTAAAATGAATTCTTTTTTTCTGTGCGAAAACTCAAAAGTCCTAAGTTGACCCCCTCTCCTAGCTTGTCAGTTGCCTGGCCCAGCCACCTTACTTCCTTCTGACCCTCGTTCTTGCCCTCCCCGAGAGTGCGTGCTCGTTATGTTTTGCTTGCATGAGGTCATCGCTCAACTCACTGGACTGATGTACCTTTGCGATACGGTGAGGGTGTGAGCCTCTCTTCCCTCTCTGCCGCCCATTTGCTCTGATTACAGGGACTCTCCAGCTCCAACCTTGGCCTTCCCGGTGGTGGCCTGGCTCACACGCCTCTGTCTGCCACAAATGGAAACTGGGTCTGTCTCCTTTTCATGCCACTTTGTCCCTCCTTCCTTTTCCTTCTGTGAATCACTGTAATTGCTGATTAAATCTCGTGGACACTTCAGCCTCCTCTAGACAATGTCACAGAGCAAAGCTCAGCATGTGTTTTAATTGGCTCAACTAGTTTGCTAAGACTTTTCTCAGTCTTTTAGAAACATGCCTGTCAAATAATTTGGAACCTAATATAGAAAAGGAGACTTAAGGAAAAGGAGGGTTTTATTAAATGCATATTTTTGAAAACCGGAGTCCAAAAAATTGGTCTCTTGGGTCACTCCTCCTTTTCCATCAATTGTTCCCCATTTGGGGTTTCGTTTGTTTTCTTTTTAAATATTTTTTCTCTTGTAAATGTGTCCAGGAAGCAATTTGGAAGGTTTTTGTGCATAATCTGCCTCCTTGGTCTCTGAGAAGTGGACAGAACAGTGTTATTTCTCTGGCTCGGTGTCCCCGCTGTTTCCTGTTTTTACAAGGTTGGATCAGGTCTGGCCCTGCGGTTTTTGGCCTGTGAGATGTAGGTATCGAATCTTGCTCTAATCCCAGGAGGTCGGTGTCAGGGGTGAAAGTCCAGGTCCTATTTGGAGGTTAAACTGTCCTCTCCCTCGCATGCCGGCTGGAGCTGCTGAGCGATCACTGCCTGGCTGTGCACCTTACCTGACTTACTGAGGTGTGCCCTGTAAATGAGTCCGGAATCTGTTCCATGGTGCAGTCTCTGCACACTGTGAGCTGCCTTTGTGTCCCAGCCTGTCCCATCACCAGCACTGCCTCGCCCTGATGTGTGTGCTAGGCAGGATTCTCCTTGGACAGGGCTGGATAGCTGGTGCCTCCCAGACCAGCTGAGGCAAAGGCTGCTCCCTGTGTATATTGAAGACTGTCACCGGGCCCCTCAGATAGAAATAAACACGCTTCCTGCCCCCGTCTTCACGTGTGGACATTTACATATTGAACACTGCCAAGTGTGTCATTAACCTTGGATTCTGCGCTGTGGGTTTTGTTGCTGTTGGTGTGTTGACTTGTCACCATTCTGTCTCATCCCCCAACCCTTCTTCCCGGCATGCCTGAAAAGACTAGAAATGACCAGATTTCAAAGATGCTGGGAAGTTTACTGTTTTAAAGTCAAAAACCATCTCATGTATCCTTCTTGTAAACGTTGGATTCGCATCTATCAAATTTACAGAAAACACGGGGCCTCAATCAACCGGTTTTTTCTGTCTAACCACTGTACGGCAGTTGGCTATGGTGATAGTGGACACTATCATGATGGCCTTTCGCTATTATTTGTTGCTGTTTTTTCAAGGCTTTGAAAACCTGCCATTTGCTTTCATCCTTCAGCCCTCCTGTCTGTACAGCGCTGCCCGGCCTTCTGGGAGTTACTGGGTGCGTGCACTACCCACCCCGCTGCCCCGCACCCCCTCCCACTGTGCATGCCCCGCCCCCCGCCCCTCCCACTGTGCATGCCCCGCCCCACACCCCTCCCACTGTGCGTGCTCCGCCCCCACACTGTGCATGCCCCGCCCCTGCCCCCCCACTGTGCGTGCCCCGCCCCCACACTGTGCATGCCCCGCCCCCCCACCCCAGAGCTGTGGAAGTGCCTGTTTGCAGCCCCTGGGGGAAGGTGCACCTTCATGTGGAGCTTACACGTGCCCATGGGGATTGTCTGTCCCCTTTGCCCAGATCTGGATTTTCTCCCCCGCTCTCCCCCATCCCCAACTGCTGACTATAGCTGCCAACCTTTTCCATCTCCAGGAAGCCTTGTGTTCGCTGGGATTGTTAGGCAGGAATGGAATAGCAGTGTTTACTTTACCTACTGGCAGAAAGAAAGTGGCTTTTTAATGCTTTGGTAACCTGGACAGATACTAATCCATGTTACTATATTTCTTTGGAAATTTCCAGTTTTAAATATTAATACTTATGCTATGTAAGAATCTTAAAATAATCAAAGTAGCTATATTGTCTTGTTAATAACTTTTTTTTTTTTTGAAGACAGAGTCTCCCTCTGTTGCCCAGGCTGGAGTGCAGTGGCATGATCTCGGCTCACTGCAACCTCTGCCTCCCAGATTCAAGTGATTCTCCTGCCTCAGCCTCCCAAGTAGCTGGGATTACAGGTGTGCGCCACCATGCCTGGCTAATTTTTTTTGTTTTTAGTAGAGACAGTTTTACCATGTTGGCCAGGCTGGTCTCAAACTCCCAACCTCAGGTGATCCACCTGCCTCGGCTTCCCAAAGTGCTGGGATTACAGGTGTTGGCCACTACACCTGGCCATTAATAACTTTCTGAATTTCCATCAGATTGCATACTTATGAATTAGATACATAAATAAATGGCTGAGGAAACCAGTATGTCCTCAAGGGAAAATAGGGAGAAAAAAGTTCCTTTACACCAAGCAAAGTGTGACACCGCCATTGCGGCATTGTAAGCTCCTGTTTACCCACGCTGATTAATTAAGTAGCATTTTTCCAGTTAAGCAATTATTCTTCCTTCTGCTTACTAACTTTTAAAGGGTTATAAAATATTTAGCATTAAAACTGTAATTAACATAATTCGATATTTTATTCCAAAGTCACTTCACATGAAAGTAATTTTCTGAGCATCAAGTATGAGAATGTCATGACAAAATTGAGGATGTTGGAATTATCTGCTCATTTTAATCTGGGTTAACACATGTTTACTTAGCATGGGGTGTTTTTCAAAACAATAGATGGGTCTATTGGAGATTACACTGCATGCCGCTTGGTAGTGACTAAAGCCTCTCTCTCCTGATTTCTGCACTTGCCGCACTCCACAGCCCTTTGAGGAGCTGGAAAGGTGGTTCTGAGCCTCCCCTACATGTTTTCAGGCCACGTTCCTGGCGCGTGTCCGTTTTTCACAGCTCACATTTTCAGTGCTGTCTGGGCACTTGGAGAAAGGAAGAGCGCCCCATCCTGACAGTCTCTTTTGCTTGCAGGCGTCTGTGTTGGATGAAGGCAGCCTCGGTGGGGCTCGAGGGGGCAGCGCCTGCGGCTCCCGTGCTGTAAGGCACTTTCGATGATACCCTCTTTCCCCGCTGCCTGCTGCATGGCCTGGGAATGCGCACTGGGCAGGGTCCAGCTGTGGGGGGTGACTGGCCATCCTCAGGAGGAAGCACCGGTTCCCTGGGTTCACCACCGCCTTCCATCGTAATGAAGGTCATGAACAACGTGAATCGGGAAACCTCTGGTTGTTAGTTTCATGTCCGTACTCATCAGGGGGACTAACCTGCAATGAATAATGTGAACCGGAAATCGCTGGTTGTTGGTTTCCTGTCCCTACTCATCGGGGGACTAACCTGCAATGAATAATGTGAACCGGAAATCGCTGGTTGTTGGTTTCCTGTCCGTACTCATCAGGGGGACTAACCTGCAATGAATAATGTGAACCGGAAATCGCTGGTTGTTAGTTTCCTGCCCGTACTCATCAGGGGGACTAACCTGCAATGAATAATGTGAACCGGAAATCGCTGGTTGTTGGTTTCCTGTCCTTACTCATCAGGGGGACTAACCTGCAATGAATAATGTGAACCGGAAATCGCTGGTTGTTGGTTTCCTGTCCGTACTCATCAGGGGGACTCACCTGCAATGAATAATGTGAACCGGAAATCGCTGGTTGTTGGTTTCCTGTCCGTACTCATCAGGGGGACTCACCTGCAATGAATAATGTGAACCGGAAATCGCTGGTTGTTGGTTTCCTGCCCGTACTCATCAGGGGGACTAACCTGCAATGAATAATGTGAACCGGAAATCGCTGGTTGTTGGTTTCCTGTCCTTACTCATCAGGGGGACTAACCTGCAATGAATAATGTGAACCGGAAATCGCTGGTTGTTGGTTTCCTGTCCGTACTCATCAGGGGGACTCACCTGCAATGAATAATGTGAACCGGAAATCGCTGGTTGTTGGTTTCCTGTCCGTACTCATCAGGGGGACTCACCTGCAATGAATAATGTAAACCGGAAATCACTGGTTGTTGGTTTCCTGTCCGTACTCATCAGGGGGACTAACCTGCAATGAATAATGTGAACCGGAAATCGCTGGTTGTTGGTTTCCTGTCCGTACTCATCAGGGGGACTAACCTGCAATGAATAATGTGAACCGGAAATCGCTGGTGGTTGTTGGTTTCCTGTCCGTACTCATCAGGGGGACTAACCTGCGTTGACTTTCACCTGCCCTCTTTGCAGCACGCCAACACTTAACAGGTCGTGAAATGGTCTTAAATTAATAAAAGGAGAAAAAGGGCAGTTTGATAGGCCACACCTCACTTTGTCTCTGAGTAACTGAGGAAGAGGAACAAAGTTTAAAACTTAGAATGTCACCCATATTTAATTCCCTGTTTTTACTTTGTTGTCTTTCTACCCCTTTCTTCAATTTGAAATGGTAGACTCAGCTGTGAGAGTACAGGTGTAGCAGGTGCACAATAAACATTTGTGGATGAATGAATGAGAAGAGCAACAAGGTGGAAAAATGGGATGGAGTCCGTGGAAGTGGGAAGATGAACTTGCTTGTCCCAGGGACCTGTGGAAATGCAGTGCCAATCAGTGCTCCCTGGTGGGGGATTCGTCTATATTCAGAGGCTCCTCCCCAGTCCTATAAAAATGCCTTCAGGCCCTCCAGGAAATAGAATGATTTACTAAGAAGTACTTGAAATGCTTTTACAATTTTGCTCTTGAAGTTAATCAGCTACTTACTTGGCTAAATCTGCTTTTATGGCTCACTACGCTTTTGTCCAGGCGTCATGGATATTCCTGAATTCTTAAGCTGTAAGCCAGTCTCACCTACAGTTTTCTTTAAAATGTCGTTTATAAACATTAAATCTAATAGGCGATATAGCATTAGTTTTTGTCGAAAACTAATTACGCATTTATCTGTTTTCATATTGTATAAGTTTTCAGTATTTTGCAGCCCACTGTATTATATATTCTTCCTAGTTCGTAAACATTTTCATAGGCCATTAGAAAGCTCATAAACCGTGCATGAAGACTGAAATTGCCTTGCCTATGATGTGATGGATAATGCACAACAAAACAATTTTCTTTTCTCAGAAAAGAAGGGGCATACTAATTTTTTAAATTGTCCCCAAGCACCAGGTGGCTTTTTGGCGGCCTCAGCAGAGATTGTACGATCTGGCAGGACAGAGGTTCCTTGTGTCTCTAGGTGCCACTGTGTCACCTTTGAGATGGCTTTGGGGTTGTCAGCCCCTGGATCCTTGGCCCTCGTTGCTCTTCAGGGAACAGAGATGTCTGTGCTTTTAGCCCCCACAGGAATTGCCTGAGAGTCATGGCCTGAGAGAGTTAAGAAAACAGAAGGTCATCTTGGCAGCACAGCTGCCTAAATGGGCAGCAAATTAGCATCGTGAGGAGGAGGGAAGGGACGAGGAAGTTCCTGAGCTCCCAACCTCTCCCGTCTTTTGGTGGGACCCTCACAGTTCCCCTGCAAGTGGATTCTCCATTTCCTTATGTTTACAGGCAGGACTTGGGAGAGAGCACCCCAGCTCTCAGTCCAGCGTGTAGGGAGGTGGCAGCCCAGGACAATGTCCAGAGCAGCCCCAGCGCCCAGGCCTGAGGTCCCGGCCCCACGTGGCCATGACCTCAGGGTCCAGGCTGCCCCCAGGACTGCATACCGGCCCCGGTCCTGCTATGGAGGACTCACCCCGCCCCTGGAGGACCAGGAATTGCCCCCGCACAGCCCCTGAGTATGAGGTGACTTTCTTCAGTGTTGCAACACAGCTGAGACATAGCGGTCACCAGCAGCGTCATCTCATCCAAGAGCTGAGGAAGTTATTTCTGGCAGAAAGTGAAAATAGAGAAGAAGCCCAACACACCCTCCCTTTCTAGGTCTCAGCTCCTCTGTTGGGTCCATGTCCTTACTTCCATGTCACAGACGACAGGCACGGAAATTCCACAGCCACAAGGCTGTGCGAATTCCACAGCCACAAGGCTGAGAGACGGAGCTGCGATTCAAACTTACAGCTTTCTGACTTACATTAGCTGCACGTTAGCCACAGAACCCTAAACATAAGGTGCATGTGGACCATGGCGATACAGGCTTTGATGTTATTCTTTTCTGCATGATGAGGTGGAGTTGGAGGGTTTGCGAGCTGTTTTTGCCTAGGGAACCTTGGATGGGCAGTAAGCTCTATTCACAATTCCCTGAATGTTTGCACCGTAAAGCAGGACATGAATGGCATAGACTGGAGTAGGGTTTGTCTGTAGGATGAAGTTTTCCTCTCTCTCACATCAGTCAACCCTCAGGCAAAGTCCTTCTGCTTTTAAGTGCTGACATCAAGTGTTTTCCTTTATTTTCAACAATAAAGCCAAAAAGCGAGGCTAGTAATACTGGTGATTTTCTGATATAACTCGAATGTGGCATTGATGGTGTACATGTGGTGTAAACACAGCAGTATTATCTGTGTATCTTAAATGACGTCTCACACCTGAGTGTGAGTGTACAGTAAACATTTATCAAAGAAAACAGAGGTAAGATGGGTCTGGGGAACTTGCCCATCCTGTAAGATATGTAATGCCCTCAGTTGACACTTGATGGTTATTTTAGTCTACAGTTGAAATCATTCATCCATTCAACAGGTATTCCTTGAGTTTGCCTCATCTGGTCACTAGCCCTGGTGAGGAAGCAAACCAAGAGATGAGATCATGAGCACCCCTGAAGATCTGGGCTTCCTTAGAATTCGCAAGCCAGGCACTCCCTGCAGGTCCCCAGCAGAGCCTGTGAGGCCAGCAAAGTGGTCTGCGCCCGGCACAGTCCAGGGTGTCCAGAGGCTGGAGTGGAGAGCTTCACCAGTGGCGGGGCTCTCTGCAGGGTGCTGCATGGGTCTTTCTCCAAGATGCTCCTCGGGACGTGTTGGGATCCTAAATAGTGCTCAGGTCCTGCCCCTGCCCCGCAGTGCCTTGCTCAAGAAGAATATGAGAATGTTTGTGGTAACATGAAAATGTATCTAAGACTAGCAAATATGAGTACAAATCAAGGTTCAGAGGGCGCGGCTTCCAGATAAGCCCGCTGCTGGTGTTTTCCTTCACCAGAAGTGAGAAAGTTCAGATAAATGGGTAGACAGATGTGTACAAAGCAGCCACCCAGGTAGAAGGTAATCTGGCCATTTTAAAAGCCGTACATGATTTTGTATTAACCCCGCGTCTCATTTCGCTTCCACTTGGAAAGATGGTGGAGAAGCGAAACTGTTCCCATTCCGAGTCTTCCGCTTCTGTGCTGGAAGGCAGCTTAAATTCTCAAAACAGTCATTTCCGTATCCACCAGGTGGCTTTCTGTGTCTGCACTAGGTGTGGCCACACCCATTGAATGCGTGCTTTGTGCGATTTTCTTCTTCCTAACTCTGAGAAATTCTGTGTTCCTCTGATGGTGTAACTGATTTTTTTATTCTTAGCAGGCATCGATTTGAATGTGTGTTTGCTGTCTAACCCTAACTCTGTGCCTTGCCGTGCGCGCCTAACCCCCACCGCTCACTGCAGCATGCTTTCTGTCGGCCTCTATCCTCCTTACTCCCCCGCTGACCCTGTTCCTTTGTTTCTGGCTGCGTGTCCTGGCGGCGACCGTGTGGGCAGCCCTCGGAGTACAGCGGCCACCTCAACTCTAGCTCCCGCGCCTCCTCCAGGGCCAGCTCGGCCCGGGCCAGCCCTGTGGTAAGTCGGCCTCTTGGCCTTGCTCCTGCTCAGCATCGCCCTCCCTCCCCCTTCCCTTCACCATCCTCTTCCAACGTCTCCAAATTTAGAATATTGCTCTGCGGTGATATTATTAGGATTACATTGCTCGACTTTTCAAGGCCATAAAAGAAATCATCAGCAGCACTTACAGATGGGGATCTTAGAAGAGGGAAACTTTATACACTGGGAGAAAAAATAGAGCCCTGTGCACGGATGTGTGGGGTTTATATGATTTAAAGATAGGAAGTATTGACTGTTCATGTTTTGCTTGAAGTGTTATCCGTGATCAGACCCAGACCGTGTTTAAGGTAAAATATGACATGTAGCTGCCGGGACGCTCCCGGTTCTGCCCCAACCATTCGTCACCCTGATGCTTCTCAGATCCCTCGAAATGGGCAGATTTACAGCCCTGTGTCCTGTTTGTCACTCAGCATGGCCCAAGCTTTGTTTCAGAAAATAAGGGCCCCATGAGATCACCCCCAGCTCGTGAGGCTCGTGTGTATTTTCCCAGGGTCTTGGGATTTTAGACACAGTTTTACCCGATCTGATGCTTTAAGGTGATGCTATCGCTCTTTTTAAAGGAAGATTTTGCAGGACAGTTTTGGCCCGGGGGTGTGGAAATGGAGGAGGGGAGGTGGGCATGTCGCTGGGGAAGGGGCTCCAGGCTGCAAGACCAGACCAGGGTTCCCACCCTCAGGAGCCAGCAGGAAACCCTGGGGAGAAGAAGCAAAGATGGGCGAGGCTTCTCTGCCTCTACTCATATCAAAATTTCCAGCCTGAGCTGGGCATGGTGACTCACACCTGTCATCCCAGCTACTCAAGAGGCTGAGGCAGGAGAGTCACTTGCATCCGGGAGGCAGAGGTTGCAGCGCGCTGAGATCGCACCACTACACTCCAGCCTGGATGACAAGACTCTGACTCAAAAAGAAGGAAAAGAAAAGGCAAATATAAGTATCTACCATTGACAGAGAATGTTGTAGCTTTACGTTCAGTGAATCTCAGACACCCGTCATACCCTCTGCCTTGTGTGATTCTAGTGAGACACAGCAACTGGATTTTGTTAAATACCGTCTTTATTCAAGCCTATGATGAAGTCACAGCGCTCCACACAGCCCCTTAGAGATCGAAATGATACACATTTCTTCGTCATATGAAATTGAAGAGATTGAAATAATACAGATTTCTTCGTCAATTTACTCGCAGGTTTAGTAGATGATCATGAACAGAAAGATGTGGGGTCCGCCTTCCTGGGCATCCTGGGGCCTGATGGGGGGCGGGTGACCTCCTCGTGTCTGCTCTTCCTTCCCTGAATCCATTGCTCAGCTAACAAAGGTCAGTTGCTCGTGGGGCGGTTGGCACGCTTAGGGAATGAAGGTCAGAATGCCACAGTGAGGGCCGGGGCTGTCCTCCTTCTCATCCTGGATGCCTCATGGTGGCTGGGGACCCCACATCTGATGAAACCTCCTATATGTGGTTCTTAGAATGCAGAGAGGTCTCTGCAGAGTACAGGGCAGTTCCCTAGGGGATGTGGTTACAGTATTCCTTGATTGATCACGTTAAGGATAGAAGGACGGCGAGCACAGGCAGCATCCCTAGTATCTGAAGGGCCTGGGAGACAGAAGTAAGCTGGCTTCTTTCCATAATTTCCAAAACTCACGGTCCTCTTACACTCAATCGACTCCATTTCTGTTTTCCTTCTTGGGACACTTACACCATTGCTGTGTATTTTGGACCTCCTGGTACAACAGAAAGTATTGGTGGATGTGTTTGGCTTTGTTGATGGGAAGAAGCCAGGAGGGCCTGGATGGGACTCCCCGATCCTTCCTCCTGGGAGGGAGGAGCAGTAGGTCTTGGGCAGGGCCTAGGGTGAGCATGGGGGCAAAGGCAAATGACCCTCCAATCTGGCCTTCCTCAGGGTCACATGGAGCAGGAAGTGCTTTAAGGCAAGGTGTTTCAGAACCCAGGTTCAAATGTCACAGCTCTCCTTCCTGGTTTGGGACATCTAGCTGGCACATAAGCTTCCTGTGCTTCCCCTGGAAAGAGGGATCACGACACCCTTAAATAGCAAAAACAGGTCAGGCGCAGCAGCTCATGCCTCTAACCCTGGCACTTTGGGAGGCCGAGGAGGGTGGATCATGAGGAGTTTGAGACCAGCCTGACCTCAGTAGTGAAACCCTGTCTCTACTAAAAATACAAAAATTAGCCAGGTATGGTGGTGCACACCTGTAATCCCAGTTACTTAGGAGGCTGAGGCAGGAGACTTGAACCTGCGAGGTGGAGCTCGCAGTGAACCAAGATCACACCATTGTACTACTCCAGCCTGGACAACACAGTGAGACTGTCTCAAAAAAAAAAAAAAAGCAGTAATAACCAAACACAAAGGGGCATGGAAACTTGTTTCTCCGTGGCTGGGGTTAGCCAGGGACGGGTTACAGTTGTTCCAGCGAGCAGCTCATGGAAAATGCTCCCAGGACATCATCAGGAACACGTATCCAGGGCCAGTTTGAGTGAGGACAGGGGACAAGGAAAATGTGAAGTCAGGCAGGGGCAGCCCTGCAGTCTCTACAGGAAGTCCCACCCTGCGTTTGGGGGATGCAGGTGTACAGGTGAACTTGTCACACTTGTCAGAGGGGAGGGAGGGCTGGTGCCCCCTTTGGGGTGGCAGGAGGGCAGTGGCATTCAAGGGCAGTAGTAACCAGAATGAAGGAAGTGACCACTTGTCCCACTTCAAGAAAATAAACTGCTTCAGTGTCCAGAGACCACCACCAGGGTCAAGACCTAAAGTTTTTTCTACTCCCTTGGTCCTCCCAGGGTCCTTCGGAAAGCAGAGAGGATATCGGCCCCATCTCAGAGGGACACAGAATATGTTCACCTCATTCTCATCTTCTCCCATGCTGTGGATGAGCTGTGTTTTCTTCCCCTCCAGCATGGCCAGGATCTTCTCCTTGAGGACATTATGTTCATTCAGTGTTTAATGAGCGCCTAGAATGTTCCAGAAACAGGGCCCTTGTATGAGCAGACAGAGACCTGCCCCAGCCCTCATGGGACACACAGACAGGGGCAGACAGATGCTCATCGGGTGATCACACGTGGTGTGAAGCCCAGCAGCGTGGGTGTGTGGGGAGGTAAAGGTGCCTGGAGAGCTGGAATCCGGAGGGTTCATGGCCCAGACTTGGGCCACCCCAAGCAGAGCGACTGCCTGGTGAAGCTGACAGGTCCAGGTCATCCAGGCCCTGGAATCCCACTGGGAACCTGGCAAAGCCACCACATTTCTGAAACATCCAACAGGATTATCCCAAGGAGAAAGCAGGTCCGTATCTTACCTTGCGTATTCAGAGAAAACAGGAGCGATGGACTCAGATCTCTGCCCGTTTGAACTAGAAAAACAACACTGTTTTGACTCATGGCATTTGTTGCACAAAGAGGCAGGGGCAGGGACCAGGTGGAAAAACAGGTCTTGAATTATAAACACCAGAGTTCAAAGATAAGTCATTCAGGCTAAAGTAAATATTATTGGATTTAAAACCAAAAACTGTCACTCTAATGGTAGATTCTGCTATCATTGAAATCTGAAGGAAAATGACCCTTAAAATGGGAGTTTTCTGAGCAGTGTTTGCTGTTAGCTTGTGTCTGGAGAGGGACCTTGCGAGGATGTGGCTTCAGTGATCCCGTTTTCCACCCGGGTCTGGTGTTGCCTGGCTGGGCATTGGGGACAGCTTCCTTTTTGTACCTGGGCCCTTGAATAGGGTGCCTCTGGGTCCGTGAACAGGTCCTCTGTCTCTAGGAAACATGGAAAACCTAGCGCTTAAGCCTCGCCAGGCATCGTGTGTACATGAACCTAAGTAGTAAACTCCTTTAGACACAATATCAGAAGGTTGGATTAATAAACTATTTAATGTACTCCTTGAAACATTTGCTTTTGAAAGGAAAACTGACATAAACTAATTCCACAGACAAATTTTAAAAGTGACTATTTCCAGATTTTCAACGGTGTCTTTGTATATACTCAGCTGTGGCTAGAAAATACGACACAAATACTGTATAAACCTGTTCGTGTGAAGTTTCACTCTGGCCTGAAATGTTTAGTATCGCTCAAAATACGAGAGTCATGACGCTGACAGGCTGCTCTGTCTGCAGCGTTCGGTGCTCGGCCGTCCCGGGCTGGGGTGGGCGGGCAGAGCAACCTGCACCACCTGCGGCTACTGTGCCCTCTGACCCCACTCTGCACCAGGCACACCTCCTCCAGGCCTCCACACCAGGCCGTGCAGTGGCCATGACAGTGTTTAAAATCCTGGCATGGGTTCCATTTCTTCGTCATTTTAGAGAGGAAGTGTGTGCTTTATGTTGAGATGAAACACACCATCTGATTCCTTACCCGGCTCTGCGAGGGCTTAGGAAAGGGGGCTTGGTTAAGGTGGGCTCCACTGCCCGTGCCCTCTGTCCGGGCCTGGCCCCTGCGGCAGCGACACACCGCCATCTGGTGGACGCCAGTGGGGCTGCGTGGCTCTCCACCGGGCTGCGCTGCCTTCCTGTGTTTCAGGAAATCTTGCTGGCAAATCCCTTTTCATTCCGACAACACACAAAATGAAATTTATTATGTAAAATAGAGAAAGGTTGCACGTACATTTGCCATCAGCTTTCATCAAGGGCTTAATTTTTATTTTTTTTCTGCCTGGTCTCTACTTTAAAATATGCCCAGATTTTCTTTTGAGTCTGTTACGTTCTTCAGAGCACAGACTTTTTTAAAAAAAAAATGATAGAAACAGCAAACTATGGTTTTTGGGAGTTTTTTCCCCTTATTTGACATTTTACAAATTATAAAAGCAATAGACGTAAAACCATGCAGGATAAAGATGTGGTAAAGCCCTGTCCCTCCAAAATTAAGGTTTATGGGCCCAGTGTGTATTCTTTCTCAGCTGTCTTGCAAGAAATATCAAAAAGAAAAAAAGACTTGGTGGGCCCTTGTTTTACGGACACAGCTTTCTTTATAGGTAGACGAACGCATACCTGGAGCTTCGTTTATTTGTACACAATATTGAGCCATTGCTGACCAGCAGCCAGAAACGCATTTTACACCGTGGAGCCAAATGCCAGTTGCTTTCAGTGGTTCACTTGGCAGTCTGTTAAACTGGATTTTTTTTTTTTTTTTAAGATGGAGTCTCGCTCTGTAGCCCAGGCTGGAGTGCAGTGGTGTAATCTCAGCTCACTGGAACCGCCACCTCCCGGGTCCCTGTTCAGGCAATTCTCCTACCTCAGCCTCCCAAGTAGCTGGGATTACAGGCACGAGCCACCATGCCCAGCTAATTTTTCTATTTTTTAGTAGAGACGGGATTTCACCATGTTGGCCAGTCTGGTCTTGACCTCCTGACCTCATGATCCGCCTACCTCAGCCTCCCAAAGTACTGGGATTACAGACATAAGCCACCACACCCAGCCTAAACTGGATTTTCATATCCCATCAAGAGTTAAACTATCTTCTTTATTTTCACTTATTAATATTTGTTCTGCGAACTAACTTATTCTAAAGAATAAAGGCTTTGGGCCCAGGAGGTTTAATGAATTGATTCTCTAGCAAAGTAAGTGCTAGATAGTTCACATTTCCTTGTTATTTGAAATTTTATTTTATTGAGACATAGTTATACTCTGTCACCCAGGCTGGACTGCAATGGCATAATCTCAGCTCACTGCAGCCTCCGCCTCCTGGGTTCAAGAGAGTCATCTGCTTCAGCCTCCTGAGTAGCTGTTATTACAGACACATGTCACCACACCCGGCTAATTTTTGTAATTTTAATAGAGACAGGGTTTTGCTATGTTGGCCAGGTTGGTCTCGAACTCCTGACCTGAAGTGATCTGCCTGCCTCGGGCTAAAGTACTGGGATTACAGGCATGAGCCACCATGCCTGGGCCTTGAAATTTACATTTGAAAAATATTTCAGGAATATTTTCATTCCCACATGAAGAGAAGAACCATATTTGAACTGCTTCAATCATCCCCGCAACTCAGGACATGGCTGCAGGGCTTCTGCAGCTCCGCTAGATGAGATTGTACCCATCTGATCGGAGTCTGCCTTGGTGCCTCTGAATACATAGGCTGATGTGGCATGCACATTGAAAAACTAACTCTAGATGTGCATTTTTATACATCAGCAAATGCAGGAGACTGGTTAGAGGAGAGTAGAAAGTTTATTTTGAAGACCTGCATGTGGGGTAGGTGGGTGAGGCCATGTGATGGTTTGGGAGCCAGGCCGCGGGGTGTAGCTTGGATCTGTTGAGTAGCAGACCCTTGGCTACCCTGAGCTAAGAGCTGGTCTTGGATTTTTAATTTCTTTTGGATTAACTGAGCATTTTGTGGGACTCCGTTTGGTCCCCTTAATTGGCTGCCCAGCTGTAACTCCTGGTTATGTTGTTTCAGTGGTTGCTCCAGGTGTCCTTGGAGGAGGAGTTGAAGGTGCAAAGAGTTTGCAGGACGGAAGGTGGCGGTTAGTGAACCTTCCTGGTCGGGCTGGATGGTGAGGGCAGGGGCATCTGGCCCAGTATGGACTCGGGCCATAAGATTGGAAGTGGTCATTTGGAGCTCACCATCCCTCTGGACCCCGACCATAACACCTGCTGGTCCCCGGCACCAGCATCTGTGCAGTTCAAGTGTTGGTGAGCCATGGCCTCGGCAGGGCTCCATCGGGATTCCCAAGCTTCATTCTGAATTATCTCTGTGTAAACTCACAAGGGTGACTGCAGAGTCCCAGGTCACCTCTCAGACCTGCTGAATCAAAGATACGGTCTGCAGTTGCCATGCATGTCTTTGGCTGATTTTCTGGTGGTCGAAGTAAAGACGTTCTGAGCTGTGGGAAGCTGGATTGAAGACATGACAGGGAAAACACGATTCGTTGACAGCTTTTCCCAGAGAGTTTAGAGACAAACTCAACTTCAGTCACCTTCCCAGTGGGCTTATGATAAGAACCTTCAGTGTGCAAAAAAAAAAAAAAAAGGAGCATTTCAGGTAGTTAATCTTTGTTTAAACAAGCCCCCCTCCCCACCAGGGGGAAAAAAACAGGAAAAAGAAAAAAAGAAAGCTGTCTTTTGTTAGATGCTGAGCCAAGAAAGACGTAACAGCCATGCCAGCCTCGGCCTCTTGCCCCGATACACCCTGGTGGTTCAGGGCCCTCTCCAGGGTCTGCTCCTCATGTGCACCCCCTCTTGTAGTTCCAGAGGCTGCTGTGGGTCCCACTGAGACTCCTACCTGAGGACAGGAGAAGAGGGGGCCTCAGGGACGTCCAAATAAGAGAGGTGTGAAAAGCCAAATTTGGAGTGTCCCACTTTTCTACTTCTAAATTACAAAGGAAGAGCATGTTTTTTCATCATTCTTAGCCCCTATCTTCATGTTGTCCATTTAACGCCTTATTCTGTCCATTTTCCTCTACAGGTAGAAGAGAGACCAGAAAAAGATTTTACTGAGAAGGTAAGGAATTGTTCATAAACCTAGAGGGTCCCAAAAGTTACGGATGAAATTGATGAGAAAATATGTTGTCTGGTCTTTTTCATAAAGATGTTCCTCAATGAGGGACCAGGACTAGAAAGCGCCCCACCCAACCTGACATCGCTTCCCTGGAGGGAGGCCCCCGTGAGTCCTGTCCAGTGTGTGTTAGACCCTGCAGAGCAGGGAGGCCTTTGTGACGGGCCCCACCGTGGAGCTTAGGGTTAATTCATCCAATCTCAGAGCACAGGAGGTGCCTGGAAATGATCTCTCCTTATAGCTTCCATAAGTCCATGAAGAGTTTCCAATTTTAATTCCATGGAAATGGAATGAAAGTAACAGTCCTGTGATATTAGGTTTATATGCAGTTTTGGTTTTGTCTAAAATTAGTCCGTTCTCACACTGCCATAAAGAATTTCCCTGAGACTGGGTAATTTACAAAGAAAAGAGCTTTCGTTGACTCACAGTTCCGCGTGACTGGGGAGACTTCAGCAAAGTCACAATCACAGTGAAAAGGGAAGCAGGCACCTTCTTCGCAAGGCGACAGGAGAGAGAGAATGTGTGAGGGAGGAACTGTCAAACACTTATAAAACCATCAGATCTCCTGAGAACTCACTCACTATCACAAGAACAGCATGAGGGAAACCACCCTCATGAGCCAGTCACCTCCCACGAGGCCCCTCCCTCGACATGTAGGGATTATGGAAATTGCGATCCCACATGAGATTTAGGTGTGGACACAGAGACGAACCGTATCAGCATCTGATCCTGTCACCATTCCAGGGGTTGCGTAACATGCCAGGCCTGTCTGCAGCCACGCTGGCCTCTCTGGGTGGGACTTCCTCCCGGAGGGGCAGTGGAGACACCTCCATCTCCATCGACACCGAGGCATCCATCAGGGAAATCAAGGTGAGACACTCTCTTCTTACTTATGACTTGAGAAACCTTTTGTAAAAATCAGAGTTTAGATTTTAAAACAGGTGACTTAATTCATAACGTTCTGGATCTTTCTTCTTGGTCCTGTCTGCCTCACCTCCCCTAAAATATGGTGTTCTCCTAACATCAAGACCCAGCTCAGATAGTGTCTCCTGCAGGAAGCCGATCCTACCCACCGACCCCACTCGCCCCTCAGCACCCGGGGTGTACCTTAGTGAGAGTCCTCGCCCATGGCGTTGATGAGCCTGGCCGTCTCTGCCTGGTTGGTCTGTGTGGATGTTCAGTCTACGCGTTTGGACTGCAGGTGGCTCTACCTACATTCACACAACTTTCCCGGCTACGTATCTTCCCCTTCAGCCTAGAACATGCCCTTTCCTTTCTCTTTGTAATATGCCTTTAGTAGACCTCATCTTTGTATTTTAATGATTTTTTTCCTCCCACTATAATGTGGGTATTATCCTCTGCTCTATCCTCGGCACCCAGGACAGTGCCAGGCATTTGGTAGCATTTCGTGTGTGTGAGAGAGAAACAGTGCTATTTGTTACATAACTAGGGACAGTGTGCCTGAAAACCTGAAGACTGGAAAGGAAGCTGAAGTGACTAGACCTTGTGTCCTCCTGGGAGCAGAACCAAGACAGAGGAGCTGAAAGCAGCCAGAATTGACTCCGTTTCTGAATTTTCTAGTACTTTAAACTAGATTTGAAAGGGAAGCAGTTCCCACTGGGGTTGGCTGAGCAACTGGATGGCCGTTTGCTAGGGAAGACGGAGAGGGATTTAAGCATCCGCCAGAGGTTGGCCAGGGTCACCTTGAAGATGCTTCCAATGCCTTTGCTTTAGAAGTTTTCAAAACCAGAAGAGCTGTTGCCCATGTGCCACCCCAGGGCCACCTGCAGCTCCTTGCTGCCTCCCTTTCTACAGCAGAGTTAGAGGCAGTCCTCGTGTCTCTGCCCTTAGGGTGCGCACATCATTCATTTGTTCAGCAAGTACTTAGTGAGAGGCTGGCTCATGCCAGTTGCTGTCCCAGGCACCAGGAATTTGGCAAAGTAGAGACTCGGAGCTCCACAGATGCAGGGACAAAGTGTTGCTGATTCCTGCCTCTAGCATCTTACCGTGCCTCGCACAGAGTAGGGACTCAAAGTGCTTGAATGAATTGCTAAATGGGAGTTGAAACAACCTGTACCATTTTCAGAAGCACTTCTGCCTGTTTTTTAAAACTATGTAAAGTTATATGAGATACACCAAAATCGCATGAAATCATGTGAAATGTCATATGGGATACGCCAGAATTTTAATCTTTAAATATTGAAGTATATTTTATTTCCTTTAACACTTAATAAAAGAAAATCGGGAGCTCAGACTATCCAAATAGAAACCACCCTGAAGTCTGAGAGATTTAGGGAATACCTCTTTTCCTTGACATCACCTGCCTTTTTTGCCGTTTCCCCAGGAACTCAGTGAGTTAAAGGACCAGATTCAGGATGTAGAAGGCAAATACATGCAGGGACTGAAAGAAATGAAGGTACCGATTCCCAGAAATATGGCCTCATGATATTAACCCAACTCAACCTTAAAAAAATCCTAAAGAAGAAATTCGAAGTGCATGCTTGCTGTAGAGAGGCTCCGGGCTGTGAAAGAACTCGAAATGGCAGGAATGCTGGCATGGGCGCACACTCACCATTTCCCCAGATGCATTGTTTGCACCAAGACTTGAAAATGTAACTCCCCAGCAGAAAAGGTTGCTAACACACTCCCTGACACGCGTCTTGTACTCATCCTCCTTCCCCCAGACTTCAGCCCAGTCTCTCATTTCTCATCAGTGTGCACGAGATGTTTGAAGAAGGTTTTTGGTTTTCTCCACTTTTTGTAGTAGTTGTATACAAAAATGCTTCAATTGATTTGCGTCTCAAAATACCTGATGTCTACTAATAAGGCCATCCTAACATGCCCTGCTTTTGAAACATCCCAATTATTTGCCTCCTATAAAATGTTACTAACTGGAGCAGAGCCCGACGGTATGGCGCTGGCTTTCCGGAGCATGTGCACACGGCCTGTAGAGTGTGCAGTGACTGTTGCAGCAGCAAGATGAGCTTGCCCTGTTCCTTGACAGTAAGCTGAGCAGTCACTGACCATCTTCACGGGCAGCACACATCGTGGATCTGGAAGTAGCTGCCAAATCTGTTACTTCCTTTTCAGCCCCCTAGAAAGTACCTGAGAGATGGTCTGAATTTAATATCAAAGGGCACCAGGCAGAAGAGGTGATATCAATCACGACTAATTCATTATCTTCATATCTGCTGCCTTTCCTGAAAGGGGGGAAAAGAAGACTGTGGCTTTCAGTTCATGTAAAAAAGGGAGCCGCTTGGCTGGGCACGGTGGTTCACACCTGTAATTCCAGCACTTTGGGAGGCCAAGGCGGGTGGATCACCTGAGGTCAGGAATTCGAGACCTCATGGCAAACATGGCAAAACCTTGTCTCTACCAAAAATACAAAAATTAGCCGGATGTGATGGTAGATGCCTGTAATCCCAGCTCCTCAGGAGGCTGAGGCAGGAGAATCACTTGAACCTGGGAGATAGAGGCTGCAGTGAACCAAGATCATGCCACGGCACTCCAGCCTTAATGATAGAGCTAGACTCTGTCTCAAAAAAAAAAAAAAAAAGATGAGGGAGCCACTGAACCAACCAGAGACCCACTGGTCTGGTCTCACCGGATACCGCCACTGGTGTGGAGGTATGGAGCTAGACCAGCTGGTGTGGAGGTATGGAGCTAGACCAGCTGGTGTGGAGGTATGGAGCTAGAGCAGCTGGTGTGGAGGTATGGAGCTAGAGCAGCTGGTGTGGAGGTGTGGAGGTATGGAGCTAGAGCAGCTGGTGTGGAGGTATGGAGCTAGAGCAGCTGGTGTGGAGGTATGGAGCTAGACCAGCTGGTGTGGAGATATGGAGCTAGACCAGCTGGTGTGGAGGTATGGAGCTAGACCAGCTGGTGTGAAGGTATGGAGCTAGACCAGCTGGTGTGGAGGTATGGAGCTAGACCAGCTGGTGTGGAGGTATGGAGCTAGACCAGCTGGTGTGGAGGTATGGAGCTAGACCAGCTGGTGTGGAGGTGTGGAGCTAGACCAGCTGGTGTGGAGGTGTGGAGCTAGACCAGCTGGTGTGGAGGTGTGGAGCTAGACCAGCTGGTGTGGAGGTGTGGAGCTAGACCAGCTGGTGTGGAGGTGTGGAGCTAGAGCAGCTGGTATGGAGGTGTGGAGCTAGACCAGCTGGTATGGAGGTGTGGAGCTAGACCAGCTGGTGTGGAGGTGTGGAGCTAGACCAGCTGGTGTGGAGGTGTGGAGCTAGACCAGGTGGTGTGGAGGTGTGGAGCTAGACCAGCTGGTGTGGAGGTGTGGAGCTAGAGCAGCTGGTGTGGAGGTGTGGAGCTAGAGCAGCTGGTGTGGAGGTGTGGAGCTAGACCAGCTGGTGTGGAGGTGTGGAGCTAGAGCAGCTGGTGTGGAGGTGTGGAGCTAGACCAGCTGGTGTGGAGGTGTGGAGCTAGAGCAGCTGGTGTGGAGGTGTGGAGCTAGAGCAGCTGGTGTGGAGGTGTGGAGCTAGACCAGCTGGTGTGGAGGTGTGGAGCTAGACCAGCTGGTGTGGAGGTGTGGAGCTAGACCTGCGGCTCCTCACAGCCGCTGCTGCCCCTGAACAAGCAGCTCCTGCCTCTGCCGTCCGCTCCACATGTGTGTGCCCTGACGGTTCTGCTCTTTCTCTTCTGGAATTGACTTCCCCTCCTACTGTTTGAGGACCTGCGAGGGCATCGCCATGCATATTTTACAGGCCTGTTTCTCTGGACTATCCTTCAAAGGAAATCCTTCGTCTTTCCAGGACCTACCCAGTGAGACCTGCATGCCATTTTCCTATAGGTTGAAAACCTGAAATCACTACTGCTCCTTTCCTGGCTCACAAGCTGGAGCAGGGCTGGTTGGCGGGCATTGCGGCTTGTGGCCCTGTATAATTATCTCAGCTCTTTCCCAGGGGCCAGCCACACCCCTCGAGTGACCCTTCAGAAACCTGTTGAACAGCCCTAAGAGACACCACTCTGGGAGGATTCCCCAGCTACCGAGTGCGGCCAGAGACCCCGCTGCCTCTGTGGCCACCTCCCTTTCCATACTGGTGTCTCCTTTGTTCTAATGAGCGTGCACATTGCTTTTAAGAGCGACTTTTCTGAGCAATGAGAATTTTCAAACCGAAAAGGGAGGATTTCCGTGCGTTTCAGGTTGCCATGTGTTTCTTCTTCTGATCCATTTGCTCTAAGAAATACAGTGTAAATTTAGGACTGAGGGGTTTTTTTTCCACAGAATACTGAATGATTTGTTGTTTTGAATTTTTTTATTGCAATTCCAAAAGTATGGCCTGCTTTCCACAGGACTCTCTGGCAGAAGTTGAAGAGAAATATAAGAAGGCTATGGTTTCCAATGCCCAGCTAGACAATGAAAAGACAAACTTCATGTACCAGGTCGATACCTTGAAAGATATGTTGCTGGAGCTTGAAGAACAGCTGGCTGAATCTAGGCGGCAGTACGAAGAGAAAAGCAAAGTAAGCATTAGTACGATGTGGAATCGTGGAATAGGCTGGGTGCAGTGGCTGCTGCCTGCAATCCCAGTACTTGGGGAAGCCAAAGTAGGAGGATCACTTGAGCCCAGGAGTTCAAGACCAGCCTGGGCAACATGGCGAGACATCATTTATATAAAAATTTAAAAAAAAACCATTAGCCAGGCGTGCTAGTACATGCCTGTAGTCCCAGCCACTTGGGAGGCTGAGGTGAGAGGATCACTTGAGCCTGGAAGGCTGAGGCTGCAGTGAGCTGTGTTGACACCACGGCACTCCAGCTTGGGCAACAGAGAAGAGCCTCTCAAAAAAAAAAAAAAAAAAAGAAATGGTAGGGGGTGTGTGTGTGTGTGTGTGTGTGTGTCTTTCCTCAGGTTAACTTTACAGTAAGTCAACAGGCATCATCTACAAAGTCCAGAGGAATCTGTTTGTGTTGTTTAAAAGGCCTTGAAGGCCAGGAGCGGTGGCTCACGCCTGTAATCCCAGCACTTTGATAGGCTGGGGCAGGTGGATCACTTGAGGTCAGGAGTTCAAGACCAGGCTGGCCAACATGGTGAAACCCCATCTCTACAAAAAAAAAAAAAACAAAAATTAGCTGGGTGTGGTGGCGGGAATTTATAATCCCAGCTACTCAGGAGGCTGAGGCAGAAGAGCCCAGGAGGCAGAGGCTGCAGTGAGCTGAAATCGTGCCACTGCACTCCAGCCTGGGTGACAGAGTGAGACTCTGTTTCAAAAAATATATAAATATAAAATAAAATAAAAGATCTTGAAGATTGTGATGACGGAGTAGCAGGTGATTTGTTCCCCAGGAACTGTAAATCATGTGAACCTGAACTGGCACGCCAGAAACATGAGATTCCGCTGCCTCAGTGCTGTGTTTCTCCTTTACAGGAATTTGAAAGGGAAAAACACGCCCATAGCATACTGCAGTTTCAGTTTGCCGAAGTCAAGGAGGCCCTGAAGCAAAGAGAGGAAATGCTTGAGGTAGGTAACGTTCTCCTGCATTGCTTTTCCCTTTCTCTTGTGGGGCATTTTGTCAGGCCGTGACTATCCTAGCTTAGGCTGCAGGAATAAAATCCCATACACTGTGTGGCTTAAACAACAGAAATTAATTGTCTCACAATTCTAGGGGCTGGCAGTCCAAGATCAAGGTTGGGTTCTGCTGGGGCCTCTCTTCCTGGCCGGCAGACAGCTACCTTCTTGCTGCATCACTCCTCAAATGGTGGAGAAAAAGCAATGTCTCCGGTGTCTCTTCTTATAAGGACACTAATCCTATTTGATCAGGACCCCACTCTTATGACCTCATTTTACCTTAATTACCTTGTAAAAACTCTGCCCCAAATACAGTCACACTGGGCATCGGGGCATCAACAGATGAGTTTAGAGGGACACAATTCATTCCACGGCAATTACTAAGGATTTCAGTTTTCTTAAAACTGAGTTTAGGCTAACTCTCCATCCCTAGATGAAGGAAACAGCCCCTCTCATTGGTGAAGATTCCTGTTCTTTGGTGATCTTGTATTTGTTTTGGGAGGTGTGGTAGACAGAATAATGGCCCCTCAAAGTTGTCCACATCAGAATCCCCAGAAATTGTAAATGTGAAATCTTACATGGTCAAAGGGCCCCTGCAGTTGGGATTAAATTAAAGACCTTGAGAAAAGGGATTATCCTGGATTATTTTGGTGGAATAAGGGTCCTTCTAAGAGGAAGGAAAGTCAGAGGCAAAAGTAGAAGATGTGACACAGGAAGCTGAGGTTGGAGTGATGCAAGGAAGGGGCCACGAGCCAAGGAATGTAGCTCAGTCTTAGGAGCTGGAAAGGGCAGGGAAACAGACTGTCCCAGGAGCCTCCAGAAAGGCTTGATTTTAGCCCATAAGACTCATTTTGGACTTCTGACCTCTAGAATTGCAAGAAAATGAATTTGTGTTTTAAGCTGCTGAATTTATGATGATTCATTGCAGTGGCGATAGAAAACTAATACAGGGCTGGTTTTTAATTTTTTGACTTAATCTGCACTTTAACTGCTGCCCTGAAGTGAGAATTTCATTCAAAGCAGGTTTTCTTCCTGCATTTCTCGAGGGCAGGAGTAGGACAAGGGAAAAAATCCTGGAGTGCTGGCAATGAATTCAAGGGTGATGAGGTAGAAGGGTGCTTGTGTCTTCACTCACTGTCCCAGCTCTCAGGTTACCTCGGGCTGGGGTTTTTCTTCCTCTTTAACCCTTTATCTGCTTTCTGTCTGTTCCTTTCCTCAGGAAATCCGACAGCTACAGCAGAAACAGGCGAGTTCTATCAGGGAGATTTCTGATCTTCAGGAAACAATAGAGTGGAAAGACAAAAAGATAGGGGTAGGATTCTCAAGTCTTTGAAAATCTACTCAAATGGGCAGGCTACTTAGCAAATAGTTTTTGCAGAGTCTTTGGTTTGCAAAACTGCTTGTGGGAGTATGCATGCAACTCCCATGTGACACAAAGTCGTATTCATTTATTTGATTTTATTAAGTAGTAAAGACACAAACTTGTCCAAGTTGATAAGAACTTGGAAAGTGACATGGACTCTCCATGAAGGGTCTGACGAATACATGGCCATACTCTCTGCCTGCCCCATGGGTGGGGTTGTTCAAACACCTGGAGTGAGGAGGGCACTCTGGGGAGGTCTGATGTGTGCAGGGCCAGGCTTCTTGGGATTCTCTACCTGGTGGTGCTTTGAGGAAAAAAAAAATCTAAGCAGCACCAGGCAGAGTATTCCCACCTTGAAATCTTCCCCAGGGAAAGCCTCCCCAAACTCTTCTCCCTCCATGAGAAGAGAAGAGGCCGTGCTACACTTAGAATTGAAGACTGGGGGGATAGAACCCCACAAAGTAACTGCTGTGATTCGTAATGGCAAATGGTTTCCCCAGAATAGCCACTCACACACATAACTCTGATAATGACCTCAAGATATCCACATATTGACTCAAGCCATGCTGTTTCCACCGTCATGCTCATCAGCATTTAGGATTGTATGTGTGTGTTTGTGCACGCGCGCACACACACTTTAGGACCACCCTGTTTATCTGAGACGATGGATACCAAAAATCAGTGTATAAAAATAGTCTAAATGGCTACAGCAGCTTTCCCGGGGGGTCCTTAGCAGTCCTTCTTTTTCTTTATTGATTCTTCATTCAAATGGAGACTTCGCTTAACTCTACTGCTAAGGCAGCTGTGAACCTGCAGACAAAGCTAGCAAGTGATGCAAATACAGTAACCTCCGGGGCCTGTGCTGTGTGTGTGCTTCAGAATGTGCCTGGCTTTCAGCGAGTGTGAATAGCACGCTTCTTAGACTCCATGTACTAAATGAAAAGCTTAATACTCGGATTTTGTTAGTATCTTTAGGCAGTCTCTTTAATGTCTAGAGTCGACTAGTGTTTTAGCTGTAGAAGCTCCTTCTGGTTCCTGCTTCTGAAGTAACCTGCTCATCTGTGCACATCTTTCTCTTGGCTCTGCCGCACACTCAGGCGTTAGAGAGGCAGAAAGAGTTCTTTGACTCCGTAAGGAGTGAACGGGACGATCTCAGAGAAGAAGTAGTCATGCTCAAAGTGGAATTAAAGGTATGCAGCCAAAGCACATTCTGTAAAAAACCAGGTGACGACAGCAGATTCTGGGACTCTGGGACTATGCGTGTACATAATTAATCTTATGTCATTGATTTTAGTTCTGTTAATGATCCATATCCTAGGTTAACTGACACTGACGAGATGTAAAATAAATGTAGGTTCAGTGGGCTGTGCTCAAGGCCTTTTGACGGTAGTAAACATAGCTGATCCTGAACGCAAGAATTTTTTTGATGTATTATCTAAATTTTGTCATCCTCATTAGTAAATTCTCCAGGATATTACTCAGACTTAGCGAATGCGTTTGCGTCTTTATATTAAAGCCCCCAGTTTAAGGACTACTCTAGATGAACAGTGACTTGGGTAAGTGGTTTGGGCAAGGATCCCGCTAATTAGACTTTGAGACCTACTAGATTACAGTTGGAAGAAGGTTCCCGGTCCTTTGTGGGCCACTCCAAGGTGTCTCCAGCTGCTGCTCGACACAGGGGAAACGCCAATGGCAGCATTCTCGGTGGGCGGGTTCCTGAAGCGCCATCTGCTGCTTGGCCTCCAGGGTCAAAGCCAGGGCAGTGAGCCAGCAGCAGGCTTAGAGCTAAGATGTGTGCTTCTGCTCCTCAAAGAGGTGATAAGTACGGGGGAGTTCCCCACACACAAGAGAGAGCCGTGGGTGGCAGGAGGGGGCGGGTGAGTGTTGTCTGCAGGGGTGAAGTCAGCTGTTTTCAGTGAATTCTGTTTCTTTTGAATGTACTGGACTTTCTAGCCACCTCTTAATTCCTTCTTTAACATAAGTTTCATCTGTCCCTTTCAGAACACATATATCTTTCTTTCTTTATCTGGCTCCTCTTTTTAAAGAATGCAACCAGGGTTTTACAAAGAAAGGTTGCTCGACAGTGACTTGCCGCCGCACCTGGTGGCAGCCCACAGGCTACTCCCACGAGTTAACAGGATGCCTGCTGGAAGTATCTTGTCACCAGCAAATTAAGGCATGGATTGGAGCATCTGAGAAAGCCGTAGCCTTTGGAGGGCGATATCCCAGACTTGTGTGTGTTGATCGAGTATTTGCGAGTGCTGCACCCTCGCATTTCTCTGTCTCTGTGGAGTTACCCTGCACTTCGGGAAAAATAGTTTTCTTTTTTATTAGTTGCGTTAAAACAGAGTTTAACCTAATATCACCAAGCAAATATTACGATGAGCCTGTTTTTGTTCCCAGAAACATGGAATAATCCTAAATTCAGAAATAGCTACCAATGGAGAGACTTCCGACACTCTAAATAATGTTGGATACCAGGGTCCCACCGGGATGACAAAAGAAGAGTTGAATGCCCTCAAGTCGACAGGGGATGGGGCTCTAGGTGAGTAACTGCTTTCCTTCGGCTCCCCACCTTTCCAGTCAGCATCGGCTCACCCTTCATGCGCTGCTGGGGCTGGAGCCATTACCACTGATGGATTAACAGTCACCGGCATGCCATTTGTTTCATCACTTCATGGTAATGTTCTTGCCACCCGGTGTGGTCACCCCCGCGTTGTCTGGCATGCATCTCTGTGTACTGCTCACTGTCAGTGGCTCAGGTATACCTTCCTTTTGCTGCTCAAAGCTACCAAGCAAGACTGCGAATGCAAGGAACGTAGTCTCAAAATTAAGTAACAATGTGGAGAGTACTATGTGGTCCTCCTATCTGTACACATAAAGTGTGGCTTTTTAAATCGATTCTATGACAGAATGATCAAAAGATCAGAATAGTTGAGCCCATCAAGTCAGTTGGCCATGTTTGCAAGCCAGCATCAACATTCCGGGCAGCGTTCAGCGTTCTGAGGGTGACTGTGGACAGCAGGTCTGTCTGCATTGCCGTTTTCAAGCCACCAGTTGAGGTGGGCAGGCGCTGTGGTAGGGGATGTAGCAGTGCTGAGAGTCTGAATATGCCCACCTTTGTCACAGGGGATCCTCCTTGGTATGCCAATGTTCGCGTCTGAAAGAATCTAAACTTGGAGAATCCAGTAGATCAGAGGAGTATTTGCCATTTTCAGTGACCTGATGGCATTTGTCGTAATAGTTGGCTTTGGGAAAAGCCTTGAGATTCTGGCGTGCAGTCTGCAGTCGCAGCATGCAAGTGAGGCCACATCTGTCACTGGTCACCCTCTACATTCCAGTTTTTTACAAGGATGCTGGAATAAGGTTGGGGTCCATGACTTTTCACTTTAATTTAGAAGCTTTCATCTTATTTCTTCATATTTATGGAAATGTAGACACCTCCAGGCACCATCTTCTCACCACTGGCGCTCCAGGGAGGTACGCATTCATTATCTCTATGACTATTAAGGAAACACAGCTCTTGGCCAGGTGCGGTGGCTCACACCTGTAATCCCAGCACTTTGGGAGCCCGAGGCAGGCAGATCACAAGGTCAGGAAATTGAGACCATCCTGGCCAACATGGTGAAACCGTGTCGCTACTAAAACTGCAAACATTAGCTGGACGTGGTGGCGCATGCCTGTAATACCAGCTACTCGGGAGGCTGAGGCAGGAGAATTGCTTCAACCCGGGAGGCGGAGGTTGCGGTGAGCCGAGATCACGCCACTGCACTCCAGCCTGGCAACAGAGCGAGACTCCATCTCAAAAATAAATAAATAAATAAATAAATAAATAAATAAATAAATAAATAAAAAGAAACACGGCTCTTTTAAATTGTGTAAAAAAAAGTTGTGGCCAAGGAGAGTGGTTCACATTTCTAATCCCAACACTTCGGGTGGCCAAGGCTGGAGGATCACTTGAGGCCAGGAATTCCAGACCAGCCTGGAAACATAGCAAGATTCCATCTCTAGCTATGTATGTAATATCTATATACCATTGTTGAAAAAAGATACGTAATTTCCATCACACCTTTATATGAACTACCCAAACAGCTAGGAATTTGATTATGTTGCTCTTACTCAAATATACATTTTATAAATCCTTGATAACCATTGAGAAATGTTTAAGGAACTGGAAATGTCAGTTTTGAAAGTGGTCTTCAAATGACTTTTGATCACATATTCCACCAGTAAAGAATTGTAGGAACTTCCCAATATATATGTTTATTTTAAATCTATATATGTATACTATTTCATTAATATAAAATGTACATTATAAAACATATCCAAACATATGTGAAAAAGTTTTAGAGTAAAACTCTACCAGAAGTCCTAATAGTTCCCCCATTTTTCCTGGGATATGGGCACCCCACCATGGAGACCACTGGATTATAAAATTATCTAGCTTTGACTTTCAGTAACATAGTACTTTATCTAATCTCCTGGGGTTTTGTTTGAGAATTCAAAAATTCCAAAACAGTTTGATGTTCCTCAGCTGATGGAATTTATCATTTCATTTAGTGGTCACCTTGATCTTAAGCATTTGCCTCCTGCTGGTCCTCTCTCCCTAGTCCCCTAGGGAATGAACACAGGGTGTTTTCTCAGGAAGACAGTGGTTGAGTCATGGAAGACAGATTTCTTTCCACCATATGAGCTATTTCAGAAGTATCTTTCTTGAGCTTGACCTTGAGGCTGCTTTTCTAAAAGTGCACTGACTATTCTTTTCAAAAATTACTCGCAAGCTGCTTTTAGGGCTGTGTGACACGCAGCGCAGTTGGACAGCTAAAAAATACAAGTTGTCCAGTTGTGCACTGAGAAATGAGAACGGGGAATATGCCCCTTACGTCCGTTCCTAAACCCATCATTGTGGATTGCTCGGCTGCCTGATCCAGAGCTTTCGATTTGTCGAAACTTAACTTCACCTTAAAAAATCTGTCCACACAAGATGGCACCAGCAGCCACTCTGGCCTTTGATGTGGTGGCAGTGGCCCTCGCTGACCCCAGATTTACTAATGCAGCTGCTACTTTGCCGCTCAGAACTGGCAAAGGCTTCTGTTTCTCACGACCCTTAGATGACTCTCTCTCTTTAGGAATAGGGGTGGGTGGGATTTAGAACATGTATTTACATTCTAATGTAAGTTATGTGGCCACCACATCATGGGGTCCCTTCAATTTTCTCAATGGTCTTCTAGGCAGAGCCAGTGAAGTGGAGGTGAAAAATGAAATCGTGGCGAATGTGGGGAAAAGAGAAATCTTGCACAGTACTGAGAAAGAGCAACACACAGAGGACACAGTGAAGGACTGTGTGGACATAGAGGTATTCCATGCTGCTGAGAATACCAAGGACCAGAAATCCTCTGAAGACACTGCCCCATCCCTAGGAACCTTAGCGGGTGCTGCCTATGAGAAACAGGTTCAAAGCCAAATTCTAGAGAGCACTTCTCTCCCTGAAAACACAGCACAGGTTGAGTCAAACGAGGTCGTGGGTGCACCAGATGACAGGACCAGAACTCCCCTTGAGCCACCCAACTGTTGGAGTGACTTAGCGGCTGGGAGCCATGCAGAGAATGTGGGAGAGGCAGCGGTGACTCAGGTTGGAGAGCAGGCAGGCACAGTGGCCTCACGTCCTTCAGGGCATAGCGATGACACTGTTTATCGTGATGAAAAATGTGTGGTAGAGGTCCCCCAAGATTTAGAGGCAAGCACAGGGAATAGTCTAGAGAAAGAACTCACCAGCCAGGAAGCAGCTGAGCCCACAGAGGTCCCAATTCAGAGTACAGAAGAAGAGGGTGAAGAAACAGGATGGAGGGATGAGAAACCAACCAAGACAGAAGGTCCTGGTTCTCCAGCAGGACCCAAGAGCAATGATGAGGAAGCGACAGGCCCCAGTGCAGTCGATGTTCAAAGCGAACCCTTAGATATGAAAGACCCTGGTGAAGAAAAGAATGGCCAACAGGGAGAGGCACTGGACTCATCACAGAAGAAGACAAAGAACAAGAAAAAGAAAAACAAGAAGAAAAAGTCCCCAGTACCCGTAGAAACCCTTAAAGATGTTAAAGAGTTAACTTACCAGAACACAGAGTTAAGCGAGATGAAGGCAGAAGAGCAGGTAAAATCTCCTGACGGAAGGTCAGTAGCAGAAGCCCAAAACGAGGTGACTGAAAATCCAAAACAGAAAATTGCAGCAGAAAGCAGTGAAACTGTGGGGAATCCTAGAATGAGGTTGGATGGGAAACTTGGCCAAGAAGGTGATGATGGCAAAGCAGCAGCTGGGGAGGTCCCGGCTGACGGAGACACGTTCGATTTCGAGGATGGCACAGTCCACTCAGCAGGCACGAGGGCTAGTGGTGAAGAATTAGATGAAGATGTTGCAAAAGATAATGCTGAAATAGATGGTGCCACTCAGAGCAGCCCTGCAGAACCAGAGGGCGAAGACGCAGGTCGCTGCACCCTGCCCGAAAATGCAAGTCCCTCACAGGACATGAGTGACGCCCGTGAAGCAGAAAGTACAGAGAGGTATGTGATGCCGGAACATCGAAGCCGGACCGTCAGGAGAGCTTTAGACAGCGGCAGTCTAGACGATGATGACTTGTCGGCACCAGGAGGAGAGCTGGGGGACTTCAACCCGGAAAGCAGAGAAGGCACCGCAGGAGGAAACGAGAAGGGCAAAAGCAAAGAAGACTGCACCATGTCCTGAGCTGAGGCAGGCGGCAGGCGTGGTGCACGGGAAGTCTGACTGTGAGGGGCTCTTTTACCTCCACGGGCAATGTAAGTAGAACGTTCTAAATTCATAGAGATGCACTGTATGACAATCACCAGGTGATCTACTTGTAGATTTCCATGTAATCATTGAGGTTATAACCATATTAGAAAGACACATGTGTTTTCCATGTACGTTTTAACTGAGAGCATTCCGGTAGTATCAAACAATAATGTCTACTGTTTATAGTACAGATAATAAAAATAGAGGCAGTTCACCTCTGCCTTAAGCTGATCGGAATGTGGACATTCTTGACCAAGTATATCAGCATCTAATTGAAATGACCAAATAGCATTCTTACACTTCTGTATTATGAATATAAGCGATATTTAACTGAATGTCTTGTTCACATACATGTACTTCCATATTTGATTTTAAATGTGCATGACTACCTGTATGGTATTTTACTTAAAGGAGATAAACAGCCAAATAGCAAAGAGGACACTGAATGATAGACTTGCACCTGAGAGCAATAATGATTTTAAGGGTAACAAGTAAATGTCTGAAAGCACTAGGGGTTACCTGCCTTTATCTCATGTGAGTCTTTCATCTTGAACCAATGCTTTTGGATCTCGTTGTTGATGATACCTGAGTTTACCTTGTAGGACATTTTACCTTCACTTCATGCTGATGATATATCAAATTCATTTTTATGAAGATTTATTTTTAAGTTTTTTCTGGAAGTGAAATAGGTCAAAATTACATTTCCTACCCCAGTATTTGAGGAGGGACAGTCATTGTTAAAATGTTTTCAGCTGGGCGCGGTGGCTCATGCCTGTAATCCCAGCACTTTGGGAGGCCGAGGGGGGGTGGATCGCCTGAGGTCAGGAGTTCAAGACCAGCCTGAGCAAGGTGGTGAAACCATGTCTCTACTAAAAATACAAAAAATTAGCTGGATTTGGTGGCAGGTGCCTGTAATCCCAAATACTAGGGAGGCTGAGGTGGGAGAGCCAGGATTGCACCATTGCAATCTAGCCTGGACAACAAGAGCAAAACTCCATCTTAAAAAAAAACAAAAACTATATTTTCATGCCTGTAACCCCAGCACATTGGGAGGCCAAGGTCGGAGGATCACTTGAGGCCAGGAGTTCAAGGCTGCAGTGAGCTATGATTGCACCACTGCACTCCAACCTGGGACACAGAATGAGACCCTGTCTCTAAAAAAAACAGTTTTGACCCTTAAAGTTATTTCTCTTTCTGTTTGAATTTCTAATCATCATTCAAAAGAGCAGTAAAAAAGGTTTCTTGTTCTTGTGCAAACTACTAATTAGACTATAAGAGGATATGTTAAAGAGCTGAATCATTTTTGGTATTTTGGTATAAATATTTTCATTTGTTATTTCTCAGTATATTCTTATTGGAAAGTTCCTGTTTTGGTCTGCCTAAAGAAAATATCTATTTTCTATATAAAGAAGCATTTAAAAAAATAAGTGTAAAGTTATTTTTTAAATTGTAAAATATAAAATCACAAAGGAATGTACGTTATGAACGTTGTTGACACTTTTCATATTACTGTTACAAGATAGAATTGAATGCAAAAAGACCAAAACCTCAATACAATTTGAGGAAAATGTGTTATTAGGTAATTGAAATAAAAGCATTTGATAATTGTACAAGCCTGTGGTTCCACTCTCTGGTCTGCTTGAAATCTGAGTCTGCATAGCACTGCCTTTCCAGTAATACCTGTTCGGGGTTGCTGATGCCCACTGGGGCTCCGTAGAAGACCTGATGCCCTTCCTCAGTAAGGAAATTTCCCTCCTGGCATCGAGCCTGGGGCCAACACGGGTATTACTGGGAGAATTGAGACAGTTGTCCCGCATCACCTCGTGTGATCTGTGGTTCTGATGTGCAGCCTCGGTTGAAAACGGTCTTCATCTGCTGCTGTGCCTAAATGTGCCAATACTTAGAATGTTTTTAAGAGTATAATGAAAACAGCAAAAACCTTGACTGTTTCTGCAAGTGTCCTGAAGTCCAGGATGATGGGGATATAAATAGGAAAACCCGAGGCTCACTAGGAAATCAAGTCCAAGGGCTCTACAGGACCTGACAGGGTTTTGGTTTGTCTCTAACTTTAGCAAAGCTGCATTTCTGTTGGAATGCATGCTGGAAACAGCTCTCATTCCTGCCTTTAAAGGGCTCTAGGAAGGCAGTTCAACAACCAAGGTCACTCAGTGGTGAGATCATCAAGCCGTTTTAAGTTCTTTCCTATGTTACTCACCAGCACTTTGCAGGACGTTGGGCACACATCACATCCCTCAGCTCAGCCATCCAGCCATCTCAGTGATTCACCACTCATTTGTTTAATTAATAAGCATGTTTGATCACTTATGGAGGACGCTGTGCCAGTGAACAAGCAGATAGGACCCAGCCCTCCAATGGGGAATGGACAGCTGAAAATCAGTGAGCAAAAAAGAAGGGAAAAGAAAGACTTCTGAACACCCAAACACCAAACCATTTCTCAATGATTTCAGAGCCTTCGTTCTGAGCATCAGTTATTTGCTCTCCAGCGTAATGACTTTTTAGCCAAGCGCAGTAATTGGCATTACCCTGAAAGCCCTTAACATACCAAGAAGTGGTTGAGACTGGGCACAGTGGCTCACACCTATAATCCCAGCATTTTGGGAGGCTGAGGCAGGCGGATCATTTGCACCCAGGAGTTCAAGCCCAGCCTGAGCAACATGGTGAAAGCCCATCTCTACCAACCAAAAAAAAAATACAAACAATTAGCCAGGCGTGGTGGTATGTGCCTGTAGTCCCAGCTACTCAGGAGGCAGAGGTGGGAGAAACACCTGAGCCTGGGAGGTCGAAGCTGCAGTGACTCGTGATCATACCACTGCACTCCAGCCTGGGCGATGGAATGAAACCCTATCTCAGAAAAAAAGAAAGAAAGAAAAAGAAAGTTGACTTAGGTATACTGCATGTAAGAAGGCATGGAAATATATAAGGCAATTTAGAAAGATTTCAGCGTCAAAGACTCAAACTCAGAAAAGAATTGAAAGGTTGCCTGCCAGCCACATCCCCAGAGGAACCTCGGCCACTGGGGTTTCACTGTCACACAGAACAGAGAAAAACATTGGTTACTGACACATTAAATCAAAAAGCTTGAACATTTTTCAGTTCCAAACCAGAACATAGCTCCTGTATGTAAATATGTCTTCCTTCAAAAGTAGCTAAAGTATAGTTATGGGTTGTTATACAAAGGTTGGGCAACAATCAAGTTTTTAAACAGTTTTCAAGAATGTATGAACTTAGATGTATGATCTTGATCACTTTCCATAATTTTTAATATTTGCAATTAACAGGAGACCTAATGAACTGAACACTTACATTTCCACTTTCACTAGGACCCTGAATGCTAATTCTGGGGAGTTTAGACAGTGTGGGTTTCCTGTTTTCTATTTATAGACTCCTTTTCTGGGAGACACCCCCCCCCCATCCTATACAGCCAAGGGAATGCAACAGTAAGATTTGTTCCAAACATCTGGGCCCCTAAGGGAAGGGAGTGGTGTCTGTATGTGCATGTTTTATGTTCCGAATATGTACTTGTTCCATGTGATAGTCTTACATGGAGAAATCACTGTCTTTCAAGAGGAAAATCCTTCCGTTCTTTCTCTTTGTCCCTATCTACTGCCTCTCCGAGATATTTTTCATCATGTGAATGGCTGGTGGCTGATACAGGGAAAAATTTTTCAACTAAATGGACACAATAAATTTATCAGTGATGTGCCATTATTTAGTCAACAAATTAGACTTGCTGGTTTTTGATGCTATGAAAACCAGTACCGTTATTTTCTTCATGTCAAATTATTTTGCTTCATTCCTTTTTCCATTTTCTTCAAACTCTTTCGTTCTTGTTTTGTCTTTAAATTTCTTTTCTATAAAAGTTTCTTCTCTATTTTTAATACTCTCGTGACTAAATGTCAGATTACCTTTACCGATTTTGCTTGCACTGTTACCACATTTTAACACTTATTTTCCAGTGCCTATCTAGAGTATTTGAGGTCTTCTAGAAGAAAACAGTAAAAGTTGTGCAAGAGATACTTGAGCTTCGAGACCACGTTCAGATGTGTTCAGTGTTTCTTATGATGCCCGTAGCTTTTGTATGTAGTAATATTAAAACACGTAAGCAAATGAAAAGCGACAAAAGAATCAGGTATATAACTACAAACATGTTTCAGTGTTGGATGGGTTATGGGAGGGAAAGAGTAAAACATCTGTCAGAAGTAATTCGACTGTAAATTAAAATAGGGCTCAAAAGGATCATACATTTAATTTATATTGTGCTTAACATTATCTGGTGTTGTATTGTTCCTTTCAAAACAACTTAGGAACTTTGGAAAACGTAATTAGAGAAAAATGTAACTTGGATTAGCATGCGGCTAGATGATTTTTTAAATGAAAATGAAGATGCATTTTATATGAATCATATTCTTTTCATATGGCTAAGAAAGGTTAGTTTTTTCCTTCGATGAAGACTCTGGAGGTAGACCACGTGAGAGCAGCGTCCCAGTACGCTAAGAGCTTTGAGTCAGGGTCCCACTCAGAGGTATGAGTTGAGACTGGAAAAACAGTGGCTGCAGTGGTTAGGGGCGTGTTTCTGTGCCTGAGCTGTGAGGCCTTAAGAAAGTTGCTTAGTGATTCTGGGCCACATCTATAGAAGGAAGAAGACTGTAATGAAGCCCCCCAGAGGGTTTTCGGGGCTGAAATGAGCTAATGATGTCAAAGCTACTAGAACTGTCCCCGCATCCGCGTCTGTCAGAGTGTGCAGCACACATCACCATCCCTGTCCTCACTCCAGCTGACAGGGCCTTTAAACTGGCATGGGATTTTGCCCAAACCTCTAAACCCTCCTCAAACCTTCATTTCCCCCCCCCCCCCCCGATCCGAAGAATGTAAGTACTTGACACTCCTTCAGAGAGATGTTTGGGGAATTTATAGATGCTTACATATATGGCTCCCTATATATCAGGGGCAAGAGGAATCACAGACACTTAAACCACTACTGCCTCTTCCTCAAAAGAACGTCTTTGATGACTGGGTTAGCAGATGTGCCGGTGGACTCAGGTTATAAACAGAGAGTCACGGCACTGACGTCGATGAGTCTATGAGAGAAATTAGAAAGATAAATGCATCTGGGATGTACAGGTGGGGCGGGTCAAAACGTTGGTGCCACTGAATCGCGATTCTCGGTGTTTGTACGTTGCTGATGATGTTAAACCTTGAAGCCTGTGAGATCTTGTGTTGCAGTGGTTTGGCCCTAGCATTCGTGCATGCTAACCTAAGGTAGAAGATTAGCAGCCTCTTTGCATGCAGCCAGATGCTGCCCTGACGTGAAGCATGTTCCGGGAGGTTGACCCAACCCCCCTTGGCTGAATTCCTCCCCCGTGCTGTCTGTGGCCTCATTCACCGTGGTACGTGTATAACTACTTCCATCATTCATTTCACTAACCTGAACTATCGTTCTTCAGTTTAACGACGTGCTGAAAGACATGGCACATGGATTCACCTAAACCTGTGTCTTTCTGATTCCTTTAGATATTAGGTTGAAAAAGCTGATTGACGAACGGGAATGCTTATTGGAACAGGTAACCATCTTTTTATTACTTTACTGGTTCTTGAACAGGGCACCTGAAACCACCTGCCTATTCCTTCTTCTTGCTTACTCAGAAAACCCCTATTCATCATGCCTGAAAGTAATTATCGAGCCGACTGCTGTTCTTAAGAATATTATCCAAATAGAACAGAAAGTTGATATTTGAATCATAAGAGAACATCCTGAGTCATACCAGGTTTAATGAGGATATTTCCAAGACTCAAAGCCTTGGAACTGAATTCGTTGCGTTTCACGGCATTGCTGCTTAAAGTAAATATTCATGTTGATTATTAATAAATGATTAACCATTGAGAGACGAGGGTATTACTGAGTCATTCCAAACAGCACTTCTCTTTCCATATGGGTCCTTTCAGTTTTGTACTCTTGGTGATCACCCCTGTCTCACAGATATTTCTTTGTTGCAGCCGATTAAACTTGTTTTAGACATGTTTATCTTCATTGCTTTCTCCTACCTCAAGAAATAGTAGGCTGGGCACAGTGGCTCATACACGTAATCCCAGCACTTTGGGAGGCTGAGGCAGGCGGATCATTTGAGGTCAGTAGTTCAAGACCAGCCTGCCAACATGGTGAAACCCTGTCTCTACTAAAAACACAAAATTAGCCAGGCGTGGTGGCAGGCTCCTGTAATCCCAGCTACTGGGGAGGCTGAGGCAGGAGAATCACTTGAATCCGGGAAGCAGAGGTGCAGTGAGCCGAGATCACACCACTGCACTCCAGCCTGGGTGGCACAGCAAGACTCCATCTCAAAAAGAAAAAAAGTAAAGTTGTCCTATTTGATCTTTTTATATGCAGGATAGTGACTAAATCATTCTAAAATCACTTTCCTCTCATTTCTCCTCATAAGCCTAACGAATGTATTTGCCTTACTTTCTACCATTCTGTTGAAGATTCTCTGAAAATTGGAGAAAGCACTAAATATGGTAGGAAGATTCTCTTGCAGTTCCTGTGATCTTCAGAAAACATGCGTTCTATACTTACTTCCTTAAGCAGCATGCACTTTTGGTTTGTATTTAATTAGGGGTCTCCCGTGCCTGGTGTGTGGGGTGCGAAGGCAGGTGATCACCTGCAACAATTCTTCGTAGATTGGAAGTTAAACATGAAAAGCCCTGGGAGACCCCGCCAATTAGATGTCAGAAAGTTCTGCAGTCATTGACTGTTAACTGCAATTCCAGCTATACAGTCAGTCCTCCATATCCATGGGTTCCATATCCATGGATTCAACCAACATGGATTAAAATATTTTAAAAGGCCAGGTGTGGTGGCTCATGCCTGTAATCCCAGCACTTTGGGAGGCTGAAGCAGGCGGATCACGAGGTCAAGAGATCGAGACCATCCTGGCCAACATGGTGAAACCCCGTCTCTACTAAAAATACAAAAAAAATAGCTGGGCGTGGTGGCATGTGCCTATAATTCCCAGCTACTCAGGAGGCTGAGGCAGGAGAATTGCCTGAACCCAGGAGGCGGAGGTTGCGGTGAGCCAAGATTGCGCCATTGCACTCCAGCCTGGGTAACAAGAGCAAAACTCCATCTCAAAAAAAAAAAAACAAATTCCACAAAGTTCCAAAAAGCAAAACTAGAATTTGTCCTGCATGGTGTGCTGCACTGAATCCACATAAATGAAGTGAGTTGTAGGCGTTGTGTTGGGTATTATAAGGAATCTAGGGATGATTTAACCTGTAAAGAAGGATGCATGTAGGTTTATGCAAATACTGCACCATCTTATATAAGGGACTTGAGCATCCACAGATTTTGGTATCTAAGGGGGGTCCCAGAACCAATCCCCCACAGATACCAAGGGACGACTGGACGTGATTCTCTCTGACCTACAGAGAGGATAGCTAACTAGAGAACAACTCCCCGAAAGCTGGCAAAGTGCCTCTGAACATACCAGGATCTTGTCTGGACTCTGGGAGAAAGCACACGACTATTGGGGGAATTGATTACAATATATCGGAGCCCAGAAGGCTCCAATCGGCCCTGTCTGGTTTCTTAGTAAATAAAGAGCGAATAGAATGCTGACTTTCTGAGTCTTAAACATTGCACGTATTTCATGTACATTCTCCTCCTGAGTCCTAGAGGAATTTCACTTTAGAAATGACTTTTCACTGGGCACAGTGGCTCACACCTGTAATCCCAGCACTTTGGGAGACCAAGGCAGGCAGATCACCTGAGGTCAGGAGTTCAAGACCAGCTTGACCAACATGAAGAAACTCCTCTACCAAAAGTAAAAAATTAGCCAGGCATGGTGATGCATGCCTGTAATCCCAGCTACTCAGGAAGCTGAGGCAGGAGAATTGCTTGAACCCAGGAGGGGGAGGTTGCGGTGAGCCAAGATCACCCACTGCGCTCCAGCCTGGGCAACAAGAATGAAATTCTGTCTCAAAAAAAGCAAACAAATGACTTGTCTCCTAGAGTTACAAAGTAATTCCTTTTCATTCATTGTACATTGAATTGTATTCCTGAGAAGAGTACTGATGGACAGAAAGTTTCTTCTGTCAATTGACATGCTACTTCCTTTCTGATGGGCTCTGACTTCGGCTTTTCAGTCTCATTTAGAATAGAGAAATTAACATATTTCACCGGCGGGTGTTTTCAGATTAAGAAACTCAAAGGGCAGCTGGAGGAAAGACAGAAGATTGGCAAACTAGATCACCTTCGATCTGAAGATGCTGTCTTGGAAAATGGGACAGACGTGCATGTAATGGACCTGCAAAGTAAGTGTCACTTCTTGTCTAGAAAAGTGAACTCTTTCGGATGTGCTGTATTAGTGTATTGTGCTGGCGGAGAAAAACTGTCATAGCAAAGAGTGCCCTCATTCCCTCACATTCCCACAAAAGCCCTTGAAAATAAAAGCACAAGGATGTCTTCTTATGGGGAAGAACAAGGGTGGGTGGGTGGATGGAATAAGGGTGTTTCCCTCTGAGCCTGTGAAATAGAACGGGTGCCCAGAAATGTGTACCGAGATACCACCACACGTTGCGCTGATGGAAATGCATAAGGGTGTTTCCCTCTGAGCCTGTGAAATAGAACAGGTGCCCAGAAATGTGTACCGAGATACCACCACACCTTGCGCTGATGGAAACGCATAAGGGTGTTTCCCTCTGAGCCTGTGAAATAGAACAGGTGCCCAGAAATGTGTACCGAGATACCACCACACCTTGCGCTGATGGAAACGCATAAGGGTGTTTCCCTCTGAGCCTGTGAAATAGAACAGGTGCCCAGAAATGTGTACTGAGATACCACCACACGTTGCGCTGATGGAAACCACATTGACTTTGCTGCACACAGCAATCTTTTGATCTGTAGATTGTATCACAAAAAAAAAGAAAAGCTTTTTTAATGCCAATAAACTGGAAACAGTCTTCAGGGAGATAAAATTATGCCCAGTCTCTCTCCCCCCTTTCCCCTACCCCCCAACATTTCTCTGTCCTGTCATTCCTAGGCACTCTCTTGCCTGGTCTCCTGCCCCAAGCACAGGGACAGAAGGCACTTTCCCAGCCTGGGCTCATGGGGAGAGAGTGCCTTCTTGTCTTCTCAGCTCTGGCGGGTTGTGGAGGCAGGGCCGGAACTAACAGATTTGCGAGATGATTCCAAAGTGAGGGCTTGGTTCCAGTAACTATTGTTTTAATGTTTGAAAAGCCCAAGAGCTTAACAGATTTTCCTTCTCTTTCAACTTTAGGGGATGCCAACAGACAGATCAGCGACCTCAAATTTAAACTTGCAAAATCTGAGCAGGAGATAACTGCCCTAGAACAAAATGTACGTGTAAGCAATAATGGGCAGGGCTGATGATTAACCGAAGTTCTGCTACAACTTGCTAGAAACAACCCCGAAAGGCTGAGGACCAAAAAAAGGCTGAGACGTTTAGAACCATAAAGCATCCACATAGCTCATGTGGCTTGGGAGTGGTTTAAAATTTTGATCTTTAAAAATAATTTAGTTGGCTGGGCACGGTGGCTCACACCTGTAATCCTAGCAGTTTGGGAGGCCGAGGTGGGTGGATCATCTGAGGTCGGGAGTTCCAGACCAGCCTGGCCATCATGGTGAAACCCCATCTTTAAAAAAATAAATAAAAATAATTTAGTTGGCTGGGCATGGTGGCTCACACCTGTAATCCTAGCACTTTGGGAGGCCGAGGTGGGTGGATCACCTGAGGTCGGAAGTTCCAGACCAGCCTGGCCATCATGGTGAAACCCCATCTTTAAAAAAATAAAAAAATAAATAAAAATAATTTAGTTAATTGGTCGGGTGCAGTGACTCACACCTGTAATCCCGGCATTTTGGGTGGCTGAGGCAAGCAAATCACTGAAGGTCGGGAATTTGAGCCAGCCTGACCAACATAGTGAAACCCTGTTTCTGCTAAAAATAGAAAATTAGCCGGCATGGTGGCAGATGCCTGTAATCTCAGCTACTCGTGAGGCTGAAGCAGGAGAATTGCTTGAACCAGAGTGACAGAGGTTGCAGTGAGCCGAGATCGCAGCACTGCACTCCAGCCTGGGTGACAGAGAGAGGCTTTGTCTCTAAAATAAAATTAAATAAATAAATAATAATTTAGTTAATTAAAAAACACATCGTACTGGGATGTCCCTCTTGCCAGGGATTTTAGGCTTTCTCTGGCAGCCAGGACAGCCCTCCCTAGTGTCCAGACAAGGGGCACCCCTGCCTCTAGCACACTGGGCCCTGGGGCAATTTGTGTTCTAGCAGAAAGAGGAAAAAAACAGGTACCGTTTCCCCCTCCATTGTGGGTATACTTGGCTGGAACTTTCTGGAATGTGTACAGAAACAGAAATGAGAACAGCACATGTAGAGACGACGCATGCTTTTGATTACAGCAGAATGACGGTGTCTGGCAGCCCTTCGCTGCTGCCGTCTTTCGTCTCAGAACCTTGGCTGGGGAATGCCATGCCGAAGCCTCCTCCTTTCACTCTTTTCCCCATCCTCTCCTCCTCCCACCCCCACCACACCCAGGAGAGATTAGACTGGAGCCGACGTCCTGGTGGAACCCGTGCCTTACCAGCACCGCTCTGCCTGGACATAGTATTCTGTTTCCAACAGAACGGCCCACATGGGGGGAGAAGAAGCAGGCAGCAAGGCACCAGCACTGCGGAAGCCACCCTGGTGGATGGGGTCAGAGGAAATGAGTCCCCATCGTGTCAGCACAGGGTTGCCTGGAAATATGAACACGCACCATAGTCCGAATGTCACAAGTATTTGCATGGTGTATTCTCCTGTTTTATTAAATCCAGCCTTGGATCTCAAAGAACTGAAGAAAGAAAACAGGCCCGTCCATTGATACATGTGGTTTCTTTCCACCTTCTAGGTAATAAGGTTAGAGAGTCAAGTATCACGTTACAAATCAGCAGCTGAAAATGCAGAAAAAATAGAAGATGAACTTAAGGCTGAGAAACGGAAACTCCAAAGAGAGGTAAATTTCCGAGGCAATGTCTAGGAAGAGAATGGCTACAAGTATTTCTCTAGTGGGAACAGTACAGGGAAGATTTTCTGTGACATCCTCCCCTGGGTTGGTCATTTGTCAGATCATCCCACACCTGGCATCAACTGGTTCACCTGTCAGTTTTGAGCATCTCCTATAGGAGGATTTGTCTATCAATGACAAGGTAATGAGATAAAGGAGTAGCCAGGCCTTTTATGCTCCAAATATTTTTTGTGTCATGCAGAATGAGCCTGGGTAGGAGAACCAGGAGCCCATGGGCCTGCTGTGGCCGAGAGCTGGGTATGGCACCGAGGCCAGGCCACAGCTGTCTGGGGTCACCCTATGGAAAGTGCCCTTGAGAAGCCGAGCTGCTGTCACTCCACCTGCTGGTCACACTCCCATATTACCATGCTTCCCAATTAAAGCACATATTTTACCTTACTGAAGACACGTGGCAAATATTTCAACAAATATTTAAAGCATCTGTTGCATGCTGGGCACAGGTTCAGGTGCTGGAGACGCAGCTGTGACCTTAACAGACAGAAGTCTCTGCCTCCATAGAGCATATGCTCTGGAAGAGGGAGGTCAATAAAAGTGACCACAGGCAGGAGAGGGGCTGAGTGTGGAATGGCCCAGGCCAGGCAGTTTTAGGTAGGTGGCCAAGGAAGATGTTCCTTCTCGTGGCATACAAGGATAGGCCTGAGCAGGCCAGGGAGTGAGCCAGGCGGAACTGGGAGAGAGCCCTCCTCGTAAGGGATGAGCGTATGTGGGGAGAGCTGTGGGCAAGGCACTGCCTTTGTCAGAGAACAGTCAGAGCGGTGAAGGCCGAGTGAGCAGGGGGAGAGGAGGCAAAGGGAGCAGTCAGAGCACCCCAGCCTGTGAGGCAGGGCCCTGGAGGCCATGGACAGGACTTGGGCTCCTCCTGTGTATGAGTAAAATGGGAGCTTCTGCAGAGTTTTGAGCAGAGGAGTGGCTTATGTTGATTTATGTTTTAATAGGATCGCACTGGCCAGGCGCGGTAGCTCGCGCCTGTGATCCCAGCACTTTGGGAGGCCAAGCAAACCACTTGAGCTCAGGAGTTCAAGACCAGCCTGGGCAACATGGTGAAACCCTGTATCTACATAAACTGCAAAAAACAAATTAGCCAGATGTGGTGGCCCATACTTGTAGTCCCAGCTACTTCAGAGGCTGAAGCAGGAGGACTGATTGAGCCTGGGAGGTGGAGGCTGCTTTGAGCCATGAGCATGCCACTGTCCTCCAGCCTGGGGTGACAGAGCAAGATCCTGTTTCAACAAAAAAAGAAAAGAATCACTCCTTTTGTATTTAAACTGTAGGAAAGGGACTGTGGAGGAGAAACCAAAGATGCCATTTCTCTCCCCTTTATTTATTTATTTATTTTATTTTGAGACAGAGTCTCACTCTGTTGCCCAGGCTGGAGTGCAGTGGCACCATCTCGGCTCACTACAGCCTCCACCTCCCAGGTTCAAGCCTCCCACCTCAGCCTCCTGAGTAGCTGGGATTACAGGCACTTACCATCATGCCTGGCTAACTTTTGTATTTTTATAGAGATGGGGTTTCTCCATGTTGGCCAGGCTGGTCTTGAACTCCTGACCTCAGGTGATCCTCCTTTCTTGGCCTCCCAAAATGCTGCGATTACAGGCATGAGCTGCCACACCTGGCCTTCTCTCCTCTTTAAAACTCTTTCTTCACCCACATGCCACCTCCATGCCACCTCGGTTCTTAGCCCCTCTCCAGCCTCTCACCAGCAAAGGGTGCAACCCCTTGAAAAATGCTGTCAGAGCCTCAGGCCCTCCCTTCTTCAAGCCCGACATGCACATACTCACATATATGTGTATATGTGTGTATATATGTACATCCACACATGTGTGGATATGTGTATACATGTAACACCCACACATGTGTGTATACATGTACATCCACACATGAATACTTTTGACCTTCATAACTCCCACTGGTCAGATACTATTGTCGTGTTGTTGTTGTTGGTTTACATCGCCCATGTTTGTTTGCCATGGCTACATACTGGCCATTTTACATGCCTTTGCTGTTAGTGTCTCAGACTGTACTGGAATCATTTTCCTCCTCCCTGAAGTACGTACTGTAGAAGTTCTTTTAGAGCAGACTTCTTGCTGAGGAGTTCCCTGTTTTTGTTTATACATGTTTTGGTTTCAGCCTTGTTCTTGGAGAGTATATTGAGAATGCTTTGCCCATTCTAGCAAAATCACATTCCTGAAGATCCTGGGGGTCGATTCTTCACCCGCAGTTTAGCTCGTGCATCTGTGTGCATGTGTGGGACCCAGTGGCAGCTCCTGTGCCCTTGCCACACTCCAGATGTTCCTTCCACTTCCTGGCCCACCCCTCAACGCGCCACTCTTGCTGCAGCCCACACGTGTTGATGTAGACTGCTTCAGTCAGCATGTTTCTGTTTTCACCTTGCCATTATGTTTTAACTCAGGAGTTATTTAGAAATATACCTTTTTAAAATGTGAAATTTTTTCATTTACCTTTTTCTTTTTTTTTTTTTTTTTTTTGAAACAGAGTCTCACAGACTGGAGTGCGATGGTGCAATCTCAGCTCACTGCAACCTCCACTCCCCAGGCTCAAGCAGTTCTCCTGCCTCAGCCTCCCAAGTAGCTAGAATTACTTGGGAGGAATTACTAAAAATACAAAAATTAGCCACCACACCTGGCTAATTTTTGCATTTTAGTAGAGACAGGGTTTCACCATGTTGGCCAGGCTGGTCTTGAACTCCTGACCTCAGGTGATCCACCCACCTCAGCCTCCCCAAGTACTGGGATTACAAACATGAGCCACGGTGCCCAACCCATTTAACTTTCTAGCTTAATTTTGCTATGGTCAGAGAATATGGTCTCTGTTATACCTGGTCTTTGAAATTGGTCAGTACTTGCTGAATGGCCTGATACATGATTCACTTTTGTAACTGTCTCCGATGTGCTTAAGAAGAATGTGTAGCCTCTGATTTATGGGTGCAAAATTCTGTATACTTCCACCGATCAAACTTGTGAAGTGTGAGTTCGGATCTGATTTCTTTTATCCACTCAAATTCTCAGTGGCTCCTAGAGACTTGTCAAACTCTTCCAATAGAGGATGGTGGATTTGTCTCATTCTGACTATTTCTCCTGTATATTTTGAGGCTACTGATACTAGTGTTTAAAATTCTGGTATCTTCTGGATGAGTTAACCCTGTTATCATTTTGCGGTAACCCTCTCGGTCCCTGCTGCTGCTGGCCTTTTCGGGTATTCGTGTGGCTGCATCAGCTTTCTTTTTGTTAGTATTTGTCCTCTTCTGATTTTTCCATCCCTTGGATTGGTCTTCCCTGTGTTGTTACGCTTTCGATGATCTCTTCAGACGCATATAGCTAGGTGGCAGTGGTTTTTAAGTGAGCCTGAAATCTGTGCATGTTAGCACAGCCTTTAGTCCATTGCTATTGGTGTATTTGACTTGTTTTCACCGTCTGACTGTGAATGACCATTTATCCTGTCCTTTGTGCGTCCTTTTCTCTCTCCAAATTTAAATTTTACATTCAATTTCTACTCTTTCAGTCACCACTCATGGGGTATTAAAGTGGAACATTATCTCTACTCCCCTCTACAATGGACTTCTGAGCACTTCAGCTTCACTCTCTTCCCTGACATGCACACACCCACACGTGTGGACATGTGTGTATACATGTACATCCACACACGTGTGGACATGTGTGTATACATGTAACACCCACACACGTGTGGACATGTGTGTATACGTGTACATCCACACACGTGTGGACATGTGTGTATACGTGTAACACCCACACACGTGTGGACATGTGTGTATACGTGTACATCCACACACGTGTGGACATGTGTGTATACATGTAACACCCACACACGTGTGGACATGTGTGCATACATGTAACACCCACACATGTGTGGACATGTGTGTATACATGTACATCCACACACGTGTGGACATGTGTGTATACGTGTAACACCCACACGTGTGGACATGTGTGTATGCGTGTAACACCCACACGTGTGTGGACATGTGTGTATACATGTACATCCACACATGTGTGGACATGTGTGTATACATGTAACACCCACACGTGTGGACATGTATGTATACATGTACGTCCACACGTGTGTGGGCATGTGTGTGTACATGTAACGCCCACACGTGTGTGGACATGTGTGTATACGTGTAACGCCCACACATGTGTGGGCATGTGTGTATACATGTACATCCACACATGTGTTGATATGTGTGTATACATGTAACACCCACACATGTGTGGACGTGTGTATACATGTACATCCACACATAAATACTTTTGACCTTCATAACTCCCACTGGTCAGATACTATTGTCGTGTTGTTGTTGGTTTACATCGCCCATGTTTGTTTGCCATGGCTACATACTGGCCATTTTACATGCCTTTCCTGTTAGTGTCTCAGACTGTACTGGAATCATTTTCCTCCTCCCTGAAGTACGTACTGTAGAAGTTCTTTTAGAGCAGACTTCTTGGTGGTGAATTCCCTGGTTTTGTTTATACATGTTTTGGTTTCAGCCTTGTTCTTGGAGAGTAGTATTGAGGGACATGCAATTCTGCGTGGTGGTCATTTTCCTCAGTGATTATAGCAATTATGGCCTCCATTGAGCTGTTGAAAAAGGACAGCGGGTCCTTTGTAGGGGACCTTTTTTTCTTCTCTAGTTTCATTCAGGTTCTCTTTGTCTTTGATTTTCTACAGTTTTACTGTTAGATGTGGTTTATTGCAATCTTTCTGCTTGAGATATATAGTGTTTCTTGGATCTATGGAGTCTTTTTAAAAATTGATTTGGGAAAATATTCAACCATTAGCTCCTTAAATAATCCCTCTTTTTTTAGTCTCTCCACATTCCCCTCTGGAACTCTAATCAGAGGATATTAGAAATTCTCATTGTGACCGCCATTTTTTAACCATCTCCCATATTGTCTATCTCCTTACCTCTCTCTGTTGCATAATGCCTAAAGTTTTTTTAAAGGTTTTCCAGTCCACCTTTTTTTTTAAAAAAGTATCTTCATTCTTGATAGCTTCTTGTTGCATGTTCCTGTATGTCCTCTTTTTAATTGTATTCTTATTCTTTAAATATTTCATACACAGCTGTTCTGTTTTCTGTATCTGACAGTTGAAACATGCTTAGTCTCTGGGGGTCTAATTCTATCATTTATTGCTTCTGTTGACTCTCACTCAAATGGTTTGTCACCTCCTGTATTTAGTGTTGTGATCTTATGCTTTATTTTAATTTGTAGGAATACTCCAGGCTTAACTTGTGGAAACTGCAAAAAGGCTTGCTTCTGCCTCTGCTGGTGAGGTAGGGGCAGGACTTATGTCCCAGGACCCAAACAACCCTCCTTGAGTGTTTTGGGTTGAAAGCAGAGCCATAGACTCTATTCTTGTGACCCCTCCAAAACCATGTTCTCCCAGCTTAGGGCACCTTCACTCTGCCCTGCTACCTGTGGGTCCAGACAGTGCCCTACTAATGTGGCTTCTACAGCTCATCTTCTGCCCGACTCTTAGCTCTGTGGCCCTGGCTCCCAGGTGCGGCTGTCTTGGCCTCAGGCATTCCTGCCTTGGACTCTGGCTGCTAGGGCTGTGGGGACTGACCGCTCCATGCAGTCCAAGCTCAGCTTTTGTTGTCTGTGTTTGTTTACCTCATGCCTTACTTACCTTTTGTGAAACCATCAGCTGGGTGCAGTGGCTCATGCCTGTAATCCCAGCACTTTCGGAGACCGAGGAGGATGGATCACCTGCTGTCAGGAGTTCGAGACCAGCCTGACCAGCATGGTGAAACCCTGTCTCTACTAAAGATACAAAAAGTTAGCTGAGCATGGTCGTGTACACCTGTAGTCCCAGCTAGTTGGGAGGCTGAGACTAGAGAATTGCTTGAACCCGGGAGGTGTGCAAATAACATTGCACTCTAGCCCGGGTGACAGAGCAAGACTCCATCTCAAAAAAAGGAAAAAAGAAACCATTGGGATCCCCAAGAGTGTTTTCTCTCTTGGGTCCAGTTGTTTCAGAGGCAAAAGGGCACCACGAGTGACCAGGATCCAAGTTATCATTCTGTTTTTCAGTGGGACCGGAATTTTGGCAACACAGAACTCTGTGGTGTCTGGAGGGAGCCGGTTCCTCAAAGCTCACTGTCTTTCCTCTATTCCCAGCTCCGCTCTGCACTGGACAAAACAGAAGAGCTCGAGGTGAGCAACGGCCACTTAGTGAAGCGTCTGGAAAAAATGAAAGCAAATAGGAGCGCACTCTTGTCCCAGCAGTAAATTCTAGCTCTGAACAAGCAGCTGGTGGGTGACTGGAGAGCATTGTTTCATAGGCTTTTCTCTGTCCTGTCTGGGAGCGCTGCTTCTTCCCCTGCCTTCTGAGAGAAGAAGACCGTGCGAGCTTGGTGCTTAGGGGGTCCCATGCCATGGCTCACCCGAGGGAGCCCCAGCAGCCACCAGGTGCCTCTGTCTGCAGACCCCTGACCCGGGCTGGGGCCGACACTCAGAACCTGCAGGTACTTCATAAGCACACGGGGCCTCGAGGGAGCTCTGCGTCTGACCACACAGCAGCCTCTGAACGCCACTGGAAATGGTGATCAAAGTAAAGACTGAGTTGGGACTTGAGTTTTTTTTCACGTGTCTTGCTGAAGATTGAGGGGAAATGTTACAGTGTTGGGACTTCCCGTCATGGCAGAATCTGCAGCTCGAGCGACTTCAGTAGTATCTCTTAGTCTACGCTTTTCATACACAAAACACTGTGGAACCACAAGCCATTACCAAGCAAAACTCTTTCACTGGAAACAAGGGGGTGGTCTAGAAGTAAAAGTGACCTTAAGAAGACTCTTTACAGGCAACAAATGAAGCTTTTCTAAGGGATTTTTGCATCAGTTCAGTCATAAGAATACTTTTTTCCAGGGTAATTAGGCAATAGCGTCACCGAAAATGACAGCTTTTCATTTGCATTATTTAATCCTTATATTTGGAATTGAAGTTGTTAACTTCTTTTAAAGAATGTACTATTAGAAAAATAAAAAATGAAATGTTGAGAGACTTCAGCAATATGGTTTTCATTTTTTTCCACTGAGAAAGAAGATCTTTAATTTTATATTAATGGTTCTGTATATTTTGGGTCATCTTTTTATTTTTTAAGACTGTCAAGTCAATTCATTTTTCTTTCCATTTAAAACAAAGGTATTTTCACAGAATGAGTGCCCTTAAAAAGTGAAGTGAAGAAGATGGTAACAGTAGAGATGACGGCAGTATGATCAGGGACAAAAGTACAAACGTTAGCACCTGCCTGTTTCTAGTGACTGTTCATATATATGTTATTTCAAATAGAGCTGGTGGAGCCAGCCAGCTTCGGGACATTAGCAAGTCAGTATCATCCAAAACCATATCTAGTCTTAACACATGGAGAATGCTGGGTGTGAGTTCAGGGTGTGTAATTAAGAAAACCCGGCCAGGCGCAGTGGCTCATGCCTGTAATCCCAGCAGTTGGAGACCAGCCTGGCCAACGTAGTGAAACCCTGTCTCTACTAAAAATACAAAAATTAGCCAGGAGTGGTAGTGTGCGCCTGTAATTCCAGCCACGCAGGAGGCTGAGGCAGGAGGAGCGCGTGAACTCAGGAGGGTGGAAGTTGCAGTGAGCCAAGATCACACCATTGCACTCCAGCCTAGGGACACTACAAGACTCCATCTCAAAAAAAAAGAAAGAAAACACTACCAGCATAATGCTAAAGATCACCAGCATCCATCCCCCAGAACTGTATGGATCCAGGATATACACAGCTGCATTGCATTAAGAAAGAGATGAAATCTCTATTAAAATAAACAGATTTTTGTATTCCTTGTGCAGAGGATGTGTACCACTGCCCACTTTGGGGCAGACAAGTTACAGGGGGCTGGGGGCCAACACTGGCCAGATGGAAACCACGGGTCAGGACAGATGAGCAAAACATGCTGGCAGGTGGGTGCCACTGGGAGACCCACACTGCACACCGGGCACCATATGAACAGGAAGGTGGAAGGAAGCTGGACGAAGCCCCTCGGGGACCCTGTCCTAACCATGCTGGATCCATCAGCAAAGGGGAGATGTTCAGTTCATTGTCTCATCCTCAAGGTTTCTTCCACATCTGGATACAAACATGTTGAACCAGGAGAATATCTATGTCACTCACAAGTAACACCAGTAGCAAACACTCATACAGCACGCAGACATGCCCGGCAGTCTGCTAATGCTTTTGGGCATTTTTCACTAGTGTAATTTTCACATATTTTCACTTGTTTCATTCACACAGAAATTTTATGAGGTAGATGCTGTTATGAAATTCACATTACAGATGAGGGAACCAGGGCCCAGGAAGGTTCAGCTGGTAAGTACGGGGCTGCAAGGCATCGATTCCCAGCTGTCTCACTGCCCTGAGAGGATGGCGTTTTTGCCAGGCGTGGTGGCTCATGCCTGTAATCCCAGCACTTTGGGAGGCTGAGGCAGGCAGTTGGGACTTAACTTTTTTTATTCATGTGTCTTGCTGAAGATTAAGGGGTAATGTTACAGTGTTGGGACTTCCTGTCATGGCAGAATCTGCAATTTGAGCGACTTCAGTAGTATCTGTCTATGCTTTTCATACACAAAACACTGTGGAACCACAAGCCATTACCAAGCAAAACTCTTTCACTGGAAACAAGAGGGTGAGGTCAGGAGATCGAGACCATCCTGGCCAACATGGTGAAACCCCATCTCTACTAAAATACAAAAAAAAAAAAAGTAGCCAAGCATGGTGGCACATGCCTGTAGTTCCAGCTACTTGTGAGGCTGAGGCAGGGGAATCACTTGAACCCGGGAGGTGGACGTTGCAGTGAGCTGACATTGCACCACTGCACTCCAGCCTGGCAGCAGAGCAAGACTCTGTCTCAAAAAGAAAAAAAGAAGATGGCATTTTCCCTATCAGTGACTCTGGGAAAGTGCCAGCTGAGAGCTGGATGGAGCCAGGCAGTTGCAGATTTTCAAACCAGCAGAAGCATCTGTTGTATTTTACTAAATGGCCCAAGCCAGATGTGGTACATGTGTTCACGAGCCTGCCTGGGCATCCACTGATCCGGCTGGCTCCCTGCACCTGCAGCCACATTTGGGAAGCACTTGCTCCCCGGTGTTGAGGATATGCAGAGGCTTAGAGTATTCCAGCTCTGTGGTCAGGGCCTTTGTCCTTGTGTCCAGGAGCCTCCAGGGCTAGCTTCTGTCACTCAAGGACCAGCAACTTGTCCCTGGACCCCAGCCCTGTACTTGCTGCCATGCCCCTTGACGCTGCTGACTAAGCACTTGCTAGTGTATATCTCCACTTACGGCCGTCCCCCCACCCATGCCTGTTCGCCCTTGCTTGCTTCTTTCTTCTCTCTGCCAGAACAGCTCTGATCACTACGTGCGGATGGCTCCTCCCTGGACCCCAGCCCTGTACTTGCTGCCATGCCCCTTGACGCTGCTGACTAAGCACTTGCTAGTGTATATCTCCACTTACGGCCGTCCCCCCACCCGTGCCTGTTCGCCCTTGCTTGCTTCTTTCTTCTCTCTGCCAGAACAGCTCTGATCACTACGTGCGGATGGCTCCTCCCTGGTCCCCAGGCGCACTGAATGCTAAGCAGGTCCTGAGCTCCCCTGGTCCTAGGTGAAGTTGCACTGCCTGCAGCTGGGTTTGGCTCTTCCAACTGTCCATCCCCACAGGTGGCACAGAAACAAAAACATCAGAGACTTGGGCAGAGAACACTGAGCTAGAGATATTTTATATTAATACTTCCTAAATCCCAGGGGTCTGCTGTATTAGTCTGTTTTTTCATGCGGCTGATAAAGACATACCTGAGACTGGGTAGTTTACAAAAGAAAGAGTTTTATTGGAAAGTGAAAGGCACGTCTCACATGGTGGCAGACAAGAGAGCTTGTGCAGGGAAACTCCTGTTTTTAAAACCATCAGATCTGAGACTCATTCACTATCAGGAGAACAGCACAGGAAAGACCCTTCCCCATAATTCAATCACCTCCCACTGGGTTCCTCTCCCAACACGTGGGAATTGTGGGAGTTAGCATTCAAGATGAGATTTGGGTGGGGACACAGCCAAACCATGTCAGCTGCTATACTGGATTTAGATGTAGGCGGCAAGAATAATGGCAGAGGAGGCTTCTTTCTGTTTGTCTAGCCATCTAGACCCACCACCACCACCACCGCAAGCACTCAGGGGTCCCACCAAGCCCTGCCTTCTGAAGACAGCGCCCGTGTCTGACACTGTGATCTTGAACAAGGTTTAGCCCCACACCTAATTCAGATGTGCAGAGTTTTTCCCCCAGCTTGAGCTGCTCTCATTTAAATTTCCGCAGCCAAACACCATCCTGCTGCCCCAGGGAAAAAGCCACTCAGCTTCATCACTCTGGCCTGTTTAGACTTCCTTCTTTGGATTTTCCTAGGCTGCCTCAGCCAGGCAGAAACTTTGTAGCAACTAAGAGCTGTAGTTCTTCACTCACGGTGGTTTTGTTAAATGTAGTTTTAAGGTAATGTGGCTTAATATTTCCACATCCATCGATGTTAATGCTTTTGCCGTTATGCCTAATTTTTGAGAACAGCAAGCCGTATGTGACTGCTCTCCTCAGCCCGTGTGCTCCTGCTGTTTTGAAGTAATCGAATGCTGTGCATGGTATTTTACCTGAGCTGCAATCTGTCGTGGACTTGAACTTCTGTTTAAGTTGAGAGCAAGAGTCCATGGCAATAAAGGAAGAACAGCCAGACAAAAAACTGCAAAAGTCTAAAACACCCTTTGGGGATGTTTTTAAAAAGAATTTGCTTTCAGGTTTCGGGACTTAATCTTCTGTTTTCATTTGGTAATTGGATATGGTTGAGTTATATTGGGTTTAAACTGTGGGCTTTCAGGTTTACTGTAATTTAGTCTTAAAATGTTTTTTACTTAAGAACTAGTGCTCTTGATAATGTGGTTGGCAACAAACCGGCAACTATTTTAGAAGTGTTATAAGACTTCATTCTTTGAGTACTGGGAAAGTGAATTCAGATCCTACCCTGAAAGCATCTTTAGGTACCAAAAGACTCAGAAAGGGATGTGTGAGAGGAGTAATTTGCAGTTATTTTACACAAACCTGATTTGCAGTGATCTGTAAGGAATTCTGCAAAACCCGGTATTACTATGTCAAGTCATTGATTTTGGTAATTGTCTGACCCTATTATTAATGAAAGAATATGGATTTGAAAATTTTTAAATTAAATAATTCATGCTGTCACAGAAATGGTATTGTTGCTCTTGTTACCCAGTGCGTCAGTGTGAAGGGATAGAGAATCTACTAATTTAATTATCACTGGGGGGGTGTCTTTTTTTTTTTTTTGAGACGGAGTTTCGCTCTTGTTACCCAGGCTGGAGTGCAATGGCGCAATCTCGGCTCACCGCAACCTCTGCCTCCTGGGTTCAGGCAATTCTCCTGCCTCAGCCTCCTGAGTAGCTGGAATTACAGGCACGCGCCACCGTGCCCAGCTAATTTTTTGTAATTTTTAGTAGAGACGGGGTTTCACCATGTTGACCAGGATAGTCTCGATCTGTTGACCTCGTGATCCACCCACCTCGGCCTCCCAAAGTGCTGGGATTACAGGCTGGGTGTCTTTACTTTGATGAGGATGACACAGATGTATCAGAGCTTTGTGAATCAGCCGGGTGTTTTCAGTGACAAACAACACATAGCAGGCGTGCATTCGTCACAAATATACATGTCTTCCGAGGTGGAGCCACTTTAAAGTGTAAGTTTTGTCTTGTATGTAAAGTGGATACAAGCATATGTTGTGTGTGTGGATACAAGCGTATGTTTAAAACTGCAAGATTTTTACTTGCTAGGGAATCTGTTTTAATATAGTGGTTTGGCCTCTGATTATTTATAGGCTTTATAAATTTTAGAATCAAGTTCAATTTTTTTTTTTTTTTTTTTGAGACGGCGTTTTGCTCTTGTTACCCAGGCTGGAGTGCAATGGCCCGATCTCAGCTCACCGCAACCTCCGCCTCCTGGGTTCAGGCAATTCTCCTGCCTGAGCCTCCTGAGTAGCTGGGACTACAGGCACGCCACCGTGCCCAGCTAATTTTTTGTATTTTTAGTAGAGACGGGGTTTCACCAGGTTGGCCAGGATGGTCTCGATCTCTTGACCTCGTGATTCACCCGCCTCGGCCTCCCAAAGTGCTGGGATTACAGGCGTGAGCCAATTAACATTTTTTCAAAGTTGAGAAATCCTTTTAAACAGGATGTATCTGAAGTATTAATCAGACTATCTTTCTTACATTAAATAACTCATCTGCAACTAAAGAAAGAATGTTGGGTCAGTTGATCTTTAGTATTGTTAAAAAGTTTTTGTATTATACAGGCAATTGTTCAGTGGCTTAACTAGAGATCCTTTATATGAAATATCTTAGTTTTCCCTTCATAACTTTCTAACAAAATATCCCCAACTGAAATAAGTTTTTATTATCTCTCCCTCTAAAATGATTTTCTTTTTTGTGCAAGGATGCAATCCATTTCATTGTTGCCCAGAATTACAGACTCAGATCCTATAAAACATCACTTAAAAATTTGTGGGGAGGGGGTGCTGGGCATGGTGGCTCATGCCTATAATCCCAGCACTTAGAGAGGCTGAGGTGGGAAAATGGCTTGAGCCCAGGATTTGAGACCAGCCTGAACAACATAATGAGACCTTGTCTCTACAAAAAATTAAAAAAAAATTAGCCAAGTGTGGTGGCACATGCATGCAATTCCAGTACTAGGGAGGCTGAAGTGAGAGGTTCACCTGAGCCCAGGAGGCCGAGGGTGCAGTGAGCCAAAATCATGCCACTCAGTGTGGGCAACAGAGTGAGTCCCTGTCTCAAAATAAATTTTTTTAAGTTTTTGGACATTTAATTATAAATTCAGGTTACTAATTTTTTCAATTCCATTTGGACTATTGAGAAGAAATTTTTTACGAAATTCATTGTGTATTATTTATGATTGTGTGACAAATTAACCAAAAACTTATCAGCTTAACAAATATTTATTATCTCATAAATAAATTCTGTGGATCCTGTGGGTCAGGAGTCTGGAAGTGGATTAGCTGGGTAGTTCCGACTCAGGGTCTCTAAGAAAGCTGCCAGCCAGGGAAACAGTCATGGGAAGGCTTCACTGGGAGTGGAGAATCTGCTCCAAGCTCTTTTATGTCTTTGCCAAGACTCCTCATTGGCTGAGACCTGAGTTCCACACCACAGGGACCGTGGACCTCTCCATAGGTGGCTCATGACCTGGCAGCTTGTTTCCTCCAAAGTAGAAATGAGACAGAGAGAGACAGAGACAGAGAAAGGCAGAGAGAGAGGGAGAGAGAGACAGAGAAAGACAGAGAGAGAGAGAGGGAGGGAGGGAGGGAAGGAAAGAGAGAGAAGGAGAAAGAGAGAGGGAGAGAAAGAAGAAGAGAGAGCGAGAGAGAATAGGAAAAAGAGAGAGCACGCGTGACAGAGGGAGAACTGAAGGTGGAAACCAGTCTTTTTAAACCTAATCTTGGAAGTAACAGCTCATCACTTCGGATATTCAAGGGGAGAGAAATTAGCTCCATTTCTTAAGGAGAAGAGTATAAAAAAATTCAGACGTGCTTTTTAAACCGCCACACTATGTTTTCACTGAAATGCCTCTTCTCATGATATTTTCTCTTACTATTATCTTTGAACATTTGTTGTATAACACACCAGCTACATTTCATGTTTTTCTTGCCATGAAGCTGCAATTGCTATTCGTTGTGGAATTTGTAACAAGCCTTCTCCCAGGCTCCGTCTCTTTATCATTCCAGTTAGTGTTCCCTCCTGTGTCTCTGACTTGATTCTATATCGGTAGCATGTCCATAGTTACTTTTGAACAAAAAAAAATTTAATTATGGTCAAAATAAACCTAAGTATTCCAATTTCAATACTACATATGATTTAATGTATATTACTGTAACTTGTGCTGTCTCCATGTAACATTCAAATAGACAGATTGTGATGTTACATTGATACATAGAAAAAAATCCTCACTGAATCGATCCTCTGACACCACATAGATGTGTTTATGTATAATAATAGGAATGACCAACCTGCCTGACTAACACACTGTAATACACAGTCAAGTCATACACGATGCTCCAGTGAAAGTGAAATGTAGCCCCACCGAAACAATAAAGCCAAAGAGGAGGGCCAAAGAGTTCTGCTGACACCACATCACATTTGAAGTTTATGAAGCATCAAACTACCCTGACCACCCTATCTAAAACTGCCAATCTGGTCAGGCATGATGGTGCATGCCTGTAATGGCACTGTGGCGATTGCCTGTAATTCCAGCTACTCGGGAGGCTGAGGCATGAGGGTCACTTGAACCCAGGAGGCAGAGGTTGCAGTAAGCTGAGACTGCACCACTGGACTCCAGCCTGGGTGACAGAGTGAGACTCTGTCTCAAAAAAAATAAAACGCAATTCCAACCCTTCAACAATTCCTGTCCCCTTTCCTGCTGCGTTTTTCTCAACCCAGCTCTGTCTAACACACAATAAATTTCCCTTTACTGCCTGTCGTCCCCTGCTGGAATGGAAGCTCCGTGGTCGATGGTAGGGAGCTGAGTGTGGACCCAGGTTGGAGATGTTGATTAGGAGTTGTCAGCAAAGATACCGTTTTCACATCTTGGGACTAGACTTTCTTAGAGGAGGGTGTAACTAAGTAGAGGGCGCAGGAAGCTCCTGGAACAATCTAAAAGGGATTCGATAGAAGAGAAGAGGCGAGGACACGGCCCTGAGGATGATCAGCAAAGGGTCACTTAATAAGAGATGCAAACAGTGACAGAGAAAAATCCGAAAGCAGTGCAGCTTACAAACCCAAGGTTTCTGACATCAACTCAACCCCGTGCCTCCCTCCCACCTGCCCCCACCAGCATATTCCTCTTCCCCAGATCCTCAGCAATAGAAGCGCACCTTCATCCACACCACCAGCCTGGTCAGAAGCCTCGGTGTTATGTTGGCCCTTTCCTCTCCCACTTCCCCCTCCACTCTCATCCTATCAATTCCGATTAAGATCTCTCAGGTCTGTCCTCTTCCATCACCATTCACCAACACCCCTGGACCAGCTGTCATCATTAGCAACCCGTCCTCCCTGGTCTTCCCAGTTTCAGTCTTATTCACACTTCTAATCCATGAGACTAAACTTTTGAAAAACATGATTACATCACCACCCCCTCTCCAACTATAATCATATTTGTTCTTTCCGATAACCCATTGAAGTGGGTACTCTTATACCTCCATTTTATAAAAGGAATACTAAAAAAATTAGCTGGGCATGGTGGCACACATTACTTGGGAGGCTGAGGCAGGAAGATGACTTGAGCCCAGGGGTTAGAGGCTACAGCAAGCTATGATCACCACTGCACTCCAGACTAAAAAAAAAGAAAGAAGAAGGAAAGCAAAAGAAATAAAGGGGGGAGGGTCCTAGAGTAATACGATTTTGGCCCTGATCACAATCACTCTACTCCACTGTGGGGTCAGGAGCCATGTCTGTCTTGCTCAGCACCAGGGCTCAGTGCTTAGAACACTGCCTGGTACACAGTGTTCAGGAGGAGATAGCTGGTGGTGTGACTTCGTTGTCATGACTACTAATATTACTGTCAGTCATGTGTTTCCCAATATGTTTTTCATGAACCACTAATTTCTTGGAATGTTAGTAGGGTTCTAAGTAAATAGCTCTATAAACAAGTAGCCTCTGGTAACAGTTTAACAGGTGATGAGTTTGCTTGAGAAACTTCTGTCATTGGGATTCCTTAAGAGGGAGACAGATTAGGTAACATTTCACAGACTTTTATCATGGAACCTGTTTCTTCACAGAGCCTTCTGGGATCAGGGCTCTGCAGAACACATTAGGAAATGCTCTTCCAGCCTCAAGATCAGGCACAAGCGGGTACGCTCCTGGCCTGAGTCCCTGCTCCCAAGCCTGCCTCCAGGTGGACCTCACCATCCCTCCCTGCAACGCTGCTCACAGTCCAGAGAGCAAAATTCCATTCTCCTCCCACTGCAGAAAGCCTTGGAAGCTGCAGATGTGGGCATGTGAGGCATATGTCTGCTTAAGAGGACCAACTCAGGAGGATCTTCGGCTGTTCTTCAGGTGTGGCCACTACGTTTCAAGACGACCAGCGAAACTACAGCTTCATTCACTGAACCACTCATGCCTTACCCTCTTCATCAAGATTTCTTTGTTTCACCATTTTTCCTACTTTCAGAGCCTTAGGTTCTACTGTCTCGGGAGCTGGTTTATCCAAATATATGAAGGTAGAAGCAGAAGGGTTGATTCTCAAACTTTCATAAATGAGAATAATATACTTCTTATGTTATTGATTTGCTCGTAGCCTTCAGGACATTTTTGACCAAACTTATTAAGATGTTTATGGGGGCTGGGGACGGGGTGAAGAACAGGAAGAGTTTTGATGGTCTACTCTCTGCTGAAGCCCAGCCTTACTTATCAACCTAGATGGGAAGCCACAGATCCTGAAAAGATTTCATAAAGACAAGGTAGACAGAAATAGAAGGGTAACTCTGCAATATTGTTAAAAATAGTATCTCAACGGTGGCTCACGCCTGTAATCCCAGCACTTTGGGAGGCCGAGGTGGGTGGATCACGAGGTCAAGAGATCGAGACCATCCTGGTCAACATGGTGAAACCCCGTCTCTACTAAAAATACAAAAACTTATCTGGGCATGGTGGCGCGTGCCTGTAATCCCAGCTACCCAGGAGGCTGAGGCAGGAGAATTGCCTGAACCCAGGAGGCGGAGGTTGCGGTGAGCCGAGATGGAGCCATTGCACTCCAGCCTGGGAGACGAGAGCAAAACTCCATCTCAAAAAAAAAAAAAAAAATTGTATCTCAAACAGTTAACATCACATTTGCTAGAAAAACAGCAAATTGATACATTTACATTTAAATCCAGAAGAAAAAAAGATGACTTGAAGCCCTATACTTTAGCACTGTTGTAAAGTTTTAGACAACACAGCAAAACACAAAATAGTAATAAGATACAATATTGGAAAATGGGCAACATAAGTACTGTTTGTACTCAATTGCAAGACTATAGAAGGTAAGGAGAATTGCTTAAAATACTAGGGTGTGTGACCGATGTACAGAAATCAATAGCGTTCCTGTACATCAAAACTGACCAGTTAATTTATTTATTTATTTATTTATTTTTAAATTGTATTTATTTATTTATTTATTTTTGAGACAGAGTTTTGTTTTGTCGCCAGGTGCCAGGCTGGAGTGCAATGGCGCGATCTCCGCTCACTGCAACCTCCGCCTCCTGGGTGCAAGCAATTCTCCTGCCTCCGCCTCCTGAGTAGCTGGGACTACAGATGTACACCACCACGCCCAGCTAATTTTTTATATTTTAGTAGAGACAGGGTTTCACTATGCTGGCCAGGATGGTCTTGATCTCTTGACCTCGTGATCCTCCCACCTCGGCCTCCCAAAGTGCTGGGATTACAGGCTTGAGCCACCGCGCCCGAATGGCTGACTAAAGATTAGTTCATTAGGATCTCATAATCACAAACAAAAAACACTCAAAACCTCCCCCACAAACTGAAACAATAGTAGTAATCCTAAGAAATAGAAGAAACTGCATTAGGAAGTCTATACATTCTGCTGAGATACAAGATATGAAAAATTATAAAAAGATGGTAAGAATAAATATCACAAAGATGTAACTTTCTCTCACATTTATAGGTTTACTACATTTCTTATGAAAACCCCTTTTCATTTTTGGGGGGAGGTAATCTCACAAAATTATTCTTTTTTCTTTCTTTCTTTTTTTAAGACAAGGTCTCATTCTAACTCAGGCCGGAGTGCAGTGGCGTGATCAGAGCTCACTGCAGCCTCAAACTCCTGGCCTCAAGCACCCCTCCTGTCTCACCCTCCAAAAGTGCTGGGATTACAGGCGTGAGCCCCCACACCCGGACAACAACAAAATTATTCTAATATTCATCTGAAAGTTAAAAAAAAAAACCAACATTGCAATTAGACTAGATGATTCTGATAAAACGACAGTTGAGGGGGCCTCTGCCAGGTATTTTTAGTGTTACAAAGGTACAAGGATAGACAGGTCCCTGCAATGGGACGGTGCAGCTTTGCTCAAAAGGGCTCGGCTGCTCTGCTCTGCTTTATTTTCTGCATTCCCTGAGGATTCCCAGGGGGTGGCTTCCGTGATTGAGACTGCTCTACAAACACGTCACCCTTTTCTGCATCCTGTCTGTTCCAGTAAGCTGTGTGGCATCAGTTAGACTGATCTTTCTTTGATAAATGCTGTAAGCTTTTCATTCCATGGCCTGCCTGATGCATAGCAAGACCTCAGTAGGTGTTTGTGGAATAAAAAATTGTAACGGCTTCTCCGTACAAAGGTTAAAAATGTAAAAAGGCACCACGGTCTATGTGGGAGGGTATCTCCATGGTTTCTCTCTACAGATAGCTCCCAGAAAACATCCACAGTGAGGCTGTGAGAAATGGATTATAGGAGATTCCTATTTTCTTTTTCACCTTTTCTGCACTTTCTACATTAAACACATGTGACTTTAATAACGTTAAAATATTTAAAAGTTATAAGCAAAAAAATTAAGTGTAAAAAAATCCAATCATAAAAGGCAAGTAAAAGCTATTCTGTGGCTGGGCATGGTAGCTCACGCCTGTAATCCCAGCACTGTGGGAGGCCAAGGTGGGCGGATCACTTGAGGTCAGGAGTTCAAGACCAGCCTGGGCAACACCCCATCTCTAAAAAAGATAGCTGGGTGTGGTGGAGTGCACCTGTAATCCCAGCTACTTGAGAGGCTGAGGCAGAATTGCTTGAACCCAAGAGACGGAGGTTACAGTGAGCCGAGATCTCACCACTCCACTCCAGCCTGGGTGACAAAGACTGTGTCTCAAAAAAAAAAAACCTATTGTGTGAATATGATTATTCTGAACTTGAGCTGGGGTAAGAATCTCTAATATCACTGAAAATAAATGGCAAAGAAACTGATGGATTTCATAAAAATGTATAATTTCACATTAAAACAATATAATCCCCAAATCAATTACATAAGTCCAAATGTGGTAGAACTCCCTGGCAGAAAAGGCAAAGCCACCAGCTCCATACACAGACACAGGAAACTCGGACCAAGAGGGGCAAGGGTCCCATGCCCTAGGACCAGTGTGTAGTGTCCAGAGACAGTGTCAAAGAAACTCAAAGGGGGCCAGGTGTGGTGGCTCACACCTATAATCCCAGCACTTTGGGAGTCTGAGGTGGGTGGACCACTTGAGGTCAGGAGTTCTAGACCAGCCTGGCCAACATGGTGAAACCCTATCTCTACTAAAAATATAAAAATTAGCTGGGTGTGGTATAGGCACCTATAATCCCAGCTACTTGGGAGGCTGAGGCAGGAGAATCACTTGAACTTGAGAGGTGGAGGTTGCATTGAGCTGAGATGGTACCACCTCACTTTAGCCTAGGCAACAGAACAAGACTGTCTCAAAAACAAAACAAAGCAAAACAAAATACCTCAAAGGGCCCAGAGGAAGCCACAAGGACACCAGCTGAAGTCACTTAAGTGGGAATGTTTCTTCCCCTTGCAGTAGCAGGTGTCTCTCACGCAAACAGTCCACTCGCCCGTCAACCCCCCTCGATGCCAACACCAGGCAGCCCCTCCTGCCGCCTGCCTGTAAGCACAGCATCATCGTCAGGCACAGCTTACTTTTTCTGTAGCCTGGTGACACATGTGATGTCTGTGCTTGTAACACTACATCTCATCTCTATTCCTCCAATCCCAGTACTCCTCCCTAAGGATGGCATGATCACGTCTTCGATGGTTTGAAAGGTTGACATGAAAGATTTGGTTCCTTCTGTGTTGTACCCGCCCACAGGGTGGAGAGGAGACCAACAGTGAAATGAGCATTTGGCAAATGTCTGTTCAGCAGAGGAATTTCTCCAAATTCTAACTGTGCTGGAGCAGTCACAGGAGAAACGCCAAGGGCCTAGAGTAGAGTGTAGTTTCCAGCTGTCTTGACATGAGGGCTGCCGGCCCATGGACAGACACACTTCCAGAGCCACCCCTTCCAGGGTCACCATGGGCCAGTCCTGCTCCAGATGCCATCTGCCCAGCAACCCAGGGGACAGTGTCCAGCCTCCTAACATGAGCCTCAATCTGAAGCCCTTTCTATAACAGAGGTCCGACCTCATGATCTCATCAGCAGCTCTGGCCTGCTGCTGCCATGGCCGCTCTCTCCAGCCACTGGCATTAACTTCAAATGACACAGGGACTTTCAAATGAAATCTACTGCACAAGGACAGGCCATGTCATTTTAAGAGGCACTCGAAAGCACTTTCGTAATGGCAAGATTTGCAGTAAGTCTATTACATCATCCCAAGATCCATGCTCACAGTCCACTATCCACCACTGCCTCCTCAGCCCCTGGCCCGGGGCAGGTCAGTAGCAATCTGCTGAATAAATGAATGGATTGAATGAATGAATGAAGTGCATTTCAGAGGCTGCAGCCTCATTTGAGGGGACAATTTGGGGACAGGTGCAGTTTTAGAGCCCCTCCTCTCTCTGCCACCTATCCAAAGTCCTCTGTGACTCAACAATCATGTGCATGATCACACTAATAAGCAAATGAAGCCATCTGCAGTGCCATCCCATCCCCACCCCTTCAGGACTGTGTCCTTTTGTGCAGGTTTAAATTCCCTATCAGGGATGAGACTAGGCACAAAAATATAAGGATGGGGGGGAGATGCAAAAACTCAGTAATTGAATATTTTAATGCAATCACTTAAAAAATCGAAATTAACACAAAAAATCCATGATGAATAAAATATTCAAATTTTATTTTATTTTAGACGGAGTCTTGCTCTGTCACTATCCAGGCCGTAGATCAATGGTGGTATCTCGGTTCACTGCAACCTCCACCTCCCAGGTTCAAGCGATTCTCCTGCCTCAGGCTCTCAAGTAGCTGGGGTTATAGGTGCCCGCCACCATGCCCCCCTAATTTTTGTATTTTTAGTAGAGACAGGGTTTTGCCAAGTTGGCCAGGCTGGTCTCGAACTCCTGACTTCAGGTGATCCATCTGCCTCAGCCTCCTAAACTTCTGGGATTACAGGCGTGAGCCACCGTGCCAGGCCCAGAATATTCCTTTTTTTTTTTAAAGACAGAGTCTCACTCCTCTGCCCACGCTGGGGTATAGTGGCGCCATCTCCGGTAACGGCAACCTCTGCCTCCCGGGCTCAACCAAATTTTAAATGAAAACAGGACCAGTCACAGAGCCATTTTAGAGTCTGAAGTGAAAGAAAAATTTCGGACTGATTTTTTTTTTTCATTACTTTTGACATTTTTTAGAGGCTGCACTAAAATATGATTTACCTTGATTGCTACGATTTGGGCAGCCTCTTAAATCCTTCCCCGTGACAAATGCCTCCCTGGCCTCACCCTAGTCGCGGCCCGACGGTACTTCCAGCAGGATGTGCAGAGGACAAACCCAACCCCGGGAGGGACCGCGCAGCCTGGGAAACAGCCCGGCAGCGAGGCCGGGCCCCAGTCCCGCCACTGAGGGCCGAGGAGTCGGCCTGTTCCGGCCCCAACGAGGGGCAGTCTGGCCTCCGCTGGCAGGAGCAGCGCTTCCAAGTATTTTCACATGGTGGCTTTTCAGAGCTGCGGGGTCCCGACGATGGCTTCAGGCAGGAAAGCGGGAAAGTCTCGGGGGCAGCTCTGCGCTCCGAGCCCGCGGTCCGCACACTCTCTTCTACGTTGCGCAATACTCAGATGGACGGTCTCCTTCCCCCGCTTTGGCGCCCTTCATGCTGGGCCAATCACAGTGCCGCACTTTTTATACCGACCAATAGGAGCTCGCGCCGGGCGGGTCGCCGGCGGCCGTTACCCGACAGGCGCCGGGGCTGCTCCAGTGGTGCCACGGGCTCGGAGCCGACGCGGAGAGGCGGCAGCGGCGGCGGCCGTCGAGCGGCTCCGAGGTGCAACGGACGGAGACGCAGCGCGGCAGGTCGGGCGGGGAGGCCGGAGAGGGCAGAGGCCGTGGGCTCGAGCGGTTGGGGATGGCGAACCCCGCGTGTGGCCGGTCCCGGTGGCGAGGCCCGTCCCGCCGAGGCACGCGGGGACCCCGAACAGCGGCATAGGCGAGGCCAGCGAGGCGGGCGGGGGGCGGACGCGTTCCTCCGGCGGCCCCGCAGTCCTGGCGCCCTCACAGCGGGTGCCAACGCCGCAAAAGTGCGTCTCCAGCCAAGCGGCGGCGCCGGTCTCCGAAACGCGCTTCCGTCCCCGGGGAAAGCTAGAAATTCGCACACAGGCTTATTCTGGCAGCGGAGGCCGATGAAGCGGCTGCCGCGGCGGCGGGGACTCTAGTGAGAGGGGGACGGCAGGTTCACCGCGGACCCAGGCGGAGGATGTCCTGCAGGACAGCATGGCTCCTCGGCTAGTGTGACGGGCCGGACGGTTTCCCCAAGAGACGCGCGTTTGACACCGGATCCGAGTGGAGCGTGAATTAAACGTGGGGTGGGCGTGGGGTGGGCGTGGGGTGGCGGGCGAGAGAACGCACCGGGCCGGACTCTCTTTTTTTTTTTTTTTTTTTGAGACGGAGTTTCGCTCTTGTTACCCAGGCTGGAGTGCAATGGTGCGATCTCAGCTCACCGCAACCTCCGCCTCCTGGGTTCAGGCAATTCTCCTGCCTGATTCTCCTGAGTAGCTGGGATTACAGGCACGCGCCACCACCCCCAGCTAATTTTTTGTATTTTTAGTAGAGACGGGGTTTCACCATGTTGACCTGGATGGTCTCGATCTCTTGACCCCGTGATCCACCCGCCTCGGCCTCCCAAAGTGCTGGGATTACAGGCGTGACCACCGCGCCCGGCCCTGACTTTGTAAGGAGATGGAAAGGAGGGTGTATCTGGAAGACGCAGAGTGCCGGGGTTTACACACAGCCCGACGGTTCTAAGGTTTGACAGGAGTTACTCGGATTGGAGTCTGTCTAAGAACAGTGAGGGCCCGTGGCTGATCCGATAAGCATTTAGAATACTCAAGTATTGGCGATAACTCAAGTACGCGGTCTCCTTCCCGCGCGTTCGCGCCCTCATGCTGGGCCAATCACAGTGCCGCACTTTTTATGCTGACCAATAGGAGCTCGCTGTTGCTCTAGCCAGTTGGGAGGTGATCGCCTGCACAGCAGTGCGAGTCGGGAGTTAAAATTGACAAGACCTCGGGGATAATAAGGGAGGTGTCAAGGGCAAGTCCTGTGATTTCTGGCTGAGATCTGGCAATACTATTCCCTGGCGTTTAGTACACTGTAGGAAATTCTGTGGTAAGTGAGAACCCGAAGAATATAATAAAAATGGGCATGTACCTAGGAGTGGAATTGCTGGATCATGTGTTCTGTATTTAACTTTCTGAGAAACTAACTGCCAGACTTCTCCAGAGTGGCTTCACCGTGTTACATTCCCACCAGCAACGGATGAAGGTTCTGATTTCGCCATGACCTGCTCGACACTGTCTGCTATCGTTATCCTACTGGGTGTAAAGTGGTATCTTGTGGTTTTGATATGCATTTCCCTCATGACTTGATATATTGAGCATATTTTCATGTGTTTATTGGCCATTCATATATCCTCTTTGGAGAAATGCTTCTTCCAGTCCTTTGCTTATTCTTAAAATTGGGTTCTTTGCCTTTCTGTCGTTCAGTTGTGAGAGTTCTTTCTATATTCTAGATAATACACCTTTATCACACAAATGATCTGCAAGTACTTCTGTTATGCTGAGATTTTCTCTTTTGTAAACGTTTTTAACTTTGGATGTCCTTAAGAATGAAGCTTGCAAACACACTGCAGATTTTAGTGAATGCAGATTTGAATGCAGAATCAGATGTGAATGAGAATCCAGCTTGAGATAGTATTGCTCTTCTCACCAATTTTTTGAAAATACGGTTTTTTGTGGGTTTCCTGTTTTTTGAGACAGATTTTTGCTCTCATTTCCCAAGCTGGAGTGCAATGTTATGATCTCAGCTCACTGCAACCTCTGCCTCCCGGGTTCAAGTGATTCTCTTGCCTTAGCCTCCCATCTAGCTGGGATTACAAGCATGTGCCACGATGCCTGGCTAATTTTGTATTTTTAGTAGAAATGGGTTTCTCCATGTTAGTGAGCCTGGTCTCGAACTCCTGACCTCAGGTGATCTGCTGGCCTCAGCCTCCCAAAGTGATGGGATTACAGGTGTGAGCTGCCATGCCCAGCCGAAAATATGTTTTTAATCTAAGATTTTACTTAAGTAATGAATATTGTCTCTGATTAAATTAATAAATATTTGAAAATGTTGTTTTAATTTCGAATATGGTAAGTATTATTACTCAAATTAAAAAAAATACTCCTTGGGGTTCTCAATACTTTTTTTTTGAAGACAGTTTCACTTTTGTTGCCCAGGCTGGAGTACAATGGTGCATGCCTCCCAGATTCAAGCGATTCTCCTGCCTCAGCCTCCTGAGTACCTGGGATTACAGGTCCCTGCCACTGTGTCCAGCTAATTTTTTGTATTTTTAGTAGAGACGGGGTTTCACCATGTTGGTTGGGCTGGCCTCAAACTCCTGACCTCAAGTGATACACCCACCTCAGCCTCCCAGAGTGCTGGGATTACAGGTGTGAGCCACTGCACCTGACCAGGGTTCTCAATGCTTTTTAAGAATATGAAGAGCTGGCTGGTTGCAGTGGCTCAAGCCTGTCATCCCAACACTTTGGGAAGATGAGGCAGGTGGATCCCATGAGCTAGGAGACCAGCCTGGGCAGCATGCTGAAACCCTGTCTCTACAAAAAAAATTATCCAGGCATGGTGCCACATGCTCATAGTTCAGCCACTTGGGAGGCTGAGGTGAGAGGATCATCTGACCCCAGGGAGGTGATCCTGACCTACAGTGAGCTGTGTTCCTGCCATAGCACACCAGCCTCCAGCCTGGGAAACAGAGTGAGACCCTGACTTAGAGAGAGAGAGAGAGTGTGTGTGTGTTATTTTGAACAATCAAATATATCAAATATGTATATATTTTAACGATCTTGGCCCACTGCAACCTCCACCTCCTGGGCTCAAGTAATCCTCCCACTTTAGCCTCCTGAGTAGCTGGAAACACAGGCTCACACCACCATGCCCAACTAATTTCTTGTATTTTTGTTAGAGACAGGGATTTCACTGTGTTACCTAGGCTGGTCTGGAACTCCTGAGCTCAAGCAATCCACCTGCCTCAGCCTCCCAAAGTGCTGGGATTACAAGTGTAAGCCACCGCACCTGGCCAGACTAGTTCATTTTTACACAAAACAACTCTAGTTATCATCTAAGAAGAAGGAATGGTTCTTATCGTGTAGCCATCCCATATTTGTCCTCTTAAATTGGGATGCTCTGTGCCCTTCTCTGCCTTTTAGCCTGCATAGCCTCTACTTGACCCATAATTTACTTTTTTTGATAAGTTTTTCCTTACCTTTATTAATGCAACCATGCTGTACAATTATTGTCAACTTGATTGTCTTTATTTAACCCCAACTGTCTTATATAAGTTTGTGAACCCCAAAGTAGGTACAGGTTATATTTTTCTTGGTCAGAATTTTAGTTTTTAATTTCTTCTTTTCCTCTTTTCTGGCAAGGGGTTGAACATAAAATTAATTGCTCTTTAAATACAACTAGCAGTTTGAAAATTTTCAAATGCATTTTTTTTTTTTTTTTTTTTTTTGAGACGGAGTTTCGCTCTTGTTACCCAGGCTGGAGTGCAATGGCGCCATCTCGGCTCACCGCAACCTCCGCCTCCTGGGTTCAGGCAATTCTCCTGCCTCAGCCTCCTGAGTAGCTGGGATTACAGGCATGCGCCACCATGCCCAGCTAATTTTTTGTATTTTTAGTAGAGACGGGGTTTCACCATGTTGACCAGGATGGTCTCGATCTCTTGACCTCGTGATCCACCTGCCTCAGCCTCCCAAAGTGCTGGGATTACAGGCTGAGCCACCGCGCCCGGCCCAAATGCATTTTTGAGCATGTTACATTTTATCCTTTCTGTTAAGATCAAATACTCAAGGAGTCCTTCCTCCAGTGGCTAGCTCTTGCTTACTCATCATTCAGATCTGAGGTTAGATAACACTCTGAAAGGCCTTAGTCTAATCCTTAGTTAGACTAGGTTAAGTCTTACGTATTTCCCATACCACGTTGTGTTTCTCAAAATATCCAGATTGTAGGAATTTCTTAGGGCAGGGGTTTCCAACCCTCAGCCTGAGCTCTGCCTCCTGTCAGATCAGCAGTGGCATTAGGTTCTCATAGGAACTCGAACCCTGTTGTGAATGAACTGTGCATGTGAGGGACCTAGCTTGTGTGCTACCTATGAAAATCTAACTTATGCCTGATGATCTGAGGTGGAACAGTTTCAGCCCAAAGCCACTACCCCACCTCCATCCCTCCATTCCATGGAAAAATTATCTTCCACAAAACTGGAATCTGGTGCCAAAAAGGTTGGGGACTATTATCCTCATGTATTGTTTCTGGGCCCCAAATTAGGCTGTCAAATCTGTATTTTTAATGAGCAACCCAAGTGATTTTTATATCAGGTAAGTCTGGGAAAAGATACTCTAAATTTGTAGATTTATATGCATCCGCCCCACTTTTGGAAATTGTATGTCTGTTGTGCTTCATAGAGCCAGTGACTGATCACCTCTGTGTCTCAACACTTAACATATGACTTAGCAAATACAGGCTCAGTCATTATTGAATAATATATTAAAGAGTGATTCTCCAATGGTATTCATCTCTGAAACTGGAAATGTAATTGCTTGGTAATAGGGTAGACATATATTTAACATCATTAGAAATGGTTTTAACAATTTGTATTCCCTCAAGCAATGCATAAGAATTTTAGTTTGTCCACATTCTCACCAATATCTGGTGTTAATACTCTTTTCCAAAGCCATTTTGGCTGGGTGCAGTGGCTCATGCCTGTAATCTCAGCACTTTGGGAGGTCGAGGTTGGTGGATCACTTGAGATCAGGAGATCAAGACCAACCTGACCAACATGGTGAAACCCCATCTCTACTAAAAACACAAAAATTGGCTGAGCATGATGGCGCTCACCTGTAGTCCCAGCTACTCAGGAGGCTGAGGCAAGAGAATCACTTTGACCTGGGAGGGAGGTGGGAGTTGCAGTGATCCAAGATCATACCACCGCACTCCAGCCTGGGTGACAGAGCAAGACTCTCTCACTCTCACACACACACACACTCTCTCTCTCTCACACACACACCCCATTTTAAGCCATTCTTTTTTCTTTTTTTTTTTCGAGCTAGCTGAGATCTTATTTTGGACCAAAAAAAAAAGCAATTGAATTGTTTTGCAGCTGGAGGCATGGGCAAGGGGGTCCCCAGGCAGTAAACTCCCCGCCGGTGGGCTGAGGGCTAGGGCTGAGCGTCAGGTGGGTCTCCTGTTCCCTGTGCTCCCCTATACAGCAGCCTCCCTCCTGGGCTCTGGGGCAGCCTCAGGAGGGGAAGGCTGGAAGGGGCTGTTGCAGCTGTTCACTTGGGCAGGACGTCAGAGGACTCGGACACCAGCCTTGCATCGCGGGTCTCAATCTTCTTCACAACCACAGCCTTGGTGGAGCTGGTGCGGCTGAAGGAGCTGGAGCCCGTGACAGAGCCAAAGCTGGAGCCCAGGCCGTAGCTGAGGCCGGGGCTTGTGAGGCCCCCATAGGCAGAGCTCAGACCACCTGCATAGCCGCTGGTGGTCTTCGTGTGGATACTCATGTTCTGCATCCTGGACTCCAGCCGGCTCTCCTCGCCCTCCAGTAGCTTGCGGTAGGTGGCGATCTCGATGTCCAGGGCCAGTTTGACATTCATCAGCTCCTGGTACTCACGCAGCTGCCATGCCATGTCCTGCTTGGCCCGCTGCAGGGCAGACTCCAGCTCCTTTTGCTTGGCATGAGCATCCTTGAGTGCCCGCTCCCTGTGCTCCTCAGCATCTGTAATGGCGGCCTCCAGGGAAGCCCTCTGACCTTTGAGGCCCTCGATCTCAGCCTGGAGCCGGCTGATGTTCCGGTTCATCTCGGAGATCTCAGTCTTCCTACGCCACAGGTCATCCTGGTGCTTCCCAGCTAGCATCCGCAGCTCCTCCTACTGGATCTGGTATAGGCTCTCTGCCTCAGCCCAGCTGCGGTTGGCAATCTCCTCATACTGCGCCTTGACCTCAGCGATGGTGCCGTCCATGTCCAGGGAGTGGCTGTTGTCCGTGGACAGCACCACAAATGTGTTGGAGATCTGGGACTGCAGCTCCCGGTTCTCCTCTTCATACAGCTGCCTGAGGAAGTTGACCTCATCAGTCAGTCCTTCCAGGCGAGACTCCAACTCTACCTTGTTCATGTAAGCTTCATCCACATCCTTCTTGATGGGGACAAATTCATTCTCCATCTCTGTACGTGATCTCTTCCTCATACTTGTTCTTGAAGTCCTCTACCAGCCCCTGCATGTTGCCAGGCTCCGCCTCCAGCTTCAGCTTCTCCTGGCCCAGAGTCTCCAGCTGCCGCCTCAGGTTGTTGATGTAGCTCTCACACATGCTGTCCATGTTGCTCCTAGCTGTTTTCTGCTGCTGCAGGAAGCTCCACTTGGTCTCCAGCATCTTGTTCGGCTGCTCCAGGAACCGCACCTTGTCGATGAAGGAAGCAAACTTGTTGTTGAGGGTCTTGATCTGCTCCTTCTCCTGGGTACGCACGGCCTGGATGTTGGGGTCCACATCCACTTTAATGGGGTTCAGCAGGCTCTGGTTGATGGTGACGGCGGTGATGCCTCCCATGCCTATGCCACTGGCCCCAGCATAGCCTGCACCCAGGCCACCCCGGAAGCCACTGCTGCTCACTCGGGAGAAGCTCGAGGAGCTCAAGCGAGCACTGGGCCCACTCGTGAAGGAGCTGGGGCCAGAGGCGGACACCCTGTAGGGCTTCTGGGTCACCCTGATGGACATGGTGGAGGCAGGAGTGGAGGCAGGTGGGCTGAACCAGAGAGAGATTCCAGAAGGAGCAGAGGAGCTGCTTCTTGCCATTTTAAGCCATTCTAATGAATGTGAAGTGGTACTGTGGTGGTTTAAATTTGCATTTGCCTGATGACTAATGATGTTGAGCATGTTTTCATATCTATAAGCAATTCAAAAATATGTGTACAAGTTATTTATGTAATCTGAATAAGCATCTTATATAGATTGTGAATACTTTATTCCAGTCTTTGGCTTGTGTTTCCATTTTTTTTAGTAATGTCTTTTGATGAGCAGAAGTTTCTTAATTTTGCTGAAGTCATGAATATATTCTATTGTGTTTTAAGAAGCATTATAAATTTGGTTTTCACATTTAGAAATATGATTCCTCTCACTTTTATTGTTGTGTGAGGTGTGAGTCCAGGCATTTTTTTCCTTGTAAGTAAAAAACTAGATTGTAGAAATCAACTTGTGCCAGTACCATTTATTGAATATGCCTTAGACCTTTTTTTTTTTTTTTTTTTGAGATGGAGTCTTGCTTTGTCACCCAGGCTGGGGTGCAATGGCACGCTCTCGCCTAACTGCAACCTCTGGGGTTCTCCTGCCTCAGCCTCCTGAGTAGCTGGGACTACAAGCATGTGCCATCATGCCTGTGTAATTTTTATGTTTTTAGTAATGACGGGGTCTCACCATGTTGGCCAGGCTGCTCTCGAACTCCTGATCTCAGGGGTTCTGCCTGCCTCGGCCTCCCAAAATGCTGGGATTATAGGAGTGAGCCACCCCTGCCTGGCCAGTACTACATTTTCTTTATCCAGTCTACCATTGATGGGCACCTAGGTTGATTCTATGTCTTTGCTGTTGTGAATAGCACAGTGATGAACGTACAAGTGCATGTGTCTTTTTGGTGGAATGATTTATTTTCCTGTGGGTATATACCCACAGGAGAATAGTAATGGGATTGATTGCTGGGTGAAATGGTAGCTCTGTTTTAAATTGAAAAATCTCCAGACTCTTTTCCACAGAGGCTGGACTAATTTACATTCCCACCAACAGTTCTCTTTTCTCCATAGCCTTGCCAGCATCTGTTGTTTTTTGACTTTTTGATAATAGCCATTCTGGCTGGTGTGAGATGGTATTACATTGTGGTTTTGATTTGCATTTCTCCAATGATTGGTGATGCTGAGCTTTTTTTTCTATTTATTAGCTCTTATATGTCTTCTATTGAGACATGTCTGTTCACATCCTTCGCCCATTTTTTAAATAAAGTTGTTTATTTTTTCTTGTTGATTTGTTTAAATTACCTATAGATTCTGGATATTAGGCCAGAATCTATAGATACCAGGTGCATAGTTTGCAATATCTTCTCCCATTCTACAGATTGTCTGTTTACTCTGTTGATAGCTTCTTTTGCTGTGCATAAGCTTTTTAGTTTTATTAGGTCCTCACATGTCTTTTTATTTTTTTTTTCTGCAATTGCTTTTGGAGACTTAGCCAGAAATTATTTGCCAAGGCAAACCCACAGCCAACATTATACTGAATGGGCAGATACTCAAACCACTCCTCTTGAGAACTGGAACTAGACAAAGATGCTCACTTTCACCACACCTACTCATTGTAATACTGGAAGTCCTCACCAGGGCAATCAAGCAAGAGAAAGAAATAAAAAGCATCCAAAGAGGAAGAGAGGAAGTCAAACTGTCTCTGTTTGCAGACTCTATGATTCTATACCTAGAAAACCCCATAGACTCTGCCTAAAAGCTCCTAGATCTGATAAACAACTTCAGTAAAGTTTCAGGGTATATCCATGTACAAAAACCAGTAGCATTTCTATATACTAACAACCAGGCTGAGAGTGAAATCAAGAACACAGTACCACTTACAGTAGTCACAAAGTAAATGAAATGCCTAGGAATACAGCTTTCTAAGGAGGTAAAAGATCTCTACAAGGAGAACTATAAAGCACAGCTAAAAGAAATCAGACAACACAAATAAATGGAAAACCATTCATTCCATGCTCATGGATAAAAAGAATCAATATTGTAAAAGTGTCCATACTCCCAAATCAATCTACAGAGTTAATACTATTCCTATGAAACTACCAACATTATTCTTCACACAATTAGAAAAAAAAAACTATTCTAAATTTATATGGAACCCGAAAAGAGCCTGAATAGCCAAAGCAATAGGAGAAGGACTCCCTTATTCAATAAATGGTGCTGGAATAACTGGCTAATCATATCCAGAAGACTAGAGATGGACCTCTGTCTTTCACCATATGCAGAAATTAACCGAAAATGAATCAAAGATTTAAATGTAAGACCTCAAGGCCTGTAATCCCAGAACTTTGAGAGGCCAAGGAGGGAGGATTGCTTGGGGCCAGAAGTTTGAGACCAGCCTGGACAACATAGGGAGACCCTGTCTCTATAGAAAATTTTTAAATTAGCCAGGCATGGTGTTGTGTACCTGTAGTCCCAGCTACTCAAGGAAGTGGGGGAGAGCTAAGGTGGGAGGATCAGTTGAGCCTGGGAGGTCAAGGCTACAGTGAGCTCTGATGGCACCACTGCACTCCAGCCTGGGTGACAGAGCAAGACCCTGTCTCAAAAAATTTTTAAAAACAAACAAAAAAGACCTTAAACTATAAAAATCTTAGAAGACAACCTAGGAAATACCCTTCTTTACATCCGTCTTATTTATTTCTTCTTGTATTCGTTTTAGAAGGTGGTTTTCAAGGAAGTATGTCCATCTGAGTTGTAGAATTTGGCAGATAAAGTTACTTGTTATGTCCTCAAAATAGAACCTCAGATCATTGATTTTAAACCTTCCTTTCCTAATATAAGCATTTAAAGCTACGGTAAACACTGTTGTAGCTGCATCCCACAAATTTTGATACATATTTTCATAATCATTTAGTTCAAAACATTTTCTAATTTCTATTATGATATATTCTTTCACTCATGGATTATTTATAGATTTGTTGCTTGATTTTCAAATATTAAGAAAATTTTTAAAAAATCATTATTAATTGTACTGCAGTCTGAGAATATACTTTCAAGCATATTGAGGCTTCTGGCCATGACGGAGTAATAGACATTGGATTTATCATGTTGCCATAAAACAACTTGAAAACTAGGCCAGATGTATGAAAAAACTGTTTTATGACACAGTGTAGGACTGATTTCTGAGAGACATACCCAGCATGCATACTGTGATGATAGCCTGGCTTCCTACCTGGAAGCACATTGTAGACCATGGAAAAAGAACAAGGACTTCAAGCAAAGCAGAGGTCTGAGTTGAGACAGAGATTGGAGTTAGAAAGGCTAAGGCAGCTAGAAATTGCAGGACAGTGTTCCTGAGAGAATGGAGATACATAGAAGAAGAGCTCCAGAAATCTGCAGGGGGACTACGCCTTGAGACTTGTCAAACACTAATATGTGTATTTGTAGTTACAGATTGATGAAATTATTCCATTTGACCTTAATATAGATTTCTTCTGCCCAGAGCACTTTGCTCAGAAGTTGCCACCTGGCAAGGAGTTTTGAAACTGAGTAGGGGAGAGTTTAGTGAGTCCTGCTGTCACTGCCACAATATCTACTTTTTAATATTTCTCAATTTTGTCAGATTGTTACCTTTTTCATAAATTTGCTACAACTGCATATTTTATAAGTAGATAAACATTGTAATAGTTTGTCTTCAAGAGATTTCACTTCTGTCACATAAGAACTTTATTTAAATTTTTAATAATAAAGATGATGACAGGCTAAGTAATTCAGGCCTCTTATTCATTGAAGGCAATTTAAAAACCTAGAAAAGAAATTGTTTTTTTTTGAAATGGAGTCTCGCTTTGTTGCCCAGGCTGGAGTGCAGTGATACGATCTCAGCTCACTGCAACGTCTACCTCCCGGGTTCAAGTGATTCTCCTGCTACAGCCTCCCTAGTAGCTGGGATTACAGGTATCCGCCACCACACCTGGCTGATTTTTTTTATATCTTTAGTAGAGACAGGGTTTCACCATGTTGATCAGTGTCTCAAACTCCTGACTTAAAGTGATCTGCCTCCTTGGCCAGGTGTCAGCACATGCCCGAAATCACAGCTACTTGGGAGGCTGAGGCAGGAGAATCGCTTGAGCCCGGGAGGCGGAGGTTGCGGTGAGCTGAGATCAAGCCTGGACAACAAAAGCAAAACTCCATCTCAAAAAAAAAAAAAAACAAAAAAGTACCTCTTTATTGCCTGCAAAAATGTTTCTTTTCTCAGTTCTAATTTTTGTTTTCAGTCTTAGTGAGATTTGTCCTTTATCTACTTTTTTTTTGGAGACAGTGTCTCACTCTCACCCAGGCTGGAGTGTAGTGGTACAATCTCAGCTCACTGCAACCTTCACCTACCAGGTTCAAGTGATTCTCGTGCGTCAGCCTCCCACATAGTTGGGACTATAGGCACATGCCACCACACCCAGCTAATTATTTGCCTTTTTAGTAGACAGAGTCTCACCATGTTGCCCAGGCTGGTCTTGAACTCCTAAGCTCAGGCAATCCGCCCACCTCGGCCTCCCAAAATACTAGGATTACAGGCGTGAGCCGCCACACCCAGCCTATTATTTATCAACTTTTATTAGTCTCAAAAGAATAGCTCTTGATTTTAGTTACCATTTTTACTGTTTTTTAAAGTGATCACTTCTGGTTTTGTCTTAACTATATTCTCAACTTTTTTGGCTTATTTTTAGTTCCTTCCTAGATTCTTTTGAATTCATTTATTTCTAGCTTTATTTAATAATAAGCATCTAAAGCTGTGACTTTTTATGGTTATAATTTTGACCATGTCCCATAGATTTTGGTAGTCTGTGTTCTGATTGTCATTTTTTTTTTAATTATCCAAGTCCACACAGCTTACGGAGTGGCAAAGTCAGGATTCAGAGCTAAAGGGCTTGTCTCCATGACATGAGATCTAATGCTTTTTAATGTCTTCTCCTTACAGAACAGAGAAAGTAAATTTGGATGATTCTTTTAGGATCAGTGATTGAAATAATTCAGAGTTAAACACAATGAATTCCTTTTTTTTTTTTTTAACTCATCAGGAACCTACATAACACCTGATTACCAGAATTCTGCTGTAGACACCTCAGCTTTTTGGGGTATGGAAAGTGAAGATAAGTAGGGGACAGAGGCTCAAAATGATTTTGCGAGTTGGCTGGACTTTCTTCTGCTTGTCGCCTCTGGGATTATTCATGTGTCCATTGGGGTGGCTTAGTTTCTACCAGTAATTAGCTTGGGCTGCTTCATGGGCAGCTAGATTCAGAGTCATTATATGGATATCCCAATTGCCCTGGGTTGATTTTATGAATGTACCAAATTCTCACATATATCCCCAAAATACATACATCTAAAGTGTATCAGTAAAAAGTCATCATCATTACCTTTTGTAAACAGTTTTGTGGAGTTATATTTAGTCATTTGAATGATTTGTAGTAACCTTATCATGTGTTACAACCGTCCCATCATAAATCTGTTTTAGAACGTTTGTATCCCTCATGCCCATTTATGGCTAATCTCTCTTCCCACCCCCACTGCCTAGCCCAAGCAGCTGCTAATCTGCTTTCTCTCTATAAATTTGCTTTAGTTGGATTTTATTTTATTTAAATGGAATTTTATTTAAATGGAATCATACAATAGGTGATCTCTTTTATCTGGCTTCTTTCAGCATGTTTTTGATATTAACCCATGAGGTAACATATATCAATAGTTTATTTCTTTCTGTTGCTGAAAGGTTTTCCATCATATGGATTTGTCATGTCATTGGTTTTTAGTAAGTGTACAATTTGTTTCAGAAACTTTTTATCTAGGTTTGACATAAACGAGGTGACATTATGGTCTTGACTCTATTTTTTGGATTTAAACTTGGTTTAGTGACTTAACACATTGGTTTTTTTGTTTTTTTTTTTAAATGTTCCTTGGAAATTTTAAAAGAACATGTCTTTTCTGTCCGTTATGTACTTGTCAATTTATGCTTTTTAAGTATAATAAAAGTTCAATATTTATATCTTTTCTAGATTATATATCTTTGAGTGATGCAGGCCACTGTAGTACTGGAGACAGCATCTGGTAAAGGCTACCACGGTGATGGAGGCAACCTCCAAAAAGGTAGGGTCTGGGCCACTTACCTTTATTCTTGCTTAGGAAGCGTGCTAAATGTATTGTGCCAGACAGTTTGCCCTTCAAGTTGCTGCTTTTTAACTCTTCCTCCCTCTAAGGTGGTAAGATTCGTGTGTTTTCAACTTGCCAAATTGACTCAGGTGATTTTTGGTGGATCAGAGCAGTCTAGGCAGGACCTTTCAGGAAAATGGAAGATTTAGGAAAGGGAAAGTGAGCAGGAAGAAAGGATCTCTGTCCAGCCAGCCTTTCAAGAACTGCTGACAGGTATAGCTACCTTCAGGGTGATAAGCAGAAAGTGAGCAGGCTGACTTCTGCTGCCCAAGGTTTATGTTTTCTTCTTCCCATAAATCTGAAATGTATTTTTCTTGGGTAATGGCAGAAAGAAAATAAAAAATAGCAAGAGTCTAAAAAGCAAAATGACTAAATTTTATGTGCTTCTGAATACATGTAGCTTAAACTATTAAGAATTGTATATTCTAGATTAAAACAACTCTATTCTACATTGTTCATGAGACACATTTAAAACACAAAAGAAAGGTTTAAGATAAAAGGATGGACAAGTTAAGAAACAAATTAGCTTAAAAATTTAGGGTGATAGTAGTGATGAGTATAATCATATATAATGGAAAGCATTGTAAGAAGATTAAGAGGGTCCACTTATACAATGACGATGTGAGTCATGGACCCTAACGGAATAAACCGTATACTTTCTATTCATACATTAAATGTTGGAAATCTAGGGAAAGGCTCCTGGAGTTTGGACATGATAATGGTTCTCTATCTCAGTAAATCCTAATAGGATATTGTATGCAATTCAAAATGTTCCAAAAAAAATGAACTTTTAAAAAATTAATCTGTCGGAGAGAATGTAAAATCATTTTTAAAATAAAGGAAAAAACTTAACTTACCAGATATAAAAAAAATCCCACGATACTAGAATACTTAAAACAATATAATACTGTTATACAAAAAGATAATAGGTTAATGGAACAGAATAAATAGAAATAAATTCTCAGAAAATCATGAAACAGAAAGAGGAGGACTTCAGAATATGATAAAAATGTTGTTTCATCTCAGAAGAACAGTGGATTATTTGGCAAATGGTGTTAGGACAATTGACCATCCATTTTGGAAGAAAATTAAGTTAGAGTCCTACCTTATGCTAAAGAGAAAAATATATTCTGTGTAGTGTAAAAAGACTAAGTGTTAACCCCCAGCCCCCCTACATACAATTAGAATAAATTATAGGAGAATATTTATATAATTACTTGTTAGAGAAGGCCAAAGACACAAAACCCAGAAGTTACAGAAGACTGATTCATTTAACTAAATAACATGTACAATTCTGATATGACAAGACACCATAAAAAGTTAAAGCCGGGCAAATTACTTGGGCAGCCGAGGCAGGAAGATTGCATGATACAAGTCTAGCACCTGGGCAATGTAGCAAGACCCTGTCTCTTAAAATAATTTTTAAAAGTTAAAAGATAAGCAATAAACGAGGAAAATTCACTTACATTACAAACGTAAAAAAAAAAAAAACAAAGAATTAGTATCTACAGCGTCTAAAGGACTCCCAAGACAGTCATTCACATCTGGGTGTTTTATTACTGACCTCAAACTCTACTTGCCCAGGATTGAACTCATTATTCTCCTCCCCTCCTTCTCATTTTAACTCTTACCTTCTAAATCTGCTCTTTAAACAGTCCCTATCTCTTGAGCTCTGAATATTCCCATTCAATTATAGTACCAAGTTGTGAACATGTAAGTATTATCTTTGAGTGATATTTAAATAGGTATTTATTGGTTATTTGGTAAGTCATGACATCAGTTTAGCTGATTGTGATCAACTTTTTAAATGAAATAGAGTAAAATAAAATAGAAATATCAGAATACATTGGACAAGGGATAATTACTGTTCTGTAAAATTTTCCTTTTCCTTTTACACATACACATATGTATGTGTGTACTGGGTCATGATATAAAATGTAATTCCGATTATGATCTTAGTCAAAAAAATCTTTTGAAAACCACTGCTCTCTCTCTTCCTCTTCCTATCATCTCTAATTGGCCACCGAGACTCGTCAGTTGTGGAACTTCCATACCAGTCTCTTCTTTAGTCCCACTTCTATATTCCTTTGGTACCTGCCTTTATTCTCCTCTTTCAAGTTTTTATTCTCTCTGTTGCCAGGACTGACTCAGCGACTCAATTCCAGTCAAATGGCTACCCTTTTAAGAAGCTTTCAGTGGTCTTTTGTTGCCTTAGAATAAGAGCCAAACTCCTTAACACGTCATAAAAGGCCTTTTTCAGTTCATCACTCCTGTCACTCTCATCAGAGTTCTTTTACTACAGACAAGCTTACAATTCCTGAAACTGCGATGTTCTTTCACACAGCTAACTTGTGTTGAGTTTGCCTAAAATAATTTTGTCTATTTTGTTTCAAAACACTTTTTAAATATAAAGTTTTTCTGAAGTCCGTTTCCCCTTTTTTCTCAAAAATTTACCTGCTCCATCAACACAACTCTGTCAGCACTTTTTTAAAAATACATTTTTGGGGCCAGGCGCAGTGGCTCATGTCTGTAATCCCAGCACTTTGGGAGGCCGAGGTGGGTGGATCACAAGGTAGGAGTTCAAGACCAGCCTGGCTAAGATAATGAAACCCCATCTCCACTAAAAATACAAAAAATTAGGTGGTGGGTGCCTGTAATCCCAGCTACTTAGGAGGCTGAGGCAGGAGAATCACTTGAACCTAGGAGGCAGAGGTTGCAGTGAGCTGAGATCATGCCACTGCACTCTAGCCTAGGTGACAGAGACTCTGTCCCAAGAACAAAATATATATATATGTTTTTGTGTGCTTATCATGACCATATGAAAACCATAAGCACTTAGGGACAACGTCTCTATCTTCTTTTTCTTTATTTTTACAATGCCTAGGGCTAGCACTAGGAGGCATATAAAGATATATTAAATAAATTTCTAAGAAAAAAGTTTCTTTTCTTTTTTTTCTGAGATGGAGTTTCACTGTTGTTACCCAGACTGGAGTGCAATGGCACGATCTCGGCTCACCGCAACCTCTGCCTTCTGGGTTCAAGCAATTCTCCTGCCTCAGCCTCCCGAGTAGCTGGGACTACAGGCACGCACCACCATGCCCAGCTAATTTTCGTATTTTTAGTAGAGATGGGGTTTCACCTTGTTGACCAGGATGGTCTCGATCTCTTGACCTCATGATCCACCTGCCTCAGGCTCCCAAAGTGCTGGGATTATAGGCATGAGCCGCCGTGCCCGGCGGAAAAAAGTTTCTTATTAGACCATTTTACAAACAGTGGCTTCCCTATAAACAGGAAATTCCTTTCCATTGAAAGAATCCAAGAAAATCTTACCTGTTGTCTTAGTTCAGGCTGCCATAACAAAATAGCATAGAGTGAGTGGCTTAAACAATAGGCATTTATTTTCTCATAGTTCTGGAGGCTGGAAGCCTGAGATCAAGGTCTCAGCATGGTCAGGTTCTGGTGGGAGGGTCTCTTCCTAGCTTGTAGATGGCTGCCTTCTTGCTGGCTGTGTCCTCACATGAGAGAGAAAACAAGCAAGCTCTCTTGTGTCTCTTCTTGAAAGGACACTAATCCTATAATTAGGGTCTTGCCCTCATGGCCTCATCTAAACCTAATTACCTCTCAGAGTCCCCATTTCCAACATATGAGTCTGGGTCTGGCCTTCAGTATATGCATTTGGGAGGACATAGTTTGGTTTTTAGCTGCTACTGCAAGGGATATTTGTCATGGATGATGTAAAAAGTATTTCTGCATTGGGAAGAGCTTAAATCAGATCATGTCTAAGGTTTTTCTAGGGTTTAGATTCTATAATGTTGCTGTTCATATTTTTATCCTTTTTTTAATCAGATAAACCTTCGAATCCTAAGAAAGAAAATTTGTTATTATCCTCCAATGGTTGTGATGAAGTCAAATTGACTTTTCCTGATGATGACTGGGATTCTTCGACACTAGAGCAAAGCACTAATAATAAAGAAATTAGCGATATTGACAAAACGGATTCAGTAGAACCATTTTTTTCAGTGAGTCAAGATACTAACAGAGAGAGTACTCACTTTCAGTCATGTGAACTTGGAGACAGTACTGACTATACTCTCTTGAAGGAAATATATTCTATACATTATCCAGAGTCAAAACTAAAGAAGGAAAATCTTACTCCTGTAAGTTCAGAGTTAGATCCTGAAGTGCAGAAAAAAGAGGAGATGTTTTTTCATATTTTGAAACATCAAAAGACTGATGGCTTGGAAAGAATCTGTAATATTTCAGAGACTAATTGTAAAGAAACTGATGAAGATACACAAAAGTATGATACAGATGAAGACTCACAGCAGGAATATCACAGTGCAGAAGAACAAGAATACTTAAGTAACCATTTATCTTTTGACCAAACAAAAACATTAGGTATATGTAATCTGGAAGTTGTTGAACTAGGAAGTTCAGGTTATGAAGTTAAATGTGCTAGCAATGGAGAAGATAATCATGGTAACTCGGGAAGTGGTTCTATCATCTCTTTAGATTCACTTGATGTTTATGGACAAGAAAATTTACCTCATGTCTCCAAATTTCAGAATTCTGTTATGTTAAGGGAATATCATGACCTAAAGGGTGAAAAGTGTAAGGAACAAGAGACTAGTTCAATGTGCCACACAGTTTTTGATGGCAGTGTACTAAGAAGCAGTTCTTCAGGAAACCAGGAACCTCAATCTAAGAGTGGTTCCTTAAGCCCCCCAAAAGTATTAAAAATGAAAATTTATACTGAAAAAATGAAATCTCAAGTAAATGAAAGTAAAGATTTTTGTGGAAATAAAATTGTTGAGAACAAAATATTACAGCACCTTGGAAATCCTATCACACCACCACAACATAAAGCTTTAGAGACATTACTCCAACCCTGTAAAGATCGTCAAACTTCCTGGCCCTCTGTTTTTGATGATTCAATAATTTCTTCCTGGGAATATTCACATTATAAAAGCCTGCAAAACACCCCTGACTCAGCCTTAGATTTTTCTGTTACACTACCAAAGACTGCAGTCAGAGATAATCAGCCAAAAGAAGATAATAGTTCCCTAAAAGTTGCAAATAGCAGTACCACAAAGAAAAACTGCTTTCACAATATGGAAGGAATGTGTACTAAATCAATGACAGATGGAGCAAATTGTACAGTCACAATTAATCAGACGGTGGACGTTAGCACTGATTTTAGGGCTTGTCTCACAACCAGCAGGGCAACAAGTACAAGACCTTCTGTAGTGTCTACATCAAGCAACACAGAGGTAACAATGATGAATAAAAAACGACCCGATGAACGGCGAGATGAGAAACAGCAAAGTGTGGCTCATAGTACAGATTCCTCATACAGTGAAGAGTGTATACATACACAGACGGCTCTGACAAAAGGATCAGGAAAATCTCCCTCAGTTGACAGTTTAAAACCTAATAGAAATTTTCTAAATAAGGTAAAATCAATATGAGAAATAAAATTTAAACTTCATAAAGAGACAGTATATGCTAATGTAAATGTTTTTAGTTTGCTGAATTGTATTAAGGCTCTTGTTAGAAGATGCTAAATGAGGGGAAAGGTGTGTAAATTACCACCAGTTCTCTCTCTCATGGAAGCTCCTCCCACAAAATCCATTAGAAACTGAATTATACATTTTACTAGTTTGGAATTTCAGATATAGCATAGGTTGTTTATAATTTAATTTTAAATCATGTTTTCAGGATTTCCTGGAATTAAGAAAACCGGTTGATATCACAGACCTCAAGAAACCTCCTGAGAGGTACGTCAGATAAATAAGCTTACAGATACATCTAGAAGAAAATATCAAAATAGTTGCTTTCTGTGTGGCATACTTACCCATATAGAAGAGTAGCTAAAATGAACTTTAAGATATCATCTGCTTCAACTGTTTGCCTTCAGATAAATATTAAAACAATATAGAATATTAAAGCTCTTTACTTATTGAGATTTCAATCTCAATTTCTTCAGAAACCCGTGGCATCTAATCTTTACTTGTTTAACCCAAATCCATACTGACTTAATTTTCCATTTTCCTTCATTTTATTCACCTGTAGACCAAAACAAACTATTGCCTTGGAATATGTCATTTATTTGGAGAAGTAAACAGCTACTTTTACAGGAGCATTTTAATCTTGATTTTAACTCATTACATAATTTGCTTTGCGTTTATTAGATACTCTTGTAATTCAGAACACAGTGGGGAGCCAGGAAGTGGGAGGGAGAGAAACAGGGAAGGTCTAAGAAGCCAAATTAGTTATCATACTCTGAGGTGATTTACTTTTTCCTTAATTTATTATTTATTCTTCTAATATGTTTAATCTGGTATTTCAGTTCTATAAAATTAAATAGAATACTTTCTAGAAGCAGAACTATTGAGAATAGCTAGAAGTGGCAATTAGTAACAAAGGAAGACCTCCAAAAACTACTAATACTCAAAAAAAAAAACCATAGTGCCTTGGGGCTTTTTGATATGATAGTACAGCAAAATACTTGCTTACGTTAATGACCCGTAATTATTAAGAAATATGTAAATTATTTTCTATTAAAAAGTATGTTTTAAGAATAATTTTCATCCAAAATGCTTATAACTTTAAAAAATCTTGGCCAAAGGTTGATTTAGGTTAAAAAATATTCATTGATTCTGGACAAATAAGGTCATTTCCAAAACGACTTTATCCAGAATAAGCAATTCTCAAATTCATACTTTTTTGGTAAAAGACAGTATGAATTTGAGAATTGTTTACTTCCTCAACTTCTAGAAGGAATATATTTAGCTTTAACTTCTCGCTTTCTGACGTCGTTATATGTTCCTACAGCCTCTTCATCTTTAGTAGAAATTGCTTTAAACTTAACAGGGAAATATTAAAAATTTAAAACCTGTTTCTAGAGGCATGTTATTACTGTAGCAAAATGTTTGGAATCTTACCTGATACTCTTTTATTTTTAAAGGGAAGTTCAACTTTTTAAAGATACGGAGAAGGATTTGCCATCAATGTGCTGTCAGAAAATAATGCAGAGAGCCGTAAAAGCAGAGCTGCAACTTTTAAATGTTCATTATCAGATGTGTCATCGCCATTGTTGTGATATTTATAAACTTGTAATGGAAAACAGGGAAGGATTAAATAGGTGTTTATTAATTTTAAATGTTTTTTCTTAGAAATTTGTCACTAGCTTTAAGTTTATTCTAGAATGTTTCTTTAAGTTTCCTTTTTGAAGAGTAAAATGAGTAGATTGTTACTGGGTTTGTTAGCCTAAGGGTAAGAGAACCCTTGAGTTTCTCGGAGGGGCCACAGCGCATGGTTGGCATGATGAATCCAGTGAAAACATAGATTTGTTGTTTCTTTATAAAGTTCAAGTAAGGATGAAATCAGGGTTTTGCATAACATGTTATCACACTTTCTCTGGCTTATGTGTTCAGAGTTATTTGTACTGCCCTTAGAAAAACACATTTACTGTGGTTCAGCTTTTCCTTTTAACTCAACATTTAAAAGAAAATATCTAAAGATCTAATACAATTAGAACCAAGTGGGGCTGGGCAAGAGGGCTTGTGCCTGTAAACCCAGCACTTTGGGAGGCTGAGGCAGGAGGATAACTTGAGGCCAAGAGTTCAAGACCAGCGTGGGCAACATAATGAGACCCCCATCTCTACATTTTTTATCAAATTAGCTGGGCATTGTGGCACACGTGTAGTCCTAGCTACTTGTGAGGCTGAGACAGGAGGATTGCTTGAGCACAGGGGTTCAAGAACCAAGTGTATAATACTAGTGTTAAATGGATGACTTGGGCCTAAATAATTTAGTTTTGTGCACTCAACTTTTGAACAGGAATTTGTCAAGTAATTCTGCTAGGAAGGAATTGGGATCCACAGTACTGTCTCTCTTGGGAGACTTAAAAGTTAAATATGTAAGTTTGAAAGAAAAAATACACAAGGGCATACCACTGGAAGAGCTGCCCCCACTGTCAGTAGAATCAAAATTATTATCTACCTTCTCTACTTTTGCTTCCAAGGTATGTATATATGTTTTAGGGATAAAAATTTTACTTCATTAAGACAAAAAACATTTTAAATAAATTTTTTTTTCCTTTTCTTTCTTTCCAGCTAATGAAAAAAGAAACACATGTGTGAGTTATGGTTTCATCTGATTTATAATTCATTAGATCCTAAATATTGTTTAATTCAGCTAACTTTAAACTTTCTGTTTTGTTCCCTTTTTAGAACATTGATAAATGTTTTAATGAAGTGTTTATCTTTTTTCTTGATACTTAATATTGTACAAATGTATGGGTACATGTAATATTTTGTTACATGCAGAGGATATGTACTAATCCAGTCAGTATTCAGGATATCCATCATCTTGTGTATTTGTCGTTTCTATGTGTTGGGAACATTTCAAGTCCTCTCTTTTAGCTACTTGGAAATATATATTGTATTTAACTATAGTCACGCTACTCTTCTGTAAAATATTAGACTGTATTTCTTCTGAAGTGTTCTCTTTAGCTTTTCAGAAGCAGATGATGATAATCAAAGGGCTCATGATGTTGATGTTTCTTCGAAACTAAAAAAGACACTCTCTCAAGTAAGGTTCCTGGAAAGTTCATCAGTGTAAATCTTTAATTGTATGGTTTAAGTAAAGTAAACTATAATTTTCAGAAACCCTGACATCTTCCTTTTCACTCAACTGGCTTACTTTGTGTACTACCATTTGAGGGATATAACTGATTATAATGATATGTTTATGTTGAATCCTGATCAAACAGATATCAACCATGTATGTTGAGTAGGGTGACCATATAATTTACATCATGCCAGGAGACTTTTGAGTTTTAAAGAGTGTAATGGTAATTCTCTACAACAGTCAGTATAAACCTGGACTGTCCTGGACCAACTATAATTTAGTGCCATCATCATGGTGAGCCAGTACAATTAAAACTAACATTTTATACCTTCATCTCATGAGGTAAAGTAATCATTCAGTCATTTTACACAGGGAAAAGTTATAATTTCTTCTTTACTGAAATGATGAAAATCATTTGTAAATGCCTGTCATAGGTTTTCTCACTCACTCTTGTTCCCCCAAGAAAATGTTTGTCAGATGACAACCAAGAAGGAAGATTTAATCTATGTAAGAACACTGAAAATTACAAAGTGTTATGGAAACATTGATTCTATTCCATTATTGAGCAGGGAGGCAATGGAATAGAAAAGCTGGGGTTTAGTTTGCTTTTCTGACTGGTTTTAACCCTGAGGTTTCTTTATTTGAGTAATATTAATCCCCCACCATGATATCCAAAGTTAAAAGTGAAATACTTGACTGAGTAAAAGTAAATTACTTTAACATTGTCTATTCCATTGTTAATTTCTTTTTTTAAAAAAAAAATCTCAGTTATCCATGAAGAATTAACAAATCCAAAACTAGATTTTCATGTATTTAATGGTAACAATGGTATAACTTATTTATTTAGGGAGAACAATAAATTATTTTTTAAAGAATGAGATGCAGATATAATACATTTTTTATAATCTTGGTTTTGAGTAAAAAACAATATCTATTTTAAGTTGGGATTATATTTTAATTCCTATCTCTTTATATTAACTGGTAAAGCATGAAACTTAGTATAATGTTTCTAAATTTCAGCCATTCATGTACCATCTTCACAATTTACCATAGCCCCATATTACCTATAATGCCACTTTGTATTTGTCTTTAAATGATTCTCTTTTTACATAATTTTAAATGTAAATAATA